>NC_051270.1:18405414-19005414 GCF_015220745.1 Sebastes umbrosus
ATGAGAATGTTTTGATAAGCTATAATATACTTAAAGGAACAGTGTGTAACATTTTGGGGGATCAATTAGGAGAAATGGAATACAATATTCATAACTATGTTTTCATTAGAATATATCATTGTGTTTCCATTAGCTTAGGATGAGCCCTTCACGGAGTCCGCCATGTTGCTCCACCATGTTACTACAGTAGCCCAGAACGGACAAACCAAACACTGGTTCTAGAGAGAGTCCGTCATGTTTTCTGTTACCTGAAGGCGGCTAAACCGTTGTACCACCAGCCGCCGTCTGACTTCCGTTGCTCCTAAAGTAATGTTATTATGGTAAGGATGGCCTCTGAGCAAGAGTAATGTCATTACTACGGTTTTGCACTCGCCGGCTCATGTTACTCCAGCCTTGGAAAGGGAGGAGTGAGCGGAGGGGTACTCATTTGGTTGTAATCTGCAACAACATCACTAGATGCCGCCAAATCCTACACACTGTGCCTTAAAACTACCAAAAGTAAAAGTACTCATTATGCAGATTTACCCCTTTCAGAATAATATACATTATATTATTGGATTATTATTATTGATGCATACTTTATATACTGTCGGGTAGTGTAATCTATCATAATGTATTTGTTGATCATATTTTGTATTAATAAACTGAATCTGCAAAGTAACGAGTAACTCTAGCTATCTAAATAAATGTAGTGGAGGAAAAAGTATACAATATTTGTCTGTAGTAGAAGTATAAAGTAGCATAAAATGCAAATACTCTAGTAAAGTACATGTGCGTTTCTTATTTTTTGGAGGTTACACAGAGTGAAAGCAACGCTTCAAGCAAACAGAGGCAGTCTCTTGCTTGTCAAAATTCAATCTTTGTTTCATAACTGAAATACACACAACATGATAGGTAAAAGATTTGCGGCAAAGCTCCGAGCTGAATCCCAGTCTCTGATGTCTCATCTCAAGCCTGCTTAATGTAACAGTGACACGCAAATATTTGAGTAGAATCTATGAGGAGATATTAAAAAAGTGGTTAAAGACATATCTGTAAAATCACAACCACGCTGTGAGCTGAGACGAGTTCTGGTTGTTCTTGGAGGAACACGATGTTTCCTGACAGTCTGTAGTCCCGCAGCTCCCCGGCCGTCTTGACAGCTCTACTAGGCCCATGGCTCCTCTTAACTCCTTCTGTCTTCCTATCTTTTTCTCAGCCCAGTGCTGAAAGTGTTTACCCTTCCATCCTCTACCATTACCTTCAGTGTCCCTGCACATATGTCTGTTACCCACCTTGACTCCCTCTTGCTTTTCCCCCCCTTTCTAATCCCACAGTGCTCTTTTATTTTCTCCTCTGTCTCTCTCACTTCCTATAGTTCTCTTGTGGAAATAGGAAAAAAAAGTAGCATCACTTGATCACTTGACTGAGTGTTCACCTGGCTGCTCTGCTGGCTAGAGATGAGAGGGAAGGAAGAGATAAAAAAAAAAAAAAAATGAGATGGAAAATAAACAGAAAGAAGAGAGAGAGAGACCCAGGAGGAAAGATGGACATATGCAGACCAGAATTTATGTTTTGTTGAGGAACAGTCATACTTTGCCCAGCAGCCCCCGCCTCTCTATAACACATATTCTATCTTTTATAAAACACACACACACACACACACACACATTTCCCATGTAAAGGCCTACACAGATGCGCTCTTGGTGAGGAGGAGAGAGAGAGAGTCTTTGCATGGATGACCCAGTTGGGCTTGTGCCAGTTCTGGAGGAGCCTGGAGCCAAAGTGTAAACCTGGAGACACACACACACACATACACACACACACACGGACACACACACGCACGCACACACACCATCTGGTCCCGTGCCTTTTAATAACTGAAACAAGGCACAAGATGTAGGCAGCATGGTGCATGGTTTCCCATCAGCCTGGCAGCGAGAGAGAGCGGTAAGTAACAATAGCAACAATAGCCCTGAGAACAGTAAATACACAGAGCATTACAGGTGTAGATGGAAACTCAGGGCAGCAGATAAGGCCTTTGTTTGCAGAAAATTGGAGAGTATACTGCTTTTATGAGTTTCAACACACAGGATGTTCAAAAAGATGCAGGCGCGCTTTCTCGCCATATACCCCAGCATAAATTCTTTCCCTTCCTTTGCTCTCTCCCTCTCTTTTCTTCATCTCGGTCTTTCTCCCCCTGCTGTGTACAGGAGTCAGTCTGACTTTTGATCCTGACATCTGCGTCTTGCAGGAATGTCTGTGTGCTCTCTCTGCCCTCTGATGTAGCTCCAGGAACTAATGGAATGTGAAAGAGACAGACGGGCTTCTCGTCTGAAAAACACTGCCCTCTCTCCGTACACGTGTGCAGCTATATATGTGTGTGTGTGAGTTGAGAGGTCACTCACACACATGTATCTACTGTCTGCTTCAATCCAGCCATTTCCAGAGCATCATCCAAAATAAGATGAAATGAAAAAGGGGCGAGACAGGGGAGGAAAGCAAATGATAAACGAGTTGAACACCTCAATTTATGATTTTTGCACATGGCGACGTGGAGCGTGGTTTTAGATCGGCTAACCTTTGAGCCGTAGTGTACGGGTTAATCCCACAACTCTTTCACTTTCTCTCCCTCTCTCGCTCTCCCTCATTCTGCGGAGAGAGTCTGAAGGTCTAAAAGGGTGTTTACAATTCACTAATCTGACTTCAAAACCAGCTTAACTCTGGGAGACATCAAAGGTGCGCGCGTGATGGCCCCACTGATCCCAGTAAGGGGGGGATGTATGATAGACTGGAAACATAGTGAGAAGGGGTGGGGGGGAGAAAGGGGAACGAGAGGAAACTAGATATTTCTAAGATCTTGTGATGACTGTCTCACTTTATCCAAAAAAAAAAACAACTGTTCCAGACTTATGATAAGGCTTAGAAATTAAAAGCACTTGGATCGATTGGCTCTGGATCAATTAATTCAATGAAATAAAGAATAGAACCACATTTGTTCATTAATAAGGTTCGTAATCTTCGTGACACACATCTCAAAGTAGCTTTAAATTGTTTGTACCCCAATAATCTATGCACACATCTGGTTTTATCGTCTCTATCAAAGTCACTCTTGATAAAAAAAAAAGGGCAGCTGCTTTTCATAAACATATTCATTAAGAATTGAATTTTCAGATATTGTTCCAGGAGGTGGACATGGAAGTCTTTGTCCCGGCGAGGCTAACTAATGATGAAGAGCTCATTTAGACGAGACTTGCATGAATCTATCTGCACAGGAGAAAACGCAGGCAAGGTAAAATTAGCCAGTAATAAATGAACATTGTGGAAATACATCTGGCATTAATTGTCATCCAAAGGTCACGGTTCATTAAATCACCATTAAAGAGTTTGACAAAATATATTTGGTGCTCACTGAGGTATGCCGGCTTTGTGAAGTAAAATATATAAATAACTGTAATAACTATAGCGGTGTTTCTGAGACCCATTAATATCAGATGGAGAGGAGAAGCCTATTCTGTTATCAGGGGATTTGGCGCTATTAACAGATGTATTTTTCCTCCTCCTTGAACACATAGAAATAATGCAAATTATAATAAATTGTCATGTAATGAATAGCCAAAAATGGGGACAGTGTGATTTGATGGAGATGAGCTGATGGCGCTCGTATTAGTTATTCCGTATGTGTGCTGAATACATCTCGATGCAAAGTTCCTTTGTGATTTCAAGTTTGTCCCACATTTCTATTGAGCTATCAGGGACGGACATGTGAGACTGCCTCGAGCAAACATCTGCTCACACATTTACACATATGTATAAACATACACAGGCTGACATACATGCCCACGCTGGACCCGCTGGAGCCCAGACACAAAACAAAGAATACAAAAAAAAGGATGCAAAAGAGAGTGTACAGTATGATGGGAGGAAAAGATGGAGAGAGGAAAGAGAAAGAGAGGGAATGTGTGTGTGTTCGTGTGTGTGTGTGTGTGTTAGAGAGAGGCAGAGCAACATGAGACAGAGAGACTCGGGTGGACAGACACTGATTCCCCCAGGTGCATGTTGGGTAAGTCTTCAATAATATGGAGTGACAAGGAACAGAAGGAGCCGATTTCTCCTCATGTCATATCCTCTTTCTCTTCTCGCTTCCTGCTTCTTGTCAACAGGACTTTAAACTGGTGTTTGTTAAATTGGATGTCAGGGTCAACGGAGGACTTTGTTACATCGAATGCTTGTCTGTTTGTGTGCGTGTGCGAGCCTGCGTGTGCATAAATGTGTGTGTGTGCGTTCAATGCAGCCGTTTAAATGTGATAACATGTTGTCTCTTGGTATTAGAAGGTCTGGGCCAGAGAATACTGCTGAAATACCTTAACTTGGGAAATTTCAAAACAAAAATTTTGATGTTACAATATTACACCACGTGCCATTTAAACACAAAAGCCTCCATGACACTGATTCACTGAGAATCCCCACTGTATTGGATGGCGAAGCCCCCGGAGCCTCCGCTGTTCAGCCGTGCCACTGTAGCAGGTCTACCCTGCCTTTCCAGGAAGCCTCCGATGAGCAGGAAGCCCCTGGACATCTCTGCTAATCACTCATCCCTAAACAAGCACTTTCTAAATGACCTTAGAGAGAAAGAAACAAGAGACAGACAAACCACGGAGCCAAACAAGGCCCCCAGGCCTCTAACCAATTTAAATCCCAATTAGATTTATCACATACTCTCAAGAGGTAGGTGTGCGTCCGTATATGTCTGTGTGCATGCGTATGTTTGCGTGCATGAGCGTGGATCGTCAGACAACCAGCTCTTCCGTACAAACAACAAAGGTCATTCCCTGTCTGAGTCGGTGGATGTTATTGTTCCGATTAGTGTGTGTGATTTTGTTTTGACTGTGTTTGTTTCAATCTTGGAAGCGGCTGACCTTTGACTGTAAAAAATAGAGGATCACATTATTGTCATTGTCAGAAGATTTTCAAAATTTCTTATCATGCCACGGCAAGTCAATACAAATGATAAAAAAGTATACTGGTAAAAAGAAAGTGTCAAGTAGGGTTGCATAAAATCATGGTGAAATAGGCGAACTCAGCTTTTCTTTCTAACTTTCACTCACTGAAACACCTCATAGCCTTCAGCTCCCATCACAGGAAAGATCAAATTGGCCTCAGTTATTTTCAGAATCTAATCATACACAGATGGTGTAGGGTATTTTGTGTTTAAACTAGTTCATCTCAGTCTTTTAGATTCAAATCGCAAGCTCGATATATTGCAAAAAGAGTTGTACATCCCCCAAATTTCCACAGTTTCAGATTGTTTATCATATTTTCATGTTCTTTGTGGTAACAGCTGCTTGACAAAAAAATCCATTGGCCTATTAATGCCTTTTGATAGCTCCATAAACAAAAGCACACACATACACTGACAGATGGCCACTCCCCCCCTTCACCCCTTACATTAAGGTCCCCGTGGCAACAGGTCAAAACAGGTCCCACCTGACCGGGCCATTCCTGGTTCACAGGTGAGCCCTCTCTTTTCCTCCGCTTCTTCTTTTTCTTTATAGTCATGTCCCGCATCTCAAATGAGAGCAGGTCAGCATGTGCCTGGTTACTTCTGCGGTCCAGATGGGATTCAATGGTGAACGATGACGTTCTGCGGTGGATGACCCATCTGATGTGACCATAATGCAGCTAGAGACGACTTTTCCTATCCGTTTGATAACCACAACAGAGAAGTGAACGCATGCAGGTGCACATAGATGCAAAAATACAGCCTCAAATGTATGCTGATGATATAGTGTTTAATCTGTGAAATGGCAGCTACACATGTATTTAGTTGAGCACTGGCCTTTTGTCATAGCAGGACTGAATGAGGTTTTAGTCAGCCTTGTGCCTCTAGGTGGCAGTATTGTCATATCAACCTCTTCAACCGGCCTCTCTGTGCTTCAGCTCACACAACTCCACAAAAAGATCTCAACAGTCCTGATCCACAGTAGGATATTATGACTGCTGCTGATCATCGTAATATTCAATACTATATAAAATATGTCCCAGAAGTTGCCACAGGGCGATTCTATATGTGTGTGATCCTGCTGTTGTCAGAAAAATTGATTTACTCAAAACCCCTGACTTAACATCCAATGGACTGTCCATTCTACCAGTGTTGTAGAAATATATTACCAATTAATGCTGTTCGAATGAAACTCCTAGCTGACCTTGTGGAGTAAAAAAAACCTTTTCATTAAAAAAAAATACTTTTCAGTTGTTCAAGAGAACGCACTGTACAGTACATGACACAAAGGTGAAGTCATCACAGTGCTGCTGAGGGCAATAAAAGCAGCATCATCACAACCATGAAGTCATCTACATCCAAGTATTTCAGGCTCTATACTGTGTGCATCCCTCTTATGTTATATGGGCTGAAACAACGTGTTTTGGTTTGAGGTCGGTGGGAGCTTTGCGTGCCGAGCGAGCAGCGCTTGTTTCCAACGCTGAGAGCGAGCTAGAAAGAGAGGCAATAACAGCCGCATGGTGTGTACAACACACAATTAGACTCATTATTGTATCCTGGAGATGAGAGAAATGCAACGTGGGCACTCTCCTGCTGTGCCTTGGCACCCTTTGGAGACATTGAATCATGTACATCATGTAGACATTTCCCACAACAATACAGCAGAAGCCCTTCAAACAGCCTGCCCCATTCATGCACTCTCTCCAGCCAGCCAGGCACACAGTTTACATTTGTCAGTCATTGGCAAATGGTATTTAGGTATCTGGCCAACTCACCACTTCAGGTACAGGCTTCTCAGCTACAGGCCTGTTTTCCATCCTGGGTTTGGGGTATGAACATCCTGCATCGGCTAATACAAAAATATACAAAAATATATATTTCTCCATGTTTACAGGCCTCAATAGTATGCACATGGTTGACAGTGGAGTTACCTTTTATACTGTAGTTTGGGTATTTATACACAGCCGCCTCCTTGTACCCTTGTTTTTCCCTCCTTCCTTTGGCTGCGGGATCGTAGGTGCACCTGGCCTCCCCAGCAGAGTGCTGGTCTGACAGCTAACGCTGCGCTAGCTATGTCACGGTGTGCACTGATTGTCTTATCTGCCCATTTATCACAGTTGAATTGGAACCAGCCTTGCCTGAAACCTGCTTTCAGACTTTGTTCGGGTGACTTGGGATGCATGATGCTGCAATCGTTGAGCTTTCGGAAATGGGGGTTCCATTGCAAATGTATTCAGGGTTATTTTAACATACCGAGATACTTCACATGTTTCATACTGTATTTCACTGGCCTGAGATGATAATTACAATTAGCCTGCCAGTAAGGCATGGCAGCAGGGAACTGTGCACAATGATCTTGTACCCATGCTGTTTCAGCAAGCTGACACAAAATGACTTCCTGACAAGTGTAAGTTTCTCCCGCTTCAAATAGCCTCAAATGGGATCTTGCATGATTGTAAAACCTAAAAAATGCATCAGTGTGCAAGAAGTGCCGGCTCCACGAGGCTGCCCGCACAAGCTGTTTGCACACAAACCAGCTCTGATGTCTTCTGTCAGCCCTCATTTTGGTAAACACTGACGTCTACGTGAGGAAACGGAGTGACAGGTGCATGATTGAGGTACTTAAAAGCAGACACTCTCTCCTCCTGATCTCCCAGGGTTGCTGTGATTCTCCTCATGCGTTTCAATCCTGACATTATATGCATCAGCTCTCTTTCATCTCCCGCCACATTTTTTATTAAGGTCTCGTTTAATTGATGTAATGCACCTTTTGCAAGCTTTAGTGTTAATTGCAAGATCGTAATAATCACCTCGTTATCATTCACAGAGGCAGAATTGTTTTGCTTCTTCATTAAAAAAGAGGAGTATCACTTCTTAAGGGATCCAGTGCAAACTTGTTTGATTCTGTCAGGCGGGCGGCTGCATGGCTTCACACGGACTTTGCCACCTTTTCAAAGACTTTGCTTTATACGAACAGGTCCGCTTAAACGAGATCTGTAAAAGATAAACATTAAATATGCATCCAGATCTTCTGCTTGGGCGAGTGGACTGAATCTGTATGAATGGCTAATGTGTTGCTGTGACGGCAAGCAACTAGATTGATCACTCATTACGATATCTGCTCCATTGGCCATTAACACCCGCAAGGAGTCTAACCATGGGCCCCATCACACACCAGGGTTAAATTGAGAGTGAAGAAGTGAAGTGTGCTTGTGTGTGTGTGTGTGTGTGTGTGTGTGTCTGTGTGTGGTGGTGGGGGGGGGGAGGAAGGGATGCTGCATGATCCAAATTTGGTCAGCTATAGGCTGACAGTATAGGTGAGTGGGTTCAGGTGTCCTGGTATACATAAAGTGTACAATACAGTTTCTCACCGGGGATACCGTGCTCTGTATTTATCACATTTAGGCCACAATACTGCAGATAAAAGCGTAACCATTTACCCAGATGGCTCTTCAATGGAGGAAAATCATATGTGTGATCATATTCGACTGCAAACTGCAGGCGTCTGCGCTCACATGTGGCCTCGCTTGAGACTTTCCCTCCCGGTGGCCTGTTCACCTCTAATCCAAGAGTAAGAAATAACAACACATGTACATATAAGAGCGAGTCAAGGGGCTTTCCACACCCAACGCCGCAGGGATGTTGTCAAAAGAACAAAATTTAATAAACCTGTCCATGACACCTGCACACACACTTTCTCTCTCTCTCTCTCAGCGTCTCTTGTGTTTTTCTCTTTCTCTCTATCACACACACACCTGCCTAAGTGAAGGATTTACGTGCATTACACACAGTACATTGAACATGCCAATCATCCAACAGTGCAGCTGTCTGTGTGTTGTCTGTGAGCTGCTGCATTCCTTTAGAAATTAACTGTGCACCTCAAATACTCTCTGACACGCAGCTCTAAATGCTAACGTGGGGACAAATGTCGTGACAAGCTGTTCCATCAGTTGCAGGTCAAAATCACTCAAATAGTTTTTAATTAGCATAACTGAATGACTAATGCTGACCAAGATTTTAAATTCCTGCCGTAATGATTCATTCAGTAACACAAATGAGTTGCTGTGCTACTGTGTAGTCTCACACCCCTTCACCGCACTTTAATTCCAAGATTCATTTCAAGATGTCATACCTTTTAAGATAAACCTGATAGTCACAGACAACTGTTGTAATTTATGTTTCTGAACCGCAGCTGTCAATAGTGTGGTTGTAAATCCACAGGTGGATAAAGTATAAAAACTAGCTACATGTATAAGTCACAAACCAACAAACAGAAACTCATTAAATACATTTGTAATAAATTCCAAATAGTATATTGAGTCTATTGTTTGTGTGATGTCTTATACTATCACACATTTGTCCTATTTATATCAGAACAGACTGAAAGATATTTTAAAGGTTGTAGTGGTAACATTTTGATGTAGACGAATAATCAAAAAAAAATATATCCACAGAGCTTTTAGAAAATAAAAGTATGGCTTTTTCTAAAAAAATATATATATATAATGATTGTGAATTAATCATTTAAACATTTTTGACGGGCCCAAAATTAATGTTTTGTTTATCTCTGTGGGAGATATCTAACAAAGCCATTGAGCCAATAGTATAACGACATTGGCATCACGCGATATCTCTGTGTCGTCAGCATAGACTGTATATAAGAAGTGGACGTAGTCACTGTGAAGTCACCCATTGGTTTGTGGACTGACGTTTTGAAGACATGAGTTTGGCATCTTGGTTTTTGGCCGTCGCCATCTTGGGATTTTGTAACCAGAAGTGACACGAGAGGGTGGAGCTCAACACAACCGAACACTGACTACAACATTTTTAGGCGACAAAAAAGGTTATAATCAACTCTCATGAACTGAAAACACACTGTAAAATAGTTAAAGTTCTGCAACAAAAAAATATAGAAAACTACAAAACCAGACAACGCCATGGTAGCGACCTGTAAATCACAAGGTAGCCACGCCCTAAAGCATACCCTGCTTTATGGTCTATTTGACTCTAAATGGGACCATTATTTACTAAATGAACATCATGCTGCATTGAAGAAGACTTGAAACTAGCGATCGAGACCTTAAACTCATGTTTACAATGTTTACTGAGGTAATAGATCACGTGAGAAGTAGGGTCAAGTAGGAGTCGCCCCCTGCTGGCCATTAGAAAGAATGCAAGTTTAAGGCACTTCAGCATTGGCTTCACTTTTCAGAACCGGAGGTTACCCACTGGTTGTCAGTGATCAAGTTGCCGTTTAGTGTGCAGAAAAAACAATAAATGGCTGAGTTTAACACAGGTGTCTCCATCAGGCTGCAGAATATGTGAATATTTACATGGCAACAAGTGACAACCGAGATGAGCACTTATTATCTGTCTTAACTTAATCGTCAACAACAACTACCAACAGCCATAGTCCCCCACAACCTTAATGTGTTGTCACCGGTTAGATGAAAAAAATAACAGTTTCAATCCCTGTGGAGCGTTAGCATCTTAGCATTAGTGATGTTTGCGTCCAGTTACCTAACGTTATACAGCAAGTGGAGGACAATGATTTAGACGGGCCCTTCTTCCACAGCCACATCGCAGACAAATCCCCCAAATGGACCAGTTTGAAACACAACCATTGGAGGGCCAGTAGTTGCTATGATGTCGGAGATGCTGGTATTGACATAAAGCCTGTTTACTCCACTGTGCTCCCTCTGTAAAGATTCTGTCCACAGAGACCTCATACGGGGCGAGGGGACCCCTATTCATCTCCTCCCAAATGGGATAGCATCCTCCAGGGGAGAGGGGTGACACGGTCCCTGCCAAGGCGATGGGGAAGTCCTTCTGCTGATAATAGCAGTCGACGGGGGGAACAACCTCAGCAGGCACCAGGCCAGACAACTGCCAATCAAAGTACCTCTCCTCTTTTCCCACTTTTGGTTGCTGCTGCCCCCTCCTCTCTACGTGTCTCTCTTTCTCCCATCTCCACTCCTCTCCTTCACAGTGTGCACACTCCAGAAAACTCTGGTTCACAATCTCTCCAGCCTGGAGATCCTCGCGGTGAACATAATGAGCATGATGCTCCGACAAGGATCGGTCGGGGCACCGATGAAGGCAAACATCAATTACAGATGTGTAACTGTAAATAATAAGGCATTTTAATGGGTCAGCTAATTGCGTATCATCAGCAATGCCACACAGAAGTGGAAAACAAACATCAGAACATTGTGTCCAACTATTTTCCCTCTCGTCCCTTAGTGCATTAGATAACAAATAACAATCAACAATTGTGGATCTCTTTTACCTAATTAGTAATTACCACAATGATAATTACACGACTGTGCAGTGGCATGAAAGAAATTGTTATGAGAATAAAGAGCGTTCCCCTCTCAATTTGTTTAATTTGTAACTTTGAGTCTAAATCATTCATCCATCAACTCTAAAAAACAAAACAAAATAAGCAGCATGGAAGAAAGAAGAACAAGGAATTAATAGAAAGTTCTGATGTTGATGACAATAAATTGATGCAAATGCCCACCTGAAGACTTCAGTTATAATATAGCAAAAAATGCTGAATAATATTTGAATCCACAAAGCCAAAATCTAAGAAAGACAATTTCATTCAACAGGTTCAAATCTCCATTTATCCCATGTGCAATAATCACATCTTATCCATGTTTTTAATTTTGCAGGGTTTATTCACCCTTTATCACATGGACCTTTTATTGTATACTGTTGTATCATAACTTTGAATGTCAGCAAGTGTTTTTGTTACGTTTATGTTTTGTGTTTTTATGCTGCCTTTGTGGGAGGAAGGTGTGAAAGTAAGTAAAGCGTACCTCTATAGTCATTGTAAGAAGCCTTGTTTTTCTACACAAAGTAGAATTTGAATATAACAAAATGCCTTGATTATAAAGTAATAAAACATTGGCATGAACTTTGGGTAAATGCTTTCAATAATCTTAAATGTCATCACATTGAGGTCTCACGTGGACTGTCTGGCTAAAACGTGTTATTCTGCTCCATGTGTTATTACTAAATTTACTGAAATATCTGATCAATTAGGGCAGTGGTTCCCAACTCTTTTCCTTAAACCTGCCGTAGGCAGAACGTTTTCAGCCTCATTGGGCAAAAATTCCATATTAACCTTTCAGCATATTGTAATTCAGTTGTCCTGAGAGATAACTAGACTACTGCACCTCCTCATGGCCTTCCTATTGGCTGTGCTCCGGCTGGTGGGCGGTGCTTGGTATTTCCTCAACTGATCTAAACATGGCAGTCGGGTCACAAACGTTCTCATTTTACAGCTAAACAGTACACTACAAGATGTTTCTGGAAACATTTGAGGAGAGAAATAGGCATTACAGTAACAGAATATTGATTAATATTTGATCATCGCTGCCTGGTTTGACCATTTGATCGGAGTTTGCGAGTGATTGACAGCTGCTCAGAGACGACAGGCTCCAGCTCGGCTCTGAGTACTTCATACTTGTGTTCAGGTCTTCATCATGCTCTTATCCTGTTTATTGTATATCTTAAATAATAATCCAAATTTTAAAAAATAACAATTTAATTTTGTTTTCTTCACAGAAATGAATTAAATGTGGAGGTATAGGTCGACTGTATTTAAAAAAAAAAAGTTGTCTTACACCCCGTAAAATCAAGAAGGCCTTGTGACCCCCAGTGAAGCTTTGACGCCCCTGGTGGGGGTCAAGACACCCAGGTTGGGAACCAGAGAATTAGGGTGTGACAGTAATCTAACAGGGAAACTTACTATCTTCTTTACAGAAAAGTGACTGATGACAACTTATTAACTATTGTCAAACCTTAGAGTGTACCCAATAACATGTTTAATAGAAATGAAAACATTATATTGGGTTGTATTGTAACAGAAACTTGTTCCATTTCCAGGGAGGAAAACACTTGCTTGTTGATAAAAGCAGAGCTGTCACCATGTCCCAGTGAAAGTGGGAGAGGTAACGCCGTTCTTTTGCTGCGAGCCGTCTATTAATGAGACATCACTCCATCAGGGGTGGTCTGTTATGACAACTACCAGAGGCATTTTGTGTGTTTTTGTTTGTTTGCATACAGCACATGTGTATGTGTGTATATTTGTACACTCATGGCCCAAAGCAAACACTGAATAATGCAAATTTCTAAGATTAAAAAAAAGAAGTCCTACAGTGCATTTGTCATGATGGACATGAAAAATATTAATGCAAGGCAAGAGATAAGAATAATTATCACACTCTTTTGTGACAGAATCACCAAGAAGATTGCATATATACTATACTATATTATCATCCAAAGAATGCAACTGTCCACATGTATTGTATCTATTATGGAAATTAAGATTATTTTTCATATTCATTAAGTTATTTGATCAAATCAATGCATAAAACGGAACCATGTTTGATGTTGGGATGATCTACATTAAATAACTACACGTGTCTGCTAGACTTGCGTGAGTTGCCGTAACACTACTGTGCATTATCGGATGGATCAGTGTTATTGAGGTGGACTATCCACTTCTTTTTAAAGCAAGCTTTTTACATTTACAAGTCACCGTGTGTGCGTGTCTTAACCAGCTTTATGTATAGCAGGTATTTGCGTGTCTGAGAGTGGTATGGTATAAAAAGAAACCCCAAGACTCATAAAATATATAACAGCCCATCTTGCAGATTTTCCGATTGGAAACATTGGCACACACACATTCAACATGCAGCCACACTCTGGTATGCTGACTTATTTTTAAACAGTAGCTTTTGGAAATGCTCCTTTAAACTGTTCAAGTCTGTTAAATCTGTTCTTTCTCTCTATGACATGACACGGCTCATTCATCTCCAGCGTTACTGTAAAGAAACATTATTGACACTATTATTGCATGACCAGTCTCACTGGTTGCTTAGTAATTCAGTGATTTGCTCAGGTGTTCTCTACAAAGGACTGAACATTGTGGCTAAAATCAATATCACAATTTGAATGTCTGACTATATTTCCGCATAATATGATTGTATTTCCCAGAATTAACTATAATTACAAAACAAATGTATGTACAATCACATAAGATAATCTAACTGATGCTCAAACCAAAGAACTGTGTTCCACTTTTGTCCATTTAATGGGAGACACTATGTGAATAGGGTATTAAAAAATAACTAATAGATAACTTCATGAAACACAAACCATGGAAATGTATGTTTAAATATGCAAATAAGAAATTATCTTATCAATTTAGGCTAATTTACATACATTTCCAGAGCAGAAATATAAACATTGGATAAAGCCAGGCTTAAAATTCTTGTTTCTAAGAATAAAATGTTATATAAATCAGGCTATGAATGATTTATGAACAAACCCCTCTGTAAAAATCTTCAAAATATAGATAGGAATGAAACTGGAAAGTTTGGTGCATGTAAATGCTACTGAAATGGAGATTTCTGGCTCAGAGTATGAACATTTTTTTATTTTTTTGAGAAAACGTCCATAGAAGATATGTATTATAAAATTCCATACATTTTGCAAGACATTACAGGTGAATAGGGTAAAAATGTAACTAATAGATATCACAGTTAAACTTCCCCTGTTGATTACTTACATTAAAACAATTATTTTTTTGTTTTACAAGTTTTCTGAAATGTAATGTTTAAATATACAAATGAGGCATTATGTAATGTTAACTTTTTGTGAATTTAGGAGGAATCTACAGACAAAAATGACAAAGTGTAGTAAAATAAACACATAAACGTGTATTTTGGATGTTTTCTTTCCACTTGTCTGAAAGAAGACATGTTATGGAAGCAAAATAGCCCAAAATCTCAAAATTGACTAGTGCATGAAAAATTATATTTTTGCCTGCAGGGGTGTCTCCCCTTAACCAACTGTTCATATACTAATAATACGATTTTAATTACAATTTTCGAGCAATGATAATGAATTCTGACAACAAAAGTTTGCAACACACAATATAATTTGATCACATCATCATGATACAAATCAACTTGATGTCAGTAAACAATAATATTGAGTTAAGCGCAAAAGTGCATACTTCAATATGCATGCGTAAAGTGCATACTTTCTGATCTTCTCAAATCTACTCACGCATGACCTTTGCAGTAGGCCTATAACTTTTCATTCAACTTGTCTTGAATTCATTTAAAGGTGCAATGTGTGGGATTTGGCGGCATCTAATGGCAGATTGCAACCATCTGAAACTTCTCCCGTGTGCCAAGCATGTCGGAGAACTACGGTGGCCGATGCGAAAATGTGAAAACGTGAAAGGCCCTATCTAGAGCCAGTGTTTGGTTTGTCTGTTCTGGGCTACTGTAGAAACATGGCGACTGACTCTGTGAAGAGGACCTGCTCCCTATTGAGATATATAGGGACACGGCTCATTCTCAGATAACAAAACTATTCTTATTTTCAGGTGGTTATTCAATAAAGAAAACATACTTATAATATTATATTCCATTTCTGCCAATAGATCTCATTAAATTGTTAAACACTGTTCATTTAAAGTCTTCAGTTATTTACAACTGGAACCAACACATTGATGATGTTCTGTCTCCTTCACATCCCTCTTTAGTTCAGAGGCTCCACAGATCTGTGGACGGTTTGCTCTCTCACAGCATTTCAGCTGACATCACCAAGAACTCATTTTAGTCTAGCAAAGTGCGCCGCATCAACAGGATGAACACAGCATTCTCTCCAGCAACAATGGATTCCCCGAACTCACCAAACTCCCATAATGACCGAGTCTCTCAATCCATGGCTGTGGTTGATGTTTGGCTTGCACTGTTGCTGATATTGCCCCCTCCTCCTGCTCGCTCCTTTCAAGTCCACCCATTTGACAAAGTGAAAACAGCAACAAAAACACAAACAAAAACCTCCCCCGAGCTCAGGCACGCACAGCCGAACCTGACATTCTAATTAGTTTTAAAAGTAATTGCTCGAAATGATTAGTTGAGTTGGGCCACTTTCCCCTGTTACCTCTGAATTGGAAATATAATTGCGGCGGACAGTAATTGGCCAGCCATAGACTGTTGGTTATTGTAGTCTGTTGTGGCCGGCTGCATCATTACCAAGGCTTGGACGCGGTTCAGCTTTTGAACTACAGTGACCGAAGAGGAACACAAACACACACGCACGCAATGCTCTGCTTCTCCATGCCAGCTCTCCTTTACCACTCGGGCCCACGTCCCGCTCTAAGGATCTAAGTTGTTTTCCATCCTGACCTCTCTTTTTTTTCCCCTCTTTCTCTTCTCCCTTTCTTTGCCCCTTCCCCTTCTCTCTACCTTAGGGGCAAATGGACTGCTTGTTGAGAGAAAGGGAAGCTGTAACCCGGGAGAGGAGAACCTTCAGCTTGTAGTTAGAAAACAGGGGAAGCAGAAAAAGAGTGTGATTGTATAAGAATAAGAGACGGGACTCATCCATGTGGTACGTACTCACCCATGCCCTTCATGTATGATAATTACTACGTCTTTTGTGTGCATATCTGCACGTGTGTCACTGCCTGTGTTTCTTTGTGTGTGCACTCTCTGTTATTGCCGGTATCAGTCCGCTTCTGTTTATGTTTGTTGTGCAGAGTTTCCTTTGCTAAATTGTCCGGAAGCCGAACAGCCCCCATCAGTAAACCAGGCAGAAAGGGCTGCGTATCCCGCTACGGGATCCAGGACATGCCAGGGGGACCACATACACGCACACACAAACACACAAACACACACACACGCAGTGTACCTTAATCTCTCTGACTCACAAGCACACACACACACACACACACACTAACTAATTGACTGACCATCAGAGAGAATGACGGACACAGTTTGTTTCAGCCATTGGACTTATGATCTAACTAATGACACAAACAAGGCTTGTTTGCCTTACTAAGGGTCTTTTCCAAAGGTGACAAACAAGAGACTGAAGCGACGAGGGGAAACTCCACACCCTCGCCTCCTGCTCTATATATCGACCACAGAAAACACTATCCAGAAAGAACTGTGTGTCTACCAATTACTTCCTCCCTCTCTCTATTAAGCGAAGAGGGATATAGGTCAGGCCTGTCAGACTAAGGCTTCTGTCATCCCCCCTCCCCTCCATGCATCACTCCTTGCCTGAGGATAGAAGTCCCATAGCTTTCCATTAGGACCCTCAGTGAGTGTACTGTATGTACAGCAGAGGCCTCGTACTTACACATATTCCCACCCAGCCACACCATTAGAGGGAAGAAGGGCTAATAGTGTTGACTGCCTTTAGGGGAGGAAAACACTGAGGCCAAAGGCAGGCTAATGTTCCCTCAGCTTCACTCTCCGATTGACTGTTAATACAAGCAAAAATGTTAAACAAGTGTTACTTTAGGTGAATTTCACAGTCTTCTTTTATGAAATCCAGCAAAAGTAAAGTTTTGCCTTCAAAATAGTCTTTGTGTTGGGTTGTTTTTTTCTCCCCCTCTTTGATTAGTGGACTGTGAGTATTGACAGCCTGGTGTGTGTGTGATCATCACAACAAACTGACAGTAGGGAGCTCGATAGCCGTCCTACCCAGCCTCCAATACCATCTGTCTAGTATGGATCTCTGGAGGTTGACGCCTGTTGGCTTGGGAGATGTACACAAACACGAGCCTCAAGGGCTGGCAGAACAGAGCTGGAGGAGGTATATCTATCTGCCCCACTTGAAGCTGTTCAGTCATCTTCACACACAGAATAGGGACTGGTAGAGCATCCCCACTCTTTTTCATGCTCTCTCTCTCTCCCATACACACACACACACCGTGTGATCAAACGCGACTGTGATGTCTTAATTAAGAAGTACTAACAGGCTTGATTAAAAGGAGAGGAATGAAAGGATCCGTCAATGAAAGGAGCAATTCCCTTATCAGCGAGTGGATGGGAGAGTGAAAGAAGAAAACAGGATGCATCAACAGAACAGAAACATGCAAAGAGAGGAGGAGGAGAGATGAAGCATGGTTGAATTCACGCTGCAGCGGTGTGATTGATACGGCTTGGACTTAGTCACTGACAAGCAAAAGTTTAGTGTGATAAAGGCTACATAAGTTTTCATTAGTGACCTCCTGCTGGTGGTGCATCTTTAGGATGGAAATATTTTTGTTTGCAGACAGCACTAAAAGAGACATTTGGCTGTCAGAGTAATGCCGCAGCGTCTGACCCAAGTTTACTTTTGGGTCACGTTCTCTACCATGGATATGAAAACAAACAAACCAGGCCATTACCAGTGACGGGCGGCTCGCTCACTCTCTCTACCCATACCTCCCGCTCTCCTCTTTCACGTGTCTCTGAGCTTTTAAAGGATTCAATTAACCTGAAATGAACTAAGGAATCCAGCACAACAGATACCGCCTGTTTTCCCGTCTCTGCCCCACATTCAACTATTCTCCACTCCAGCTCCCTCTTGTCCCTTCTGGCCCCTCCAGTTATTTCTCATCTTCCTCTTGCTTAACTCCTTTATTTTGTTTGTGCAACAGTTTTAGGAAATACTGTAGCAAGGGCAAGTATGAGGGCCCTGTGCTGAGTTAAATAATAATAATAATAATAATAATAATAATAATAATAATAATAGTAAACATTATCATCATCTTCTCAAAGCAATACACTAATCAATTATTTTAAAGGAAATTATGTTGCACAGTATGAAATTAAGGGCCAAACCTGATCCTCTCTGAATAGCCAAATTGCCCAGAACAGATGTGATAATTGTTTCACAGAAACCTGATAACTTTGCTTTTTTGACTCATTGCTTCGGCTCTTGGTAAACACATGAAAACAAGCTCAAGACAATAAACCTACAGCCACTGTTCATTAACGTAACATAATGAGCACTTTATCAGGGTAATTTGCTGTGCTAATGTTTGTCACTTTATGCAATAGGATGATTACAGTAGCTTGTCTTAAGAGGCTCATATACACACTGACTGTGGCAGAGGAGCAACAAAGGGATGGATTTCTAATGACTGGTTTGCTGAGGAGTTGGACACAAAGTATGTCATAAATGCTATTTAACAATAGCTAAATGCAAGATGGCATGAAAAGTGAAGAGGTGCCAAACCTGAGAAACTCCTCTGCCACCGATTATGATTGTTCAACCAAAAGAAAGCAGTTCTAACTAAAGTTAAGAATTTACTTGAAACATAGCAGAAATTCTGCTTATAGGTGTTGCAGTATTACTGAATATGTGAAAAAAAGGTGTAAAGTATAAAGCCTTTTATGCCACCAGGGGGAGCTGCACAAAGTCTGATAAATTGCCTCAAGTGATGCCACTGTGAGTCAGGGTTGGTTGGGTCTGAAGACTACAAGTTCAAAAATGAAAGAAATCTGGGGGTGTGGAGTTACCAGATGTAGGTAGTTCACTCATCTCTGCTTGAGTCTGTAGAGCATAGACTGTATAAGAGGTGGACGTAGTCACCATGACATCACCCATTCGTTTGTGGACTGCCGTTTTAAAGCTTTGAGTTTGGAATTTGAGGCGTCACCATCTTGTTTTTTGCAACCAGATGTGACACGAGAGGGTGGAGTCAAGTTCAACCGAAAGCTGAAAAAGGCATTTTTTTAGGCGACCAAAATGTTACAATTAAAAGTTGTAAGACGAAAACTCGGACATCACCTAGACCGGACAATGCCGTGGTAGCGACCTGTCAATTACAAGGTAGCCACGCCCTAAAGCATACCCTGCTTTATGGTCTGTCTGACTATAAATGGGACCATAATTTACTAAATGAACATCATGCTGTATTGAAGAAGACTTGAAACTAGCGATCAAGACCATAAACTCATGTTTACAATGTTTACTGAGGTAATAAATCAAGTGAGAAGTAGGGTCATTTTCTCATAGACTTCTATACAATCAGACTTCTTTTTTGCAACCAGAGGAGTCGCCCCCTGCTGGCTGTTAGAAATAATGCAGGTTTAAGGCACTTCAGCATTGGCTTCTCTTTTCAGACATGGAGTTGCCCAGTGGGCTATAGAGGCTTGGATCATTAGCCACTACTATAACATACCTAAATGTAACTGTCGCCGATTGAGTTGCATTGTGGGTAATGTAGGCGCCAGGTATTTAGAAGTAAGAAGAACTGTTCTTTAGTTCTGCTGTATCGTTTTTTTTTTTGTTGTTTTCTTACTACTTTCCTTAAAGAGTCTGACAATGTTATAGGAGTGCAAAGCTAAATCATAAGGAGTGTGAAAAAATTTGCTTTGCATTTACATTTATTTAGATTACATTTTGAAAATGCTAAAATATTTAACTCACACAGAAAACTGAATCTAAGTTTCCTTTGCCGCAGTAATTACCTCGTATCAACTACAGTATGTAATCAATCGTAATGTCCATATAACATCAGATATTGAGCATGATATTTCAGATATACAGCTACATACTGTAGCTACATTAGGACAATACACTTGTAGTCTGTCCCCCTGTTCTGTTACAGAGACAGCGGACCCACCTCAGCCCTGCTGACAGCCCACAGCCTGACTCTGTGCTGCTGCATAGCTCAGCACAGCTGTCTGTTGTCCGTTTCTTCCGATCTCTATCTCTTCCTGCCTCACTCCCAGCTTTGTGCCCACTCAGCATGATAATGATATACACCTCTGCCTGGTCATCTCTTTGAAACTCTGGTCTCCTGTCACAACTCAAAGCAGGACAGCAAAAGCAACATACAGGATGTATCTGTATACCACATGGAGAGTCTTGTCAGGCATAATTGTGACACTCTCTCTCCTTAGAAACAAAAAATAAGACAGATACTTGTACTACACTTGAGGTGGTGTGAATCAACAATCTCTAACCTTGTTAACTCAAATCGTAAGCAGCTTTTCATCCACCAGGGCTCGAGTTACATTAGTAAACAGTCAGAGCTCCCTCTATGGGGCAGTATCTTTAAAGGGACATGCTAAGATTCCTTGTGTCAGCATTTCAGCTGAACACTGGCACCGTGTTGACACGCAGCAGATGAATATTAAACCTTGAGAAACAAAGATGTGCTTGAAGCAAAACCCTGCATAAATATTTTTCATATGCACACACACACAGACGCTGACACAATCTTAAGCATCCCTCCCAGCAGGCACAATCACACTCAGGCAGATAATTCAGTGTCACAGGGAGCCTTGTCTCTGACCCTCTGGCCCCCTCCAGACAGGGGAAGCAGCTGGACAGGGACCCACGGCTGCCTGGAACTCACTTCCCCTGGGGAGTTCCAAGGAGAAGAGTCCCTCTCTGCCTCGGAGAATGACCAGCTGAGCTTCCACACGGCTCAGTATGTGAATGTGCTGTTGTGTCCCCGCGTCCAGGAAGGTCTGAGGAGGATGAGCAGGCCGCAGAAATGGGCAACAGCGCAGGGCTTTTTGTGAGAGTCAGCAGACTGATGAAAAATATGTTATCACAACCATTTTTCCCCTCTGGTCAGATTTCTGTAAAGATGTTGCATTCACTTAGTCACTATGTTTTGTTCTAGGCTCTTTAGTGACTACAGTTTTTCTTGTGTGTGCTTGTGTTTGAATTTTACCTGCAAACTGTATTACTTATTTTATTTTAGCTTTGGATTTCATTATTTTGGATACAAAAAAATGACAATGCTCTTCTTTCTGCCACTTTACTTCCCCTGTAAAGTCTTTGTCATGCACTCCTGTAAAAATCCTGTTAGAAACCCGGTTAAACGTATATATGACCAAGAAGCCAGGCTTCTCTAAAGCAGCAGTATTTACCAATTTTCTCTTAGTCTTTTGCCCCGATAAGAGAAACCAGGTTTAAACATGACGTGTGGTTACTACAGAAAGCTGACAATAATGCTGTGTCTTAAGTGCATGTAACATACTGGGTGTGAGACTCTGGTTTGGGCACGCACACACACACGCACACAATGTTTGGAGTGGTGAGTGAGGCCCTTACTAAGTGCTTATTAATATTGTATGGTTAAATGGGAAATGTTAACATTTTTTCAATTGCCTTGGAAGCCTAATGAAATATTAAACAATAAGAGAGCTTTTGTTTTACCATAATACTAAGAAAGGGTAAACATGAAATTAATATTTTTTTTAAGGGAATGAGACACGTCTTTCCTGAGGTCATAGTTTATAGATTTAGACAGATATCTTTGTTTAAAGCAGATGTACAACTGTCATGCAATTATGTGATTTAGGTGCTTTTCGGAGCCAATTAAATGAAGCAGTTAAATTCAACCACAATAACCATTCCAGTATATGTCAGGTATGATTTGATATAAATGTGTTAATTTAAAAGTTAGTTATTTGTGTGTCTTATTACTGACAGAGCAGGACATAAACCCCAACATAAACCTTGTGCATCTCATCTTTGCCACTGCCCACTCTCTGCCATTAGCAGCTCCACAGACACAGCTTTATGTGCTTGTTCCTATGGTGCTGCACAGCTACAGCCAACACACTGTAAGATGACAATGAGTTATAAAACAGTACAATAGATATGAAGCATGTATGATTGCATGGTGTTTTCCCCTTTAAAATACTGATTAAATCAGCATGATTAAAGAATAACCATGATTTCAAATACAAAATTTAAATAAATATCAGCTTTATTCAAAAATGGTTGAAGACAAAGTAACGTACGGTACAAACAAAGTGAATGAGTCAGTCTGAGTCACTCTGAGTTTTAATGATCCGTCTGGTTGGGCTTTCATCGAGGGTCCCAAAACTAGGTGGTGGCCAGAGCTGTATAGGACAAAGGGTATAGAGAAACAATGGGTTAAGAAGAGAGATTATAAAAAATTATAATAAAAATAACAAAATAAAGAACTTTTTAACCATTATGTGCAACACTTTATCTCACTTCTTCTTGGACACATTTGCTAATATGGCTTTTAATGATGTGTCTGACTTCATAGTAGATCTTGTTATTTCATCAGCTGTCGTAATAGGGCCTCCAGTGGAGTGCCGCCGTCCAATCGGACGGACAGAAGGTTGGCTGACCTGTTTCCAGGGTCGTGGTTGCTATGACATCCAGTGACATGACAACACAGCAGAATGGAAAGCTAGACAATATGTTGTCCAGGCTTTGGTCAATCAGACACACTCGCTTTGAACTTCCAACTGACTCACGTCTCTGAATTGTGCTTAAAAATGGCCCTACTGGACTAATGAAAAACCAGATGAAGAGAAAAAAAGGAGTTCAACATCTAACACTGTTAGAGCCCATATATGAGAGACTTAATCAAAACTATTCCCCTGATTTTGCAATAGAACACATTTCTTTAAATCAGGGCTGTCAAAGTAAACGCGATAACACGTTAACGCAAATTCGCTTTAACGCATTAACGCAACTTGCGATTTTTAGGTTGTAGTAGGCTCAGTTTTAAAGCTAGAGTGAAGATACTGGTATCATATGAAACTAGAAAACCTAAGGAACCCATTGGTACAAACTGTCATACTAGCTTGTCGGAAAGCAGGTTAACGCTTCAAACTTATGCTAAATTTTGGCGAGGAAAAACTGTCGTGGCCATTTTCAAAGGGGTCCCTTGACCTCTGACCTCAAGATATGTGAATGAAATTGAGTTCTATGGGTACCCACGAGTCTCTCCTTTACAGACATGCCCACTTTATGATAATCACATGCAGTTTGGGGCATGTCATAGTCAAGTCAGCACACTGACACACTGACAGCTGTTGTGGCTTTGACCATATTTTTTATGCTAAATGCAGTACCTGTGAGGCTTTCTGGACAATATTTGTCATTGTTTTGTGTTGTTAATTGATTTCCAATAATAAATATATACTGTACATACATTTGCATAAAGCATATTTGACCACTCCCATGTTGATAAGAGTATTAAATACTTAACTAATCTTCTTTTGAGGTACATTTTGAACTGATGTGTGATTAATTTGCAATAATCGCTATCAACTATGGACGATTATGCGATTAATCACAATTAAATATTTTAATCGATTGACATCCCTACTTTAAATACATGACAACATACAATGCACCTCCCCCGTTACCTTTAAGCAAACACGCCCTCGGATGAGGGCATAGGGAATTGGGCCATAGCTCCTTGAGTCAGTGGAATTCCTAAGGTTATCCCCTTCTAGCCATATATGGCCTTTTGGAACCTGAAAACACACATGGAAAGAGGGCAAACAAATTATCAACATGTGGACTGTTTTACCCCGCAACACAGGAATCAAATACAAAGCAAATCTCTGCTCAACTTTAACTTGTAAAAGTGAGTTATGTATAGTGTGAATCTACCTTAACCCCACCCCCTACCCCAACGAGTCGCCTCAGCCGTCCCTCCCTCCTCAGCCTATCTTAACGTCAACCTGCCTGTCCCTCTTTAACCCCGAACCGTCTTAGGAGAGGGGTCATGGGTAACGGGCAGGGTCGGGGGGGATTTAGAAGAACTTCAAACGGGGTCATTAGGCTGTTGGCTGAGATGTGCGCCCCTCTTACCCAGGGAGGGCAAAGCAAGAGAGGGGCCTGAGATAGCTGGGCAGAGACAGAGAGGGAAAAAAGGGAGATAGAGAGGGCTAAGCTGCGGCTAGCAGCAGTGTCCAAGGGTCTCCACCGCGGTCCGACCTGCCAGTGGGGCGGTCATCCAAGCGGGCTCTAATTCACAGTGACACCAATTATGATTAATCTCATCACTTTAGGAGAGTAGGCTTGTCAAGGCCCTAATTAAGTGCGCTGTCCCCCCTATATGTGCAGACAGGATCAACAACACATTATATTGTCATAATGGGCATCACAATCCACGAGTCTATTTTTGTGTTCCCTAACTTTTTAACGGCAAAAGTCTTCTGGAGGAAAAGAGAATAACATGAATAAAGAATATTATCCACACTGAGGTGACGTCACGTCTTCGCCTCCGCTCGTAGTCCCATCACCCTGCTCTCTGATTGGAGCCTTCAGTCCGACTGTGGGACGCTGCGTTTCGTTTCATATTCGATAATTGAGACAGATGATGTGACATAATCACGAGCCAGTGACATGTTGACCTAACACGAGGTAAACAACTCACTGAATAACGACGACACAAATGAATATCATTAAAGGAGTCATCTGAGAACCATATGTCAGCATGCTGGATTCCCACCATTACACCTCATTAACATGGTAACATATGCTGGCTCCCAAGCACAGGAAAGAGAAACACCACCGTTTGTCATCTGCCAAACCAGAACCCCCCGTTTCTCCTCATCTTCTAGAAAAAAAAAAATAGCATCATCTTCGTTGTGCTCATCCTAAAGAGGTTTGATTAAGACATTTCAAATGGCTGTCCAGACTTTGGTGAAACCATTGCACACACACACACACACACACACACACACACACAAACTTCACACATCACTTCTATTCTATTTAGGATCCAGTCTGAGTAATATGAAGGTCTGTCAATCCGATCAACAACAACTAAAGTAATTGATTTGATTTTGAGTCCTGTAAAACAAATGACCTCATAGAGAAACCTGAGTAAAGCAGCTGCCAGCAGAGGTTTCCTGTGTCTTGTTTCCTGTCGGTTAACTCCAGAGCGAGTAACGTGATTGACTCTGGCCCAAGCAGGAAAAGTTAACAGTGGTTTGTCCCTTCTGGGCTACTGTAGAAACATGGTAGCTGGCTCTGTGAAGAGAGGACCCCTCCCTATGTAGATATAAACGTCTCATTCTAAGGTAACGAAAACACGATTCTAATTTTCAGGTGATTCATACACTAAAGAAAACATACTTATTAATATTATATTCCATTTCTGCCAATAGATCCCCCTAAATGTTACGCACTGGTCCTTTAATGATCAACCGAGCAGTATTTCAGGAAAGTGAGAAAGTGAAGAGGTCTGAAACTTGACCTGCTGTACTGCAGCCAGCACAAGGATGAAAGCCTATGCATATCACCTTGCAAGTCGCAGGTGTGTGAACAAGGAAAAAGAAAATGAGTAAGTCAAAGGCGAAGCTCAGACCTTGATGCAAAGCAGCGGTGTAACCAGATAATGCACCATCTTTGACTCTGCTTTTCAAAGACAACTGCTGTTTCAAGCACCTGTAAATGGTCACAAAGCAACTTGATATTTTGCCTGCACATGAAGGTTGTCTTTCAGAAGCTTCTCTGTGGACAGGGTGGTGTGGAAATACCCAAATCATTCGTCAGTTTAGCACATAAACAGTACTGTATAAACATGTCGTTTTGACAGATGAAACTGTCATCAATAGAAGTTGCCAGCCACAAAGCTTTCCAAAGATCCAGGTAGGCCGAGTTGCAGTATTTAGATGTGGAGTCACTTCTGCCGGCGGCGGCTCTGGCGTGATGGATGGCAGAGATTGCACCCGTCCTGCGGTTGTTGGCTGGGTCGAAGCGAGGCATTGTGTACCTGTCAGAGACGTGTCGAGAGGCACTGAAACCGGAGCTCTCCTTGCGGTGGAGGTGTGTTGTTTAACAGCCGCACCATTACAGTGCTCATTACGTTAACATGATTGAGGTTCAGCTTAAATACATACAGGCTTATAGAGTTCATCTTTCACCATATTATTCTGTCTATCTTTACTGCAAAGAACAGAACATATGAGGACATTTCATCTCTCTCTCTCTGTCACCCTCTCTCCCTCGCTTCGCTGTAATATTAGGGATCAAGTGTCATTGTTTTGACACAATAGCTCAGACACAGAAATGATTCCTAAAAGGTGACAGGGCAATTAGTCTGCTGTTGGATCTCTGAGGGTGGAGAGGACCTGCCTGTCTGTCAGAACAAAAAAGGGAGGTGATGACAGGGTCTAAACACCACCTTCCAAAATTCATCTTTACAGGTCCACCCATAATGCCTCACACCATCCTAATAGTCCCACACAAACACATACATCCTCTGGGGAAAAAACTCCCTGAGGGAGCCCAAACATTTATGTTAACAGCGGGTATTTTCTCAGTTACCTCAAATGCTGTCACATAAAGCCGGTGATTTTGCTCCTGGGAGTTAAAAAAAAAAATTAATATGACAAAGCTGCATGATATAAAAAGTGCTTGGTGACAATTAGCTTTGTGTGTAGACTATCCCAGTGGTTATTTCAAGCTTCTCACCTGCTTTGTTCATAAAGTGTCAACTGTTACAGTTTAGAGAAGCAAAGTATTACAAATACACATGCAACATTTCCTGTATTTTTCAAGATGTACGTGACCAAAAACAAGACACAAGGTCACTTTCTTATGCCTATAAATGCGGTCTCAAAGGGGGAAATTGTCCCACCCCGAAAATTCCCCGAAAAAAATCATATACACTCAGTATTTTTTCTCTCCCTCCGTCTCTCTGTTCCTGTTGTGAGCACAACTCCTGTCATACATTTGTTGTACTAGCGACCAAAGTTTCCTGTCCTTATATTGGAGCTTCACAATTATCACTGTCAGCCCTGCATTATTTTACTGCATTTAAAAAAACAATAATTTGATCAGATAAAATGAATAAAACAAACATGTAGGGTTGAGAAACTGATGGGTCAAATACAATCCTACAGTGTATTTCAGCAGCATGTGTGACATAAAACCGAAGCACTGGAGAAACAAAAACAGTCTGATGTGTGACAGTGGTGACAAACAATACATGAGCACAGATTTATTTATGAATCTACTTTAATTAATCTGCAGCAATTTTGGCAGTCGACTATTCATTTCAATTGTTTAAGAATATCCTCTGTTTCCCGCTTCTCAAATGTGAGGATTCGCTGCTTTTCTTAGTTTTATATCACTGTAAACTGAATATTGTTGAGTTATGGACTGTTAGAAGTAGAGCTGAAATGATTAATTTAGTTGTCAACTATTAAATTAATTAGCAATTATTTTGATAATCAATTAATCGGTTTGAGTCATTTTTTTAAGAGAAAAAAAAGTCTAAATTCTCAGATTCAGCTTCTTAAATGTGAATATTTTCTGGTTTCTTTACTCTTCTGTGACAGTAAACTGAATATCTTTGAGCTGTGGACAAAACAAGACATTTGAGGACGTCATCTTGGGCTTTGATGACAGATCAACTTTTTTCACCATTTTCTGATATTTTACAGACCAAAAAACAAATAGATTAATCCAGAAAATAATCGACGGATTAATCGACAATGAAAATAATAGTTAACCTTGGGGATTTAGGCGTTGGGGTGTGTTTGGCATTTAATACACACACAATTAATCAATTACTCAAAAAACAACGACAACAAAAAAAACAACAGATTATGAAAAAAAATGTTTTTTTTGCAATCCTATTCTAAACAGAAAACACATTGAACTGTTCAACTCACCACATGCATTGACTGAACAGAGGCCCTTGTATTAAATTATACAATACTCTATATTATATATTGTCACACCATGACTAATATGAATCGTATTTGTGTGAACTGTAGTTCATTATTGTGATTCTTTTTCAATCCTCAAAATTGATTTGAGTCGAGATGTTACAGCACACGCAGGCAAAAAGAGTGATGTGTTTATTCTGGTATGATCTCCTTTTTTTAATCAAAAAGTTACATTTGAAACTGGACACAGCTACAAAAGTTAAAAACAATCCTGTTTTACAAAGGCAAGTGAGGTTTATGAGTTTAAACCATCCCAAAACCATCTCTTTAAAATCAGTGTCAGTAACCCTGATTTGTGGATCCCTAACACACACACACACACACACACACACACACACACACAGGAAACCATATTCATAAAGGGTGTGAAGCAGATACCCATGGTCTCGATTTGGATTAACTATAGAAAACAGATTCATGAACAGACAGCGTTGAAGATCTACAAAGTGGCGTGAAACCTACAGCATGCCACCAAGATGCTGTCATCTACTGATTGGTTTTGGTAGCTGCGAGATATAAGTGAATGAAAGTGAAGGAGCATTCAATATGAATGAAGACGATAATTTTTATCCTAAACTAAAAATATAGTAACTGTCCACCTAGTGGGAAGTTTAAAAATGACTCAAAGTGAAACATCTGCCACTACATCCTGGGATCACGAATCGCAACGCAATGATGTCACCTATTACAAGTTCAGTCCTCTGTGTTTGGGGGTGAAGATGGTAGAAGAGGAAAGCTCTTTATTTCCTATTTCATTTGTTGAATGACACTTACAGGCTTGGCCTTATGCTATGTTTTGCTGAACTCATTCAATAGTCTGCCCATAGTCTAGAAAATACACAATACATTCAAAAACATGCAACATGCAAGGCAACCTTTGGTTTGCAGACATATACACACACACATACACACACATACATACACTCACACACATACACACGCACACCTACGCCCACCCATCAGTCTGTCCACTCGGCTGGCACTAACTCTAACAGGCTTCAGAGAGATTGCAGGCCTGAGCTGTGGGCGTTGGGGAGAGTAGTAATAGAAAAGCAATGACAGTGGTTTCAGCAGCAGAACCCCTGCTCACTCTCTGGTTTTATCACTGTTCTGAGGAAATATAGGTGTTGTCAAAAGCTGATATTTTGACCAATGACACAAAATGGATGTGCGCGGCCTAAAATGTAAACAACTATGATAGTCTATAGACTGCGGTACACAGACACAAAGAAAACCAAAGACAAACTGAGAGACGGTTTTGCATTATGCATAGAGATTCTGTTTGTCATTTTAGGCGGAAACAAACTATCAAATATGTTGTCGTAAACGCATTCCTCTTTCATTCTCTATTTTACTACAACTTTTTTTTACCTTTTTTGTTCCAAAGAGCCTCTAAAACTGCTACCAGGAACCTTCTTTGGTAAAGCAGGTAATCACAGGATGTATAAGTAATCGGCTGGAAATCGTGACATTTTCAACAAACGTATGATGTAAACGTACTCACATATGTGTGGGCCTTGAACAGATCCGATGGGGAACTTGTGCACACCTTGTCACCCTCCAGTCCAATCACCCTTTTACAAATGTTCATATTGGGGTCAAATGGACTCTTTGCAATTACTATATCGCCCCTGAAAAGATAAACATAAACACAATCACTTAATCTGTAACAACACAGGGTGCAGTGATTCATAAAAAAATGCAAAAATCTTGTTTTATTTATGATGTACTGTATATTTGTAGGAAATTGCTGCCATCCTTTCCTTTAAGAAACAAAAAGGTGACTTTCAGTGAATCAAACATGTAAATTGTGAAATGTCTACATATTCCAACTAGGGCTGGGGAATATGACGATATATTTCATCAATCTATCGTATTTATTTTTCTACATCGTTTCTATCGCGATATACACTAGGCATATGTTAATTTCCTTAAAACGTTAAAATGTTCATTTTGCACTCCAGTTCTTAAAATGAGAAAATACTCACACAGGAGTACACAAACACTAAGCTTTGTGGTTATTTCATATAGACTATTTATTTATTGAATTACCAGAAAACATGCTATATTGTGATATACTATGTCGTTATCGAGATATGAAATTATGGGATGGAAGATTTTGGCCATATCGCCCAGCCCTAATTCCAACATGGTTACTGCGTCCTCTTTTTGCCTACTGCACATACAGTATGAATCCACTGACTGGAACCCACTTTTGTATTTTGCAAAGCTGACGACTCATCCGTTCAGAGAAGACGATATCATGGTTGACGATGGTGGGCTCCATGGACGGACCAGAACACTGAGGCAAATTAACAACAAAAAAACATGACTATTTCTTGTGCATAACATAATATGAGACAAATAATGATCAGTCATTAATTCTGTAATCTTAATAATAATACGAACCACCACAAATTCTCCAATGTATTCAAAGGCACAATGTGCAATGCAGCCATACTGGACAGTGTAGCCCACGAACCCCAAGGTCTTCCCCAGCACGCTGCGGAACATCTCCACCTGCGGCACGAAACACAACCAAAGGTTATGGCACAATGTCAGCGTATCATATGCTCTATACAGACAGTGGTGAGAACATGATTCAGTGTTTGATCCATTTATGGTAGGCTTATGTCCTCACAGGATTTCAAAGAAGAACAAAAGCTGTTTGGGGTTTAATTTCTAAAAGGTGTGGACAAGGTTGTCACAGTTGGCCTACTGCTAAGATGGCACATTCCCTGGTGTTTCATTCTCAGAGGCTGAGCGGCCGGTTCACACCAGAAAACTGCCCTGAACTTTGATCCTGTGTAGGATGGACCAATCAACACCTTGGCGCTCAGGTGATGGACAAACACAGAGGCTGTGACACATCCAGCCAAGCAGCTCCGCAGCTAGTCCCCGACACTGTGCTGCCTCCGCTACCGCCACAATCATTAGAGCGGTTATCAACTTCTGTCAGCACCATAGAAACACAAAGACACCCCCAGCGCCCCCTCCTGCAAACGCTCTGTCACACAAACACACACAAAGACTACCCGCGTGTCTTCTGAGCAAACATCCACAGCCACACTCAGGTTATTGACTTTTACTCAAGCTGCAACCTGTTGGATGGACAGAAGAAAGTGAGTCAATCTTTGCACACGGTGTCGTGCGCAGTGTGTGTATGCAGGCGCACCTGCACACACACACATGCAAATACGCAAACAGATTGAAACTGTATGTTTTTGAAAAGAATAGACACAGCTTGGCTCAGAGGTTAGTCTGCACTTCAAACATTTTTTAGCTCAGGCCGCTGTCCTGCCAGTCCACCACAGGGTAAAGAAATCTTTTTCTCCGTCTCCCTTATTCCTTCTGTCTCTTCCCCTATTTCTCTCTCCATGTCTTCTCTCCCTCCCAGGGTATTATTAACAAAAGCAAGTAGAGCGGAAACCAAAGCCCCAAATCCTCAGAGCTCTGGGAATGACTTCCCAAAGATGGACACGGATTAGACCCCCAATTTCTCCCTTGCCCCCGCCACCTCCGCCCCCCCTTTCTCCCCAGGTCCCCAACAGACCGGGTGTCAGGTGGCTCTCCCAGCCCTGCCAAAGGTGTTACCCCTAATCCCATTACCCCCCTCCGCTCTTCTCACACACACATACAAACACACACACAAAGCTCTCTCATTCATGCCAACTATATTCCACCTATTAAACCCTCTATCTATTCTTTCATCCCTAGCATGGTTTGTCTCTTTGGCCCGTTCACCGTCCTCTCTGATCCAAAAAAGACCAACTCCATGCTTCCACCTCCCCGTGTGCTGCTACTCCACTCTTTCCCCTGATCACCCCTGGCAACCCTCTGCTTTTTGCCGCCACTGTGAATAACGGCGCTGGAGCGGGTGACGGGGGTACATATATGCGCTCAGCGCAGGGCCCAAATGAAGTGCCCCTTTCCAGTCACATCCTGCTCTGGTCTCTTGCTCTCATAAACTCAGTCCTCCCACAGCTGGTACAACGACACCTCTGGCCCTATAATTCCTCTGTTGGGAAGCAAGTGGTCTAAAGGTTAATGTGAATCTCTAGGTCTGCGCTAAGGCGACGTGTTCAGCTCTATTCGTCTTGCCCTCAGCTTCCTCCACCAGCGTCTCTTGTCATTGCGGCGGTGTAACGCACCCTCAGACATGATCTCACATGTGCTCTTCCTTCTGCTAGGCTGGGGATCAGGAATCTCTGCTATAGCACTCATTCGCAAAGCATAGTGGACAGCCTCCCTTACAGCTGCCCTCATATCTCTGTTTCAGATCCCCCCCTCCATTCCAGCCTGCATTCATCATAGGTAGGGATTAAGGGACTTTGCATAACAAGATCACACGGCCAGTGACTGATATCAAGAGAGTCCATATGCAGCCGCCTGGTTTTCTGAGGCACCCTCTGTCATTGATAGTGTGTGCCTGTGTGTGTGCGCATGTGGTGTGACTGTGCACAGACAAAAGCATTACCTATGTGTTTCATAGAAAGTGTATATGAGCTGCAGTGACTCCTCCGGGATTCAGAATTAGGTTGACATCCACAGAGACCTCTGATTGGATCACTCCAACTCCCCCGAGCAAAGAGTCAGGCAACCCACAATATCTCTTAATACCCAGGAGCACCAACATTAATTGAATGCCGTATTACAGCTGTAAATTAACACAAAGTCTCTCTGTTAATCCAGGATTACACACCAAACATGTCCATGGGAAAACAAAGAAAGTCAGCGCAGCGCTCTCTGCAGAACCATCTGTGGCCACCGACCTCCCGCGGTCACAGCGCAGCGCTACAGTGGGGAAAAGAGGGGGATCCCAAATGAATAGCTGTGGATTGAAACACCTCATTGTGTGTTTAACTCTGTGATCCTCTTACTGAGGGAGCCCCGTTCACTCAGGGCAGAGCGATCACAAGTAGATGATTTTTTTGTTTTGAGCATAAAGTGTAGCAATAATGGGGATGCCTATCACTGTGTCCACGAAGCTGTCAAAAAGCATTTTAAGTGTATAATTTGCTGCAAAAATAAAGGAGGAATGAGGTGTATTTCTGCCGTCAGCATTGACATGAATAAAGAGGCTTCCTGAATGTTGCTATGACAGACACATCCATGAGGAAAATGGAAATAGTCTCTCAAAAGTTGATGAGAATTGTTGTTATAAGCTGTTATTGTTCTTTCATATCATCAAATGCGGTGCTTCCTCAAGTTGAAAACAATGAAATGACCTTGGCAATATTCGAATGGTTAAGTAAATTGTCATAATCAAGACCGGTATCTAGATGCATCAACACATATGACATGTCTTAAAGGTTGTGATTTAATGATAAAAATATACTATTGCTAATGAAAACAGTGAAAAATGTTGATCAGTGTTTCCCAAAGTCCAAGATGACATCCCTCAAATGTCTTGTTTTGTCCACAACTCAAAGATATTCAGTTTACTGTGATAGAGGAGTAAAGAAAACAGAAAATGTTCACGTTTAATAAGCTGGAAAAAGAGAATTTTTACTTCTTTTTTTTTCTTAAAAATGACTCAAACTAATTAATCGATTATCAAAATATAGTCGGAGATTCATTTAATAATAGACAACTAATCGATTAATTGTTGTAACATTTTTGTCAAAGTTACGCTTCCAGTTCCATTGCGTTTTGAAATACTTTAATGGAAACAGCAAGCAAAAAAAAAATTGCGGTGAAGTCAATAACAGCATATTGGAATTGACACCAAATTAAACACACATTATTGAAGCCATAAGGAAATATTCAGAAAGGAATTACCGCCGCTGGTCTCCAGAGATTTGAACCTGCCACTGGCGGACTAGTGTTAATTGATAAACATGGCCAGTCTATTAGAACCACAAAGAGAATCACAATCCAAACGGCACATAAGGGCCTTGCAGTGGACTCCTTACACAACTAAATTAGGAAAACATGGGCTGAGAGAGAGCTGGGCAACAGGGGGGCTAAGAGGCTTACAAGCCCCTTGTCAGATATTCTTTTTCTCCCTGAGGATCCCAGATGGAAGGGAGTCTGGAGGAGCAGGCAGCACCAGAGAGGGGACCAATCCCACCTCTGATGTCTTCCTCTGGGCAGCAGAAGGCAGAGGAGGGTGGGGCATTATTCCTGTTGCGCAGGGCTTGATTTGATCTTAATGTGATCTATAAAAAGGAGGAGGTTTGTCAACCGGGGGGGGTCTGTTTCAACTATCAGTGCAATCAGAGCTAATCCTGCTGATTTAGACTCAGACACCTGGCTGGACGGAGAGTGACAGATGTAAAAGTCCCAGTCACAGAGTACTGTGTGTCTCCTCTAGGTCTGTCTTCTATCAAGAGGCTTAAATGAAGCAACTGATCTCCATATTGCTCTTTTCATTGTTGCTAACGGCAACATAGCCGTGAAACAGCTGAGCGAGGTTACTATTTGAGGAGCTGAGGGTTTAAACCTACAATCAATGGGTCAGCCAGAGCAAATAATAGCCAAGTGATATGAATACAACTGCTATGAATTGAAAGGAAGTGTGGGTTGACAGAGTCCCCAGCCAATTACATAGAATGGAAAAATCAGCCGCTAAGCCTTATTGTATTGACCACAAGCGAACGCATGGTGCTGAGAGAATTGACAGATCTTATCTGGTTGTTGCATCAGATTCACAAAGGAGTTTGTGTTTTGCACCGGCCGGCTCACGACAAAGCCCGATATATTTTAACACCAGCTAATGACAGACACCTCAACCTAAAAGTAAACCTGTGATTTTTAAAAATGTGTTTTCCTTTCATTCTAAATTAAATATATGATTCATTGTTTATTTTTTTTAACCTATAAGTCAAGCTAAATATGGCTTGCTTTATTTCATGCCATATCAGCAAAAAAAATCTCAGGAAATCAAAATAAATCTATTCACAATGTGGGATGTTGAATAAATGGAAAAAAATCCAATCCTTAGATAAAACTAGCTGCATACAAAACCCATCCTACCCTTATTGTACTTGTGCCCTTAGAATATGACTTTATTTTAAACGCTAACAAAACAAATATGGTCCATGGTGATGATAATCTTGCATCCGCCGGACACAAGAAGTGTACCGCTGCTACTGATGGCAGAATTACACTGAAGAAACCAAAACAAGCTGACCAGGAAAGGTCTGACATGTTATGACTGCTGCCATTATATAGCTCAATCAGATACAGAGACTGATAAAACTGACTACAGAAAAACAAAAACATGCACAGATGACACGTTGAAAAAGAGGGAAAATTATGTTATTGTTGTACAATTAGGCTGCTGTATTTACACTATACCACAGACCGAATTGTGCTCCAGAGCCCAAGGGTTAAATTGGGATTTGAGACAATTGGAAATTAGGTGACTGGAGAAAGTTTCCACAGCAGAGTGCTCCTACATCCTGCACGCTGCACTGCTGAGGCAGGCTCTCCTCCGTCTGAGATGCAGGTCAGGCAGTGCATCTTATTTGTCTCATATAGGCTTTCCACAATGCCCAGTGTTGTCAGTCATGATATATTCCCTTGGTCTCCTGTCAGCACATATAAATCTCAACAGTGCTGTCAAAACAGCAGGACTGCCTCTGCTGAGAGCATTTGTAAAGTGAGCAGTTGGGCTATTGCCTCCTCTGGAGCCTTACAGTGTCCCGTGATCTTGTGCTGCCGCTGGCCTCTCTCTGCCACACAAAGCTTTTCTACAGCTGTCTTAAGGATTACACTGATCACTCATCAGACAGTCAGTGTTTAATAGTGGACATTATACAGTACTAAAGAAACTGTCCCTTCGCCTGCCAGCGATCCGCCTGATCTGACAGAACATTTAGAGTTCTTGAAATATGTGAAAGAGGTTTCCATCGTCCAAAGAGACCTCTCTCACAGCAGACATGTTGACTTGTCATATTAGGAAAAGGGTATTACTAATAACATTAATGATGGCTCCACTCTATTAAAGTGTCCATGACAGTGTGAAAGTGACCCTGTAACCAAAGCAGCTTAATGTCATATACCCATTATTCATTTGATTGTTTACCTGCTTTTCCTACTGTGGCTTGTCAAAATGTCTTCTGTAGGAGTTCAAAGTAGGGCTGTCCCAATATCAGAATTTCACTACACGATTATTGTGGCCAAAACTCAATTACGATATTATCACGATATCTATAGAAAATTTGAAGAAAAAAACAACTAATAATGCTATCAGTTAAATTCATCTTTAACTTTGTTTATTGTGCGTTTTGAATCTTTTTAGGCACGCTCTAAATATGGGAGGGAGGTAGAGAGAGTCTGTAACCATAACTGTATGTATTAAATGATTTAAGAGGCGCTGGATTATTTACACGGTATCATCATATGTGTATTATTAACACCATATCAATATTTAATTTGTAAATATCATGGTTATCACCAATACCGGTATATCGCGATACCCCTATTTCAAAATATTTTAGTTTTTTTTTAATGTTGGAGACTTAAGCATACAGAAGGGCAGTCACAATGTGCTCAATTATATTAAATATATTCTAGTGTTGCAATACTTCATTTTTGGTTGTAAAATATGCACAAATTTGAATGCCAATTTGATATTTTAAAATAATATTGATAATATATTCTAGATATAAGTAAGAGTGTATTCTGGACCACTCTTTGTCAAAATCTATATCAAACAAATAACTTTTTCTAACAATGGCAAAATCCACAATATATTTGTTGTATCTTTGAAATAGAAAAATGCTCAAAATGGAACAGATGTGTAATGCATATTTTCTTTTCCCCTATTTTACCATTCCAAGACGACTACAACTGGATCTCAAATGCTCCACTTTACTAATCAATTCAGGAAAACTTAACAGTAACATGAATGTATTTCAATTTAAAAAGGAAGATGTCAGCAGTTCATCATCAGGTTACACTGGTTACACTGAATTGGTGTAGAGCAGCAGTATAAGCAGCAATAGTCTGTGTTGGCGTTATCAACTTCAAGCCTATAATGCTCATTAGCCTGTAATCATTATTCACAACTTTAAAACTGAGAGTACCGTTTAGAAGATGTTGGTGCTCACCACATCTATCCACAGCTATCCTTGAGCTGCAATGCTCAAGCTTCCTACTCTACTGTATGCTTTCAGTGCTGAGCATTCCTCCCCTCACCTTTATACCTGCTGAGCCCTTCAAACTGAATGTGATTGGGAGATGTGACACGCAGGGATCCACATTGACATTCACTGTCAACTTAAAAATGACTATATAACCACAAATACACATATATAGCAGTTTACATATAGCTGCTGCCATGTGCACAGGCCCATGAAACTGCTCTGTGTTATGATGCACTTGTACAACGTCAATCGATGACCTATTTATTACATCACACTAGACATGACCTAAGGGTGTAAGATAGTAGATTGACAATTTAATGTATCCTTTTTCTTTTTTTTTCTTCTTTTTTTTACAAAAGCCATGCCTCTACAGGGAATAGAATAAAATAAAATACAATAGAAAAGAAAAGAGGTGGAATAAATGAGCCATGCAGCTATTGTGATATAGTCTCTTATACTGATACACTGCGCTCAACATCGTAATATACTCCATTGTCATTTGTCAATAATACACTGGCACAAAGCATTTCTGTTCTGATTTAAGATAAGATAAGATAAGATAAGATAAGATAAGATGAACCTTTATTAATCCCCGGGGGGAAATTCAGCTGTTAAAGCAGCAAAGCGCAGATACAGAGGTATAGGTGTACAAAAAGAAATAGAAATACAGAATATACATAGTGAATGGACATAGTGAATGGACATAGCGTGTACCGTCCGTCAATAAAAAAATGCAGAGTACAATAAATAGATGTAATATGTGCAGACTATAAAATGGTATATGGGATGTTGTGTAAAGTAAGTTTAAAGTGCACCAGTGGTTAGGAGAGCTGGTTGCAGGTAGTACAGATAGATGCAGATAGTCCAGATAGTGCGTGTTTTAAGTTTAAGGTAGTGCAGATAGATTAACATTTGAAATTTAAAAAGTAATGTGTTGTACTGTAGTAAATGTTTTTTTTTTTTGCTGTGTTAAATTACATAGTTTTAATATGTGCACATACTGTGAATCATGAATGCATCTAAAATAGTCCACTTTCTGGCAGTTTATGGCTGCTTTACATACAGGTGTGAGTGTGTCTCGTTTAAATGTTGCTGTGTGTGTTAAAACACAAATTCAGTTTCCAATTTCTATTCAATTCAATTAAATTTGCTTTATTGGCATGACTGTCAGGTGAACAATATTATATATATTCCCCCCTATATTATATAAGCTTCAATTCAATAATAAATATAAATAAAAAAAAAACATGCACGTACATGGAAGAAAACAATAAAGGAATACTTAATGTTTGTTGTGTCAATAAAACAAACAAACAAATAAAAAACAATTAATAACAATATATTGCTATATCAAAGGATAAATGTAAAAAAAAAACAAAAACTATGAAGTAGAGGAATAAATAAAAGGCAGAGTGTGAGTTACATCTATTATGTGTTGTTGTTGTTGTGGTTGTCTCTTAAGCTGTCCATCAGTTTTCCAAAAATCTGTCACACTTAAGGCAATCTATTAAACAGTGCAGCAATTCAGTGTATAGCTGATTCCTGCTTATTGAACATAATGTAGGCTATATGTTCTCCTCATTGAGCCTGACATCTACCATGCTAAGGATTGTATACCCTGCCTACAGCTTGTTCATATGTCATGTAGTCAAACTGTTTTAATTGTAGTTAATTCCAATCTGGCTGTTGTTATGCAATGAACCAACAAGGTCAAAGCAGCACAAAGCCATGCGTTATGAGACTTTTTTAAGACACAGAATAGCTGCTGGCCACTGCTCTAAAACACATAAACTCTCATTTAAACAGACAGGATAAATATGTAACAATGTACTGCAGCTTTACTCACCTCCTGAATGACTGATCCAATGCTCCAAGTAGACTACAACAAACTCCTCTTGACAGCTTCCTCACTGCAGACAGCCCTGTAACAATCTCTGCTCTCATTGGTCGCGCGCCAACCAACGTCTCCTCTGATTGGACAACACGCGCCAAAACATTACCAGGCGTCACACCACGTTACTAGAGCAGTATGGCAGCTCCCATGAGCAGTGTGGGGAAACCCTTAGCTGAGCGTTCAGCGTTCAATAACACGAGTTTCCAGAAGAAAACCAGGAGCAAGTTAATCTCCATAGCCGGTACCAGACCGTCGGTGCAAAACGGACAGCTCTTAGTCTCCACCGGTGTCACGTCACTGGACTATCTGCTCGGTCAGTCTGCTGTTGAGTGTGCTGCTTACACAGGCTAACTGTGTTTCTCAGTGTAACATGAACTACACACACTAGGGGACTAAATAATAGTGTTTCTCAAAGAGGAGATGTTTAGTTATATAACACAGAATATGGACTTTGTGTAACTGTCAGGATAATAGGCTATAATCTGTGCCAAAAGGAGTGAAAGTTAACGTTAGCATTATGGTTGCTATGCAGATTCCTAAGCAACCTATTTACATAGCAACTATAATAAGATAAGATATTCCTTTGTTAGTTTATTAACAGTGTACAGCAGCAGAGGGGATAGTGCAAAAAACAAGATGCATCAGCTAACACAGTAAAAAAAAGAGCTAAACAAAGTGTAACAAAATAGGAGCAGTATATACAGTATTGACAATAAACAGACTATTAACAAAATTGCACAAGTGGAAAATGATATTGCACAGTTAGAATGAATGAATAATTGTATTCACATTGAAATGTGCATGGCCCACAAAAAGGTATTTGCTTGCTCTATAAATTAATATGCACTTCTTAAGATGATGCCAGAAAAGGAAGCATTTAAAGCCATCAAGGACCAAAATAGTCCAAAAAATACTATGATGTCCCTGTTTAATCTTAATGCATTTTCATGTAACAGCTGTCATTTTTATATAAAACAAATGTCTTGATTGAATTGGCATGCCAAAATGGCATGCATAAGTTGTGTATCACAACTTGACACCTATGTGATGAGTAAGTGATAAGGCACTGATACACTTTAGTGTGGTTAAGAGCAGTTTGTCTGTGTAAATGCTGCAGTGTAGCCTACTGATAGTGTGTGTTACCTTGCAAATATTTAATGAGGAATAGGATGTCACTTTCTGGTTGTTTTTTAAAACATTATATTGGAAATAAACTGAAAGTAAATTAACTTAAAATGACAGAAAGGAAGCATTTAAGCCACCAAGGACCAAAATAGTCCAAAAATCCTATGATGTCTCTGTTTAATCTTAATGCATTTTCATTTAACAGCTGTCATTTATTTAAATAAAACAAATGTCTTGATAGAATTGACATGCCAGCAAAAGTTGTGTATCACAACTTGACACACATGTGATGAGTACAGGGATGAGCAAGTGATAAGGCACTTTGGTGGGGTTATGAGGAGTTTGTCTGTGTAAATGGTGCAGTGTAGCCTACTGATATTGTGTTACCTGCAAATATTTTATGAGGAATAGGATGCCACTTTCTGGTTGTTTTTTAATACATTATATTGGATATAAACTAAAATTAACTTAAAATTAGGCAAAACAAGATTAATCCTATCCTCATCCCCATTCACTCTTCATTGTCAATGCCTGGATAGGAATAGTCTTTATATATTTGTGGCCAGAAGGCAATATATGTCAGGTCTCAATCAATGTTTTATGGCATAGTTCCCCCCCTTGAATAAGACAAATTTTGCATCTTTGAGTAGTTGGTAGATTCTCATAAAATATATTGAATCTGTATGTGTCCATGTGTCTAATAAGGGCAACTACTTACACACAAGCTTTTTTGTGTGTTAGGCATTCTGACAGAAATATAACAATGTGTAAATGGAAATGTCATGCCCGGTTTCTTGTTTATTTGACATGTAAAGCATTTTATACAACTGATCTATTTCATGCTTATTCTCTATAACATATTTGTGTTGTAACTAAGCAAAATTTGCAGGTGTGGCTGGCAACAACTGAGATGTCATTTTTCTTGTTCTCTGAGCCTACACCTGTTAAGACCACTGTAGTGTCTGAGATTACCAGCCATATACTCTCAAGGTCAAGCAGAACCCACTAATATTGTGGGTTAAATGAAAAAAAAAAATGTCTGTGTGTTGATTGGATTTAGTAAAGCAGTCAGAATAATGATGGACTGGCCTGAAATGCTCTTAGTTCTCCAGTGGTCTTAGAGTTTCAACAGGGTTAATGAAACTCTTGCCACAAACAATATGAAAATAAAACATGTGAGACGTCTCTTCAGATATCCAGTTCTCCAACAGGCCTTTTTACAGAAGACATTTTGACATGTCACAGTAGGAAAAGCACAGGTGTAAACAATACAGTTAACGATGGCTTAATTCCATTCAGTTGCTTCAGTGTCGAGGTCCTGCTATTGTGCTCATTGTCACAGTTTACTGGGACACTTGAACAGAAAGCAGCCAACACTATTACTGTTATTAGTAACACCTGTGCTTTTCCTACTGTGACAAGTCCAAATGCCTGCTGGGAAAAAGGACTCTTTTCTTATAAAGATGAATACACAGCTGTGGAGACCGGAAGAGAGAGTGAAGGAAGCAGCAGTTGGCCAAAGGGAGGCCTCAAGTGGTTCACATTGATTCAGAGTAAGACGGTGTCTGTATTGTGTGACTGATATTATTTTAAAGAACTGATATTGTTTTTTTTTGTCTTCACAAACAGGTGGCGGGTTAGCAGTTGGAACAGTGCTCCTCATAGGTGAGCCTCTTAATTGACTAATTGAACACTGGTTTAAAGGTCCCATTAAAAGGAATGATTACTTCCTTAATGTGATGTAATACGTCCAGTTATGGAGACAAAGGTGTTGTGATTGGACAGAACAGCCTTTTTAATAGGATTGTTAAAAAATGTGTAATGACTTCATTGGTTAGACTTTTGTGTTGCTCTCACTAATGCAGCATAAGGTCCCCACTGAGGATGGGCTACTTTCCAGGATGTTCAAGTACACATTTAACTAGATACCTAATAGCATTAATACTATTATATTAGCAGATACTATAACCATATCTTCTGGTGAGTCATTTTGCTAATGCTTTGTTAAATTGTCATCAGACACCAAAGTCTTGAGTTATAGCCATTTATAAATGAGAGGAACTTGTACAAAATAATACACGAGACACATGTTACACAGTCTGTGGTGAATAGAGTGCACGTGACTCCATAGTACACACAGTACAAGCCTTTTTGTCTTTAGGCTTCATGAGCAAGTTTGATGTGGTAATTACAGTTCGTAAAGAGATGTTTTAATACCTGAAGCTATGTCCTTTTATTTGCTCTGAATGGAGCCATGGAAGAAAAAGTTGCAACTAATGAACTACTGTCAATAGAAGATGCCTTGATTGACGTCAGTGCATTGAAATACAGTTTACATCATATACAATATTAAAGGAACAGTGTGTAACATTTAGGGGTATCAATTGGCAGAAATAGAATATGATATTGATAAGTATGTTTTCTTTAGTGTATAATCACCTGAAAATAAGAATCGTTGTTTTCGTTACCTCAGAATGAGCCGTTTATATCTACATAGGGAGCGGGTTCTCTCTTCACGGAGCCAGTCGCCATGTTTCTACAGTAGCCCAGAACGAACAAACCACTGTTTTAACTTTTCCTCGTTGAGCCGGAGTCGATAACGTTACTCGCTCTGGAGGTAACCCCCCGTCACTCCACTCAGCCGCCGGGAAACAAGGCACAGGAAACCACTGTTGGTCTTGAGGAGCTGCAGCATTTATTTCTGCACTTCCACTGATCATTCACTTGATATTCACAGAGCTAACTCTGCCCTCTGCTCCACTAGCTCACTTGTTTGCTCACAAATTCGCCACTGCTCTCTCTCTCTCTCTTGCTTCACCACTCACTTGACACCTACACACACACTCTACGCACTGGCTCTGCTATTCTCCAAATGACCTACGCTACTCGTACAACAACTGGCTCTGGAAATTCGTGTATTCTTGTCGGCCACCGCAGTTCTCCTACCCGCTTGGCACACGGGAGAGGTTTCAATCTGCAACCTTACCACTAGATGTTACTACATCCCGCACACTGTTCCTTTAAATACTTTAAGCCAGGAAGATGCATAAAGGCTACTCTTTTCTGGTTCATAATGGCCTTCAGCTTTTCGGCAACTCTCTAAGTCAAATATTGTATATATACAGTATATATATATTGAATGACTGCATTAACACATCGCTGAAGTACATATATTATATATTCATGTATAGCCAAAATTCAAATGTACCCCCAAAGCTGAATTCAGTAGCCCTTCAGTAGCTAATGATACTGTCTGTACTCGGGCTCTTTGTGGTTAGCGTGTCACCGTCTAGCAGAATAGCAAATAGACTAATGACCTGAGGGTCTCTAGTTAGAATCCCAGGTGTTCACACATCCACTCTGATCCTTAATGGATACGCTCATCTGCAGATGTGTTATAGAAGTTTTCGGAAGTACATTCAAAGCAAGTGGGTTTTCTAGGCGCATAAATGTCTTCCACTGTGTTATTATTGTTATTATCATTCATCATAGGCTAGGCTATATGCACTGGTAGACAGTAAGGTTAAGGTATTCTTGTTTCCCCTTGAAGCTGTAATTTGTGTGTAGCAAAGGCCTATACCAACTGATGATATTGCTTTGCCCTTTAATTCACCCCCCCAATCGATGCAGGAGTCAGTGATTATACACTAATGCGTTCTTCCCTTGCATTTTGGGAATCAACGTACGGTTGGTTTCATCTGGTAATGAGAGACACAGTAAAGGTGAAATGCGTGTGTGAGCTCTCTTGTGTTTGTCTCTGAAAGAGCGGTGTGTGTGTGTGTGTGTGCACACTGTGCTGTCTATTTTGTTGTGTGTGTGTGTGTGTGTGTGTGTGTGTGTGTGTGTGTGTGTGTGGGTGGGACGGGGGGAGTTTGGAGTGTGTGTTTGTTTGTGTTTGTTTCAGGCAGTCGTCTCCTACAGTCTGCCCCTTTAGCCGTGATGGCCTGTTTGTGAGACACAGACATAAAATTATCAGACTGGTCGTCGTCTGCCTTTGAAGTGTCTTGAGCTGTCCGTCCTGATTTGTCAACTGGAGGGGGATCAGCTCAGTATGGCTGCTGTCTGGAGATCTCTCATCTCTTGTGTTTTTGTAATGGAAGGAACAAAGCTTCCCAGCGCTTATTATGTTGACCATGTACGGTTTCATTCTGTTAGTTTAAGTGAATGTGTTTTCCCTTATAATGCACCCGTAATAATTACTATTAAATATGGCCTAATTGTTTTACATGCATTTCAAAGCTTTAAAGTGCACTTTGAATATGAATTATCTTAGATTTGAGCATATTTTTAGTATTTATGTAGAAGACTCGGGGTGTGAATCCCTAGTTTCATCATGATTAGATATTATATAGATTCTTTGGACAACGATATGATATTTGCCGATATCACAAAGTCTGCCACGATATGATTTAGATTCGATTCAATTCAGGGGTCTACGATTGATATGAGATGATATCATATGCCTTTTTAACACGATCATCTAAAAAAAAAAAAAAAACTAAAATGTGATTTGACAATTTTATTACTGGGCTTTTCCAGACATTTAAATGAAAAACAATCTATTCTTTTTAATTATCTGTTAAGAATTTCAAAATACAGGAGTATCTTAAAGATGATGATCGATGTTTTCACTTTGCATCGATATAGTGGATCGTTGATCGTTAAATTGAGATATCGATCCAGATCGATGGATCGTCACGCCCCTATAGAATACTATAACAAATATTTTAGAAGTAGTTCATCACAAATATTACTCTGACAAACTAAGTAGGCCTAATAGTTAGAAAGTACAACTTATTTTATATAACTGCAGTGAGAATGTATAGCAACATGCAATGAAAAGACATCATCTCTGAAGTTACTTAATCGCAATTACAAACACCTCTGTAGAGGTAGGATATCATGACAATTAGTTCAGATCTTTATTTGTCCCACTAGAGGAAATTCTTTGGCAGCATGGCAGCACAAAAACATAAAACGTTAACACAATAAAAAGATAATAAAACACCTAAATACATCAAAAGTGCTGGTACTATACATGCAATGATGATGATGACATTACTTTATTGTCAAATCAAGTCTGACATTTTTCTTGCATCTCAGCAGATCCATTTGCAACATCTGCAAAGACAAAAATTGAAGACGGGAAACAAGGATACGCAAGGGATATTGTACAGCGAGCCGATCATTGTAGTGAAATAAACCCTGACAGGGCGATGCGGCGGGGTCTTGCATCGCCCTGAAGGGGTTTGTTTCACAAAAATGACCCGCTATAGCTGAACATTATCCTGCTTATTACACGGCTAATTACTGAAGAAGAACTACAGCCATAGCAACGGTCTGTTATACATTGCAGCGGTCTGCTATAAAGAAATAACAGACCGTAGAATGTCGTGATTGACCAATCAGAATTGAGTATTTAACAAAGCCGTGTAATAAACACATTTAACATACCATTACAATCACCGCAAACAATATATTCAAGACCCTTCAGCCGATGTGCGATTCGGCTCCATATTTAATTTTAGGATTGACTGGTGCACAAAAGAGTGCTTCAGTCTAACATATTAAGTTGTGGAACCCTGTATCTCTGATTCGATGGCAACAATTTGTATTCACTGCTCAGGACCTGGTTGTGGTCAGAGACGATATTGTTAGCGAGCCTTACTATGTTATTATGGTTCATTCATAAAGTTTCTCAAGGGGTTGACCTACAATCTTTAAGCAGATTTTCATTTGATGGAGCAGTTTTGACTTTAAAGTGGTGGACAGACATTTGTTCCGTGTAGTATTACAATACTGTACAACACAGCAGTAAAGAACAGAAGAAGAATTTGTCTACTCACCCCGAAAGACCGAAGGCGGCGGAGAATATAAATTCTTTGTTTTGTCCTTTTGCAGACAGATTCAGTGTGGTCCATCCAGGACAGCAGACGGCCTATCATTACCCCCAAATACTTATCTGAAAGCACCTGCTTGATTTTTTTTCTAAATGGATAACAACAGGAACTTGAGAGTTCAGATGGTGAACCAAATACAGAATACAAAAAAAGATTGTAAAAGCAGGTAAAAACTGCAACAATAAGAACAGGGATAAGATAATAAGCAGGATTTTTCAGCTGTAACTTCTGCATGTGAGAGGCTTAGACACCTAAAAGCTCCTAAGAGGTCAAGTTATCTGTTTTAGGCAGTTTTTATGTGTCATGGGTAAACAATCTCAAAAATCCATGTGCCTCGAACACCAACAAACTGAATTGATAAAGAGGAACAACAGTCACAAGTTGAAGCTGAACAATAGAGATATGTCAGACATATATGGTAGCTATATGGGGCTCGACAGATGCTGCTAATTGGCATTTAACGGTAACCTAATACTGTAGCAGTGGTGATTCAGCTATTTTAATTAGTGCAGTTCCTATGTGGCAGTATTCACAACGGTGATTCAGTTATTTTAAAGCTCAAGGTCTTTTTCACTAAGTGTCTTTATTTTGTTTACCTGCCATATGGCTTAAATTAATTTGAGCTGCTCAAAAATAAATTATATAGACCAAAGATTCATACAAGAGGGAAAACACCCTGACCTAGATATTTCGTCTCCTCCCCCTGCGGCTTTAGCAGATATGATTCAGGACTCTCGCACTTCCTCTCCCCTGTTTGGAGGCAAATGAAGCCGAGGCGTTTCCCCCCCCCTTTATCAAACCTTAGTCAGAATCCGCAAAAAAAAGGAAGGAAAAAATCATCCCATGACTGTCCAGAGTGACTGATCTACCTCAAAGATATGACCGTCCCCCCACCCCCTGTTGCTCGTATACCCCGCCACCTCCCTCCCCCTCCCTTACCCCCCGCCTCAACAGCCTAATGACTCCTGGAGGTTCCATTTGTAAGGCTCCCATAGAAACACAGCCACAATAGGCCCCATCTTGAGAGGGCCCATCTGGGAGTCTTTGTGGGGCCTGCTGAAAGCCACAAAGGCCTGCTGACCTAGAAACCCATCAATAAGAGAACAGGGAGCCCCACCGACAACAAATTGAAGAGCCATGGAATTTCCTGTGCCATCCTAAGTCCGTAGGTGAGGACATAGACCGGGAACGTGGGAGGGGGGAATTCTCCGGATGTTTGAGGATGACACGTCAGGATGTCATTCCCAAGCTGTCAGCTGTATATGCCCATTACCTTAAACTGTCACTGCTGCCTTTGTCCTTGTGCCCACTGTTTGTCATTGTGTGGAGAGGCCTATGAAATCTTTACAAAATGATGATTGTGACAGGAAGCAGCAGCAGCATGCTGGGTAGAGTTATGTGCCCTGCTAGGAGGAGGGGGTTTCACGGTGATGATGCTTGTGGGTTTGGGGTGTGGAATGACCGGGTGGCCGCTTTGTGTGCATGGAGAAAGGCATACCTTTGGGAAAGTGGGTTTGCTGTCGCTGCCTGTCCATTTAATGCTTGAGATGCTCCTCTAAATGAGACTGTAATGCCATCGCTCCAAGCTGAGAATCACCCTCTCCACTTGTGTTTAAAAGTCTCTCGTGTAACTTTTATATGCCTTTTAACCTACTTTTATGATAATAAATACACCTGATGTGATTGACAGTAGAAAGATAATAATGAAAGGATGCCACTGCCATCAGAATTCACACAAAAAGTGGAGAGATTCAAGTGAACCAGATGTCGGGAAGCATTTTGAGGACAGGCACTATCTTCTCCTGCTTTCTGCCTCCTCTTGTCAGTCGTCTTGACAGCTGGAGTACCTTTGTGTTCACGGGGGAGGTGTCAGGTGAATGCTTGAGACAGGTGTCTCCCTCTCACCTCCGCTGCTGGTCGGAGATATGATAGGTGAAAGTGGACAGGAATACTGTGAAGACCTTAACAAGTGAGCTGAACATGTCAGCTCAGTAACACCTATGTTTCTGTGCCATGTCGATTGCCACTTCATCTGTCCCCTACAAAAGGTAGCCCGAATGTGGTCCTTACATCAATTACAGTTAGCGACTGTGATGTGGTCATAAACTTCTGGTTTTCCACTCGCACTCAAACTCTGATTGCTCCTGTCTTTTGTGTCTTTTTCAGAGGAGGACCGATATGATAGCTACTCTCGTATGATCTTAAAGTACTTCCTGGCAGAAGGAGTGGTGTGTCGACATGAACTTTTCGTGGCGGCAGCTCAAGATAACCCAGATGACATCTTACAGGTATGAGTGGATGTCCCGGCGTCTATTCTATAAGCTGTCAGGAAGGAAATTTGTTGTACTGCGAGGTATAATTTTTTTTTTTCTGAGCTACAAGTCTTGACAAACCATCCACAAAGAAGCAAGGATGGCCTCAATATGTCTACTTTAACATCGTCCCTGTGCAACTGTTGTACTGTCAAAAAGACATCTTTTGAAAAACTTTTGTTTACCTTTTAGTCATCAGAAGATGTTGGAAATACTTGTAGAAGTATTTTCTTTGTCACAATATAGCAATCAACTCCCACTGAACTGGTCAGACCATGATTTAGTGGGCTATTATAGGCGCACAGCTTTACCCAAGATGTGTCAGGGTCAGCGGGGGTATCTGAGAGGTCGAGGGTGGCATGGTTGTGGCATTGTTGAAATGTTTCCCGATGCATCACTCTGTGAAGAGGACCGTAGCCCCAGAAGCTGACTGCCACCCAGCATACAGGAGGAGGGCCTCTCTCCCACTGATTGATAGTGGGAGGGGTCACAGCCTCACCCTCTCTTTACATATCAAAGGCTTATTAGGAGACGGGGACTCCCAGTGGGGATATATCACATCATTTAGTGTTTTCACAGCTACATTCACAGTATGCTAATCTTCAGATGCTACGGTTGTACTTTATGCATTACGTTAACATGGACACAAGAAACAAGCTTATTGGAAGACATCAAGTTAAAGCAGGAAATTTGAGAACGTGTTCACATGCACTTTAAAAGCCACGTTTACTTACATCGGCTAATCGGTCACATTTCCCACCCACCATACCATGTTTTTGAACCAAGGAGCGAGATTTGTTTCCATTTTGTTGGAATTTTTTTTCTGGTTGCACATTGAAAGAACTGGCTCTGTTATGAGAGAGCTCAGACTTTTTTTCTTATTGTGCGCATCACTTTGAATTTTACAAGTAGTCTACTGTTCAGCGTTAGAAACTGACGGACTTATTTCAGTTCCAGTTTTTAGTCAGACTTTGGATCTAAATATGTGTGATACAAGAACACATTGCTATAAGGATAATTGATCCCGCCGCACTGCTGCCACAGCAATACTTTGCCTGTGTGAAGACTTTGTCATGCACATGTGCTCTTGTAAATAAAAACATAGAAATCTAGTTTGGTTTATATGCGACAACGAAATCAGGATTCTCCAGGAGCAATCTCACAGTTCTATCTGGGTTTTCTCAATTGCTTCAACAGAATTAAAGAAACCAAGTTTGCTTTTTGTTTAGATTAAAGAATTTAGGTTGCTGTCGAAAGCTGACACTTTAGTGCATGTACATTAGGGCTGTCCTTGCCTAAAGAAATTCTTAGTCGACTAACACTCATAAGATTTTGTCAACTAATCGATTAATTGATTTAATCAACAGACCTGTGAAACTGAGTTTCTCCACAAAGAATCCACCAAAAGCATCACTTTAAATCTTGTGTTTACCACAGATGTGCTCATAGGTTTCTTGGAAATAAGTCATTCAGCATGCAAAAAGTATAACAAATTATTAATCAACTAAAGAAATCTTAGTAGACTAAGACCAAAACGACCAATTAGTCGGCTAACGACTAAGAGGGGTCAGCCCTAATGTACATTATGCACTGATAGATAAGACTGTGCTGTCTTGTCATACTGTGACAAGTCATTTGCTATTACACACCAATAAGGATAATTTAAAATGTCTCTTGACCATTCATTCACAATTCACACATTTTAATTTATTATACTCATTGTATCATTTTGTGCAGGAACTCCCTGCTCCCATCCTGGACGATGTTGCTATCCACAAACCAGTGGAGCAGCCCAGGCTGTCATGTGAACCTCAGGACAGTTTGGACGCCATGAAGATCGCCTGGCGCTATCAGAATCTTCCAAAAGTACAGGTAACCAGGTGATCACATGACAGTTTATATTGTCTGTTATTATAATGATTGCAGCATATTTGGACTAGAATGTACAGTATAAGTTTAGGTAACTTTGTAATCATGCTACTTTTATTAAAAGTGTTAATGATTGTATGAGAAAGCACAGCACTGGCTCTCTGGTCTTAGTGGTTTGGCAATTGTCTCTACCACTAAATCCATCAGCTTCTAAACTCCTTTGTGGAGTGAATGAGGCCTCAGACTCTCCTTTCAGAGCTGGACCAGATTACTCACACTTAGCTGGCAATAGGTAGGCTTTTCACTGGTCCCCAAACTCACATATACACACATACACACACGCCTGCACCCCTGCTTAGCCTGGGAAACAAGAGTACTTTGCAGCCTGTGCATTGACATGTCTGCTCGCTCAACCCTGTGACCCAGACCTGCGCCTCTGTCTTCCCCCAAATCCCTGCCTTTCCCCCTGCTAGGGTCGGCAGCCCTACACTCTTTCTTCCGCTTTGAGGAGAAGTGACCCTCCCCTTCTAGTTCTCTGCAGTCTCCCCCCTTCAGTCTATAATCCATATCGCTATGTGGATTAACAGCACACAGTGTGTCCCTGGGGATCCTCTCCCTCTTTCTCTCTCCCTGGAAACTTCTTTATATCTGTGTCCTTTCCTCATCTCTCCCCCTTCCCCTGTAAAATCGTCTTTACAAACCACTAGTAAGCCCCAACCAGAGGATTTGCATCCCAAATTCACCCCCAGAGTCAACGCTTACTTTCCCCTTACACACACCTCTCCTGGCATGGCCCGCTGTGTCGCTCTCCCGATGAAGACATCAGATCAAAGGTGAGGCCGTCAGGGCAGGGATGGAACGCTAAGCGGGTTGCCTAGCTCACAAAGAGAAGATGAGCCCCTGACCCCCCCCTGCCCTGCTGACCCCCTCGTCCCGCCAGGAGAGGGACACACCGGGGGCCCTAATCCAGATTAGGAGTAGATTAAGGGCCCCTCTAACAATGGAATCCCTGGTTTCACCGGGAGAGAAGAGCTAAAACTCTCTCTTTCAGCTGCAGGAAAACATCCGCCTTCCCCTGCGTCCCCGACACGTTTGCTTTCACAGCCAGAAGTGGACATTTATGTGAAGAAATGATTAAGAGCGTGGTCGTAGTGGTTATTTAACTTCTCTGCTGTAGGAATGTTGAGGAATGACCCATAAACAATGCAATTGCATTACCATAGTATTGTGAAGCACACTCATTTAACATATTAGAAAGACAAATGAGATTATTTTTTGCTTTATTCTTATCGGAAATTAGTTAAATGCACATCATTTGTTGTAAGAAGTTTAAAGCAAGCAGCAGCGTCAGACGAATTAATGAAAAGAAAATGAATAGCTCTTTAATTAAAGGTCTTTAGCGTTCATTGAGTTTGACCTGTTGACCTCCTCAGAGTGCCCTGGCATCGTCATCCCGGTTCGGGCACTACTATGACGTCTCCAAGACGATGGAGCCAGAAATTCGCCAGGCAGCCAAGTGCCACCTCTTCTACCTCCCAGAACATCCCGCCCAGTCGTCACCCACACACAGGTAAAACGACAAGACATCATCCACAGAACGCATGGAAACCAATGAGACACCATCTGCAGAGCACAGGCACACAAACACGACATCAGCCACAAAACACAGTTACACAAATGAGACATCTTAAACAGAACACAAGTAAGCAAACATGGCACCGTTCACAGAATACAGGTAAACCAACAATGCAGACTGACCAACATAATTTAAAGAGCGTATACTGTATATAAGCCCTGCATCCAGCATGTGCTTTAGAGGAAAGTCAACCTGAGAGGAAGAAACTCTAGATTTAGCACTCTTCAGTATCAAGTAGAGCCCCTTTTGTTTGGGATACTCATTTATAGGAATCAAATAAACTATAGAGCCGCAACTAGAGATTCTTCTCATTATCAATTAAACTCATTACATTTCTTGATTGTTTTGTCTATAAAATGTTAGAAATAGTAAAAGAAAAAAAAGCCCATCACAGGAGAAACAAGTTAATATATTCAGATGTTTTATTTTGGGCGACGAACAGTCCAAAAAGCAAACATATTCAATTTACTTTGATATAAAACAGAAAAAGAGGAAATCCTCACATTTCAGAAGCTGGAACCAGTTAATGTTTGGGTTGAATGATTTAGAAAAAATATTTAATTGTGATTATTTTGACTGATATTGTAATTACGATATGATTTGAGATATTAGAGGGAATGATAATTTTTACATAATTATTCTCATTTTCATTGGAAAAACATATTGAAAGGATGATGGTGTGATTTTTTTTGCGGGGATCTGTACCAAACAAAGATGTTTTCTTAAATCTGTAGAATATGATGTGTAGGCCAGGACATCTCTGCAGCATGACAATATTTAATTTAAAATGGTATTATGACACACATCTCGTCTTTAACAAATATTGCGCCTCCTGTGATTTGAAAATTGCAGTAGGTCATATTGCGATTTCGATAAAATTTCAATTCATTGTGCAGCCCTAGTTAATGTGTGACATATCTGCTTGGAAAATGACTGAAACGATTAAAAAGTTATTGAAAAAGCTGCTGATTAATTTTCTGTAGATCAGCTAATTAATAAATTCATTTTTTCAGCTCTAATAAAGTACAGTAGACTTTATTAGTTTTTTATACATAGTCACTAAGATATATTGAATTGCTTAAAAATCTGAAAAAAACATCCACAGTTTTAATCATATAATTTAAATGAAATGTCAACAAAACAGTATTTTTTTTATTGATATTAATTTTAAAAGCTCAGTATATTATACGCTTTAAACAGCTGATACAAATCAGTCAAACACCAGCTGGGTCCATCCTCTACTCTGAGTAGCTTGCCATTGGCCTAAGACATGCAGCCTCTTGGAAAGGTTGTGTATGTCTATTCAAATAAGGGTCTTGTTTGCTCAGCGTCTGTTTGATTTCTCCTGCGTTGAGTGTATTTAGGGTTCAGAGGTCATGCAGACTCTTTACTCGGAGAGTGCTGTTGAACACACAAGGGCACACGTAGACACACACACGCACACACACACTGGGTAAATACAGCAATCTGGAGCACAGAGGATGTGGAGGAGGCTTTAAAGAATCCCTCTTCCTTTATTTCAGCAAACAGAGACTGTTTACCGAGCGCCCATGCAAACACATTAAATGTTGTGGATGTTCAGTTTAAAGTACAGCACACAAATAGCAGTCGCTATTTTACTAAATATCAGCTCAGAACGTAAAATGCCTATTAATAGGGAACAAATAAAATATCCTCTCCGTTGATGGTTTGCGGTGTTGTGTGGCAGTGTAGTGAGTAAGAGTGACATGGCAGTACTGAGTGGCGCCATGAATGGGTTATAGATCTTAGACACTTTGACAGCAGGAAACTACACCTGCACCGCACCATTGTGCCCCCAGCCCCGCCCCAATACTGACACATATATACACACGCACACACACACACACACACACACATGCAGCATATTACACACGCACATGTACCACACAAACTCCTAAGCAGGCTACTCCCCCTTGCACGTGTCCACAGCCCCATGTTGATACCCTAGCTGTTAAATTGCTCCGTTTCACTTGAAGGCATAATTGGCACAAATTGCTCTCTAGGTGATACAGATCCTGTTGTTTAAGACCAAGCATCCCCCTTCTCTCCTCCTTTCTTCCCTCACTGAAAGAGGAACGCCGAGATAAAGAAGCTTCCCCGTGTATGATCCTAATTAGCAGACGCACTAGCCCCTGTAGCTAAGCACCTAGACCTTTTTGGTACCTGAATGAGGGGTGCTCAGTAGGGGTAGCTAAAACACAATGCCGTCCCACACAATGGCTGCCAACCGGAGGCAACCTCCTGCTCAACTGCGTGTCAAACCATCCCAGCCCCCTACCTCAGAGCAGGGGCATGGGCAGAGAGGCCAAGGAGGGTAGGTGTCCCTCTTTCACCAAGCCAGCTCTATCATTAGCCCCAGCGGGGTCAGGAGGCACCATTGTTGGGCTGAATAACTGAAATAGAGTACATGGATGTACTTGGCGCAAGTGTAATCAACACGAGTGTGTATTACTGTTCTTTATGCAGGGCTATTGGCGTGTGACCAATCTATGTTTATCAGCTTTTGTAGCCCGCAGGTCGAATTGACAACTGACGAAGCAACCCACTGTGACTCACTGCAGAGTGGTCATTACAATGGTGGGGTGTTCTTAAGTTGAGGGACCTGTGTAAAAAGATGGGGTTAACATTCCTATTGGCCATCCTATAGGCTCAGCTGTAGCCCATCCCTTCACTGTTGCTAAATGTTGCTCTGATGGTACTGTATGGCCTTTGTCAATAGTGCACATCTTACCCCTGATTAAACACCAAAATGCTGTTCCCTGTTAATTTTAGATATCAGCCCATTAATTCCCCCCCCCTCCTCCTCACTTATTGTCTTTGTTGTGTGTCTGTTTGTGCATACGCACGTCTCATCTGTCTGTTTGTCTGTCTGTCTCGGCACAATCAGATCCTCAGGGAGCTGACAGAGAACCAGTCATGTTGTAATTTAATCAACCAAATAAATTAATTGGATCTCTTGATATGGATCATCTGTCTGCTTCAGTGGCTCCAGAAAAGCACAGTCAGGAGGAACATGCTGCAGTCATAGAGGATTAAGCTACTGCGGTGAAAGGCTTGGCCCAGTTTTATCAAAATGGTTTCAATTACATTTTACACGTCCTGAGTAACCCCTTTTGTGTGTTCTCTTTCTGGTTGTCTCCTCCACTATGTCCACTCTCTCCTCTGTCCTGTGCTCTTCTCAGTACCATGCTTGAGTCCTACTCTGCGTTGCTGAAGTCACTTCAAGAGGTCATAAACAGAGAGGGCTTCGATGTAGCAGCTCCCATGGTAAGAACCAGAAGTGAATGACTGCTTTGCATTTGTTTCTCTCAGCCTGAATTCAGAGCGGTTTTGACACATATTTTCTGCAACTACCACTTTAAGCAAACCAACACATGCTTTCACCAAACAGCCATCACACTGTGACTCTATGTATGAGTACATTTGCAGCTTAAATGGCGGGCACTTCAGGCCACCAATCTCTTCATGTTATGAGTTATCACTGCTTCAACCCTCAACCCCTTGAGTGAGAGTGGAGTGCTAAAAATGGCTTCAGTTTGGTTTATTAATAAGACTATATTAGTAACAAATTGCACCAGCATCAGTCCAATTTAATCAAACATAACAAATCTAGGGATGCAGCGATACTGGATCAGATATCGGGCTGTTCAATCGGGTGCCAATGGGGGCGATCTGTTCGGTTCAATTCTATGTTTATAAATTATATACATTATATACTGGAATTTCAATTCCTCTTTAAGTTTTGACTGATTTGTTGCTGCATTAAAAAGGTTTACACTTGAATTGTAATTCTTGTTCATTTTGATTTTTTTACCAAATCCCTGGTGTACAATTTATTATTTTAATATTAAATAACATTTCAGAAAATTTATATTTATGTGCTCATTTGTTACATTTTTATTTACAAAGTTAGGAAAGCAATGTTTAAGTCAAGCCTGATATGGTCTTTGGTCTTTGTCATTGGTATCGGATCGGTACACGGTATCGGCCGATACCGAAAGCCCAGGTATTGTATCTGGAGTGAAAAAGTCAGATCAGGTTTAATCATGTCTGGCTCTCTGATTGACAGAAAACATTGCTGAAATGCAAAAGGCATGCAGCAAGCTGCCTCTAGCAGTGATGCAACACAGGTGTGCATTTTTTCTTTTCATTCTCTAAATGTCGTTAAAGGTCGTTAAACTCTTTGACTTGCAGCTGCTAACATGTTCATGTGACATATGTCTCATTGTAGCTGCGTTAGTTACGATGAACCAAGTCAAGCTATTGTGCATTTAAATGATTACGTGTGATATGCATTAGAGGAGCATTTCTAAAAGAGAGATACATCCTAGATTTGCATCTGTGACCCCAAGCTCTTCTGTCACGTTTCAACCACCACTTCAGTCGAGTCTGTTTACCTCTCTGTCACCTGCTCGGGTTGGCCTCACCTGTGTGTCCCAGCTGTGTGTGTCTTACCTTTGACATACATCTTTGTAATAATCACCAGTCCTCTACAGAATGCCAGAAACATCCATGGCCCCGTCTGTTTCCCACAGACCCCAGTGTAATCCTCTTAACACTGTGATGTGCCTGTATATATGTGTATATACAGTATGAGTGTGTGTGTGTGTGTGTGTGCACACCTCCCACGCCTTATTCACCTACTTTCAGTGACCCCTCTGCTCGTCACCTGGAGCCACCTCTCCCCCTGTCACTCACACGCAGGATTTACCTCCAGTACCCCCCACCCTCCCTCCCCGAGCGCTGTCACTCACGCCAGATTAACTGCTGACATCATTAAAGCAGTGTGGCCGCCTGACATGCTGTTGGCACAGTCCAGGAATGCAGACCGGCACAGAGCGACATGGGCGCTGGCACAAGAATTCCCAGTATGGGTGATAGTCAGTGTGTGCGTTTATATGTTTATTTGTTAATCTGCGATCATGGACTGTTAACAAGAAGCAGATTTCATATGAACTGTTATGTAAATAACAGATTAGAGCGAGGAGATTAATCTCCCAGAGCATATTCTTTGGAGTCTTCTGAGATGAATGGGACAGGGGCGGCAGCAGGACTGTGAGTCTCCGCAGAGATTGGCTGGTGATTAGTTTGTGGTCCCAGGCTGGCTGTAGTCTATATGGCTGGCCTCTAGTCCTTGGCTGGACTCAACTGGCACTGTTCCCTGATTTTTCTATAGGCTAAACTATAGGAGTTAAGTTTGGCCTCTTCTCTTGATGCCACAGCAACAGTCGTGTTACCACAGACCCCCCTGCTGGGCTGCAGACATAGAAATAGAATTCAAATTCTGTGGCCCCCAAGACCTGCGTAGGCATAGCCTGTTAAACAAAGAAAGGGCATAGCTAATAATGACAAAGACACACACACACACACACAGCACTAATACGCAATAAGGTATAGAGATGCAGCACTGATGTTGAATGGCGTAGAGGAGGATGAATGTAGAGTCCGGTGCGAGAGTTAGGAAACTATGAGCCAACTGTGAAAAACTCCCAGAAACAATGGGGTTTATTTTTCTTAGATGCCTGTGATTCTGATCCAGATCCAAACGAAGCTTAGGTCATACTGTTGTGAGAGGAAGCGATGGGGAGTGGAGTAGAGGAGATTTTGGGAGGGTTGAGATAATAGAGGGGGAGGGATAAAAGAGAGGAGAGGTTGGAGAAAAAAAAGGAAAAAGTGAGCAGATTTTAGGCCAGAGCTTTGTTAATCACTCTTGGCTCTCACCTCAGTCATCAGGAGCCATGCTGAAGAAACCCCCAAATAAAAGGCAATTGTAGTAAAGGTTAAAAACCTCTCACAGTTTGGACAGGCTCCTCCATTCTCTCAGTTTCGGTGATATATATCCCGCCACTGTTTGGCCACTTTTTCTCCGTCTTGGTGAGAGTGGGTTACTGTTGATCTCTTGTGGTGGGGTGGGTGGCTGGGTGGGGGGGGTTTCAAGGGAAGGCACTCCACCCTTACCCAGGCCCCCTTGGCTGCAGAGCATCGCTGTTGTGCCAAGAATGTGCTGGGGTTTCTGGGTGGCGGCCATATTGGAAGCCTGTCTGACAGGTCCATTGTGCGTGTGTCAGATGGCCTCTGTGATTGGGCAGTTGTGTCCAGTCACGTTTGGGCACTGTGTTCCGATCGTCTGTGCTGGTGAGCAGACTGTCCAGTCGCTCTCTCCCGGAGTTTGGGAATACGACCCAAAGCGGCACCTTTCCAAAATAATCCAAATAACAGCAATCTGTTAATCAGATGCACTGGGAGAACTTGAAATCAAATAAAACTGTATTACTGCATTAGTATGTGTGTGTGTGTGCTTCTGTAGAAAATTGCATATTTTTTAGTATTCCTGACCCCTCCTTCTCGCTTGTTCTTTCTTATAGTCAAATTCCCGCAACATCCTGCGAATTGGGCTCCACTCTCTCGGCTCGGCTCTGTGGGGTGATGACCTGTGTTGCCATGACAACCCCAGAAATGGCCACGCCCTCACTACCTTTCTCTATGGACTGCGTGCTTTGCTGAGGTCATCGCTGTCAGTCGCAGTAGTTACTGTGCCTTCACATCTCATCCAGGTAATAAAGACGATGTTTGACACGTGAGAACAACTCAACACAGTTCATAAGCATCAGAATGCAACTTAGCTGGTTAGCAATTACCTGCTGACCTGATATTTACACTTTTTTAATGCTAGTTTTAACTAGTTGAGAACAGTTTGTCATTAGTTTATGACATGTGTGGTACTGCAAGTATATCAGGCAAGCTTTACAAGTCATAACTGCAGCTTTATTCTGCTTTCTTCACCTCTTTGTCTTTGCTCCTCCGTTGTGACCTAAACCATTTACCTCCAATTGCCGCCAGAGGGATAAATAGTGTGCTAAAGTTGAATTTACAGATAATAAACGGTTAGGATTTTTTTGTGCGTGGGTTGATGTTTGGCCCATGTGCTTTTTCTTTGTCTTTTTCATTAATGGGGAACAAAGTTTGAAGTCTTTTGTAGTGGGGCCTCCTCTTGACCCCGTGGTCCGGTGTCACCCTGGTATGACTCAGGCCAGCGCGGGGGCCTCTTCCTCTCGCATCGCTCCCCCAGCAAACCCATTCGAGTGCACACACTTCATTCAAAGGCCTCTAAATCTATGTTTGTTTGTTTGGGGCTTTTAATTACTTGAAGTTGTCACACAATGAGAGTGTTTGCCTGTGTATGCATTTTATTCTCTTCAACTCTACAACTATCCCTCCTTGTAGTTGTGTGTGTGTCTCTGGCTGTGTGTTTGTGTTTGTGTGTATGTGTGTGTTTGGAGGGGGTATGAGTCCGCGTGCATGCGTCTGTGTACAGTCTGGCCTCTCAGTGTGAAGGTGGAGTCATCTGCTGAGGCATATGGCAAACCACAGCCCTCCCCCAGACAGTCGACCATAGAAGCACACTCACCAGAAAAGCCATCTGAGACTTTCTGCTCAAACGTTTTAATCTCGCTTACACTTAAAACACCTTACTTCCTTACAGTCCTCATTCACGACAGCATGTAAAGCTGCATTGTCTCGGATCCTTTATACAAAGATATAGGTCGGTGCTTAACTTTCAGAACAGCTGTGTTGTCACAACATGCTCTGGCTCCAAGCCTATGTGCTCACTGCACAGCGGCCTTGGCCTAGTCAAGAAAGGTAGAGTGGCTAACTAGCAGATGTCAGCTGTGGTGGGAGCGGTCCCCCTGTCCCTCTCTGGCCTGGCCTCCAAACCCTTAATCTGTCCCCTCCTCCCTTCCTCCACCCTGGGGAGTGAAGTGAATGAGCGGGGGAAGAAGAGGAGAGGGGGACATTTTGGACTGAATCAGGTGTTGGGTGACCAAGCCAACATGGAGGTAATGAGAGGCTGTTAAAGATGGGCATCTATGAAATGACCTTATGATTAGTTTAATCACACTTGGTGTTGTTGTCATAAATAGATATTCTAATTGATCAGCTGAGGTCATCAAGGTGTGCTCATTTTAATTTAATGACAACAGTGTGTCTGGTGTTTTAGGAGCTGACTTGTTCGCAGAGCTTCTTGCCTTTGCTTCGATAATTTATCTTAGTTAACGGACGGTGGCCTTTGGAAGACTGTCTAGACTAGTAGCGGTGGGCTAACTGGTCGAGACCGAGCTGGACTGTCTATCCATTATTGAGCAGCTTGGGAAGTTGAGTAACTCACTGAAAGCCTCCTCACAGCAGCCCAGTGCCACAGTCCATCTGAAACATTAATTAGCCTGGTCCTCCTCCATCATACTATCTCCTGCCACCATCCCCATCCCCACAAGTAAACACACACAAATACAAAACACACAGTCTTTCCTAAAATGCATCCATATACACCGCACCTGCTGCTCAGGCTGAGTGGTGTCCTCCTGACCTATGCAAATATTTAGACTGGTCAGGCAGAGTTGTTTAGTACTGTAGTGTAGCTACAAACCCCCCCATGCAGGTTCTTTTTGTTAACCATCAATCCTCTACAGGAATCAGACATCAATATTCAATTGACCTTTTTTTTTTTTTTTTTACTTTTCGTTATTTAAATTCAGGGCTGCAACTAATGATTATTTACATTATCAATTAATCTGCTGATTATTTTCTAAAAATTCATGAAAAACGGCCATGATAACTTCCCAGAGCCAAAAGCGACAGCCAACAGTCCAAAACCTAAACATATTCCATCACCTTCTTCTTCTTCTTCTTCTTTTGGCTGCTCCTGTTAGGGGTCAGCACAGTAGATCATCTGTTTCCATCTCTTTCTGTTCTCTGCATCTTCCTCTGCTGCGACAACCACCTGCATGTCCTCCCTCACCTATATAAACACCGATAAACCTCCACTTCGGCGTTCCTCTTTTCCTCTTCCCTGGCAGCTCCATCTTCAGCATCCTTGTCCCAATATACCCAGCATCTCTCCTTTTGCACATGTCCAAAAAATCTCAACCTAACCTCTCTTGCTTTGTCTCCAAACCGTCTAACCTGAGTTGTCCCTCTAATATACTCATTTCATTTACCGTCACATATGACAAAGGAAAGCAGACAATCCTCTCATTTGTAAAGCAAAAAAACAAAATGATTACAAATAAAATAATTAATTTGTCACAAAATATTTTATATTTCCGAACAGTTTTAATTATTCGTGAAATAACAAATTTGAACAGCATTTTGTAGATGGGTGCGAGTTTGAAGATGGGTGTGGTACGAGCAATGGCACAGAAAGTACGGGGGTATGGACGGTGAAAAGAGGATATGTCACGTGTCATCATCACATCAAATTATTGGGGTACAGCACATGCGCAGTCTGCATTTGCCGACACTGTTACCCAGTTATACTGCGCATGTGTCATACCCAATAGCTCAAGACCCGCATCCCAGCCTCTTTCAATAGGTCTTGTAGGGGGGTAGGAAGTGGGGAAGGGGCCATTGGCCCTCCCACTTTACGCCCCTGGCCCGATTTGGTGTCATGGCTGGAGTGATCTACTACTTTTAACCATGAAATTGTATTTTTTAGTATGTTTACATCACAAGTTTTAAACCAGGGCATGTAACCATATCATCTGCTTGATAACTACAACTGTCATGACAGTTGAAACTGTGTCTGTGTTCCCATTTGAAATCACATTTTTTTAGAGACTCTCCTGCTTCCATTTCTAGCCCTGGAAGTGATGTGCATTTATGTTGTGTCATATATAGACTCTTCTCTCCCAAGACATTAGACAGACAGAAAAGCTTCTGCCTCCCTCAGAGTGATGTATTAGATTTTGGATAGATTCTGCACACACCATACACACATTTTCAAACACAAGCACAGAAAGCCATACAGCCAAACAAAATCCATTGAGCCAAAAAACTGTGATGAAATTGGGTTTGATCAGTAACTGGTCACATGAAGAGACCCGGTCAAGTTAAGATACTGCAAAGTAAATGACCGTTGGGCTCTCCCTGTGACCTGTCAGTCAGTGATGGTCAGCTGATGCTCAGGGTGTTCAGAGGATTTACACTCAGGGAATCAGAGCTAATTGAGCCAGCATAGACTTTCATTGCTGAACTGAAGTGACTCTTGTTTGAGTCCCTTATGAATTATAAATAAGATTTTAAAAAATATGTAACCTCCTAGAACTCAAGGAGCTGTGGAGCACGTGCATGTCTTTTTCTGACGTCATCCTGCCCTCCTGCCACTGTACTGAGCAGCTCTGTGTGGACACTTTGGATTCATCTGACTTTGAAACTTAGTCTTTGCCGAGGAGCCTCATCTTTGTATTTCAGTAAACACTATTATTATGTCCTAGACAGAACAGCACAGATAAAGTTTTAGCAGACCCCCCTCTCTCGTACAGACCCTATTGGCCATACTGTACCATTAGTGTTTTGAATAATTTGTCGTAGCCAAACTCTTACACTGGCTTTAATTGCTGCATTTGGGTGACCTCAGATACCCCGTAAGTGCTGGCGGTCCTGACTGGTGGGATATGCATACTTTAAAAGTAGGACAAAAATGAAAAGGAAGAAGAAAGAGTGGGGAAAAGACATGAAGGCATGAAAACTGCATTAGGCGGTGGCAGCCAACACAGAGAGAAGGACGTGAATGATTCAAGAGGCAAAGGGATTAATAATGCAGCACTCCCTCTTTCCCTCCATCCCAGTGTCCCTCTTTCTCTCTCTCCCCTCCTCTCCCTTTACCCTCCAGCCTCCACCCTTTTGTATACTTCTCCTTCATTCTTTCTATCTACTGTATTCGCCCCGGACGTGTCCCCTTTGTTGTCAAGTCAGTGACCTAACCAGTAGGGGGAGCTCTCCCCATCAAGCCTCTGCTGCTTTCTCCCACTTCCCCTCTATCCTCCCCTGCTGTGTGCAGGTTTGACAGTGTGCACCAACTGTGAGCCTTTTTGTAAAAAAAAAAATGTTGTTTGATGAAGTAAAATAAGTTGACTTTTCCCACGCAACTTTAGTAGATGTATGCCGGATGTAAGGTGTATGTCCACTTGCCTGCCCCAACATCACCTGTGTAACCCCTATCAGGGCTCTTTCCCCTCCATACCTCATCACCCTCACCTAAGCCATGGGCAGAAATGACCTGGCCACGGGACATGATGACCTAATTTAATTGCAACACTGATGGCCCGTCAGGAGGCTTTTAATTACCTGCTCATGTTTCTCCCTCTCTCTCTCTCTCCCTCTCTCGACCCTACAGGACAGAGCTCTAATGGGCAGCATAACCAGGCTATGTGACAATGCCATAGCCCTGGAATCATTCAAAGGCTCTGAGAGAGAGACCAACCCACTCTACAAAGATTACCATGGTAAGAACACACACACACACACACTCGCTTATCTTTCTGTCTCTTTTCCATCAGATACACACACATGCACACAAGCAGTGCATTAAGGCTGGGGCTGGGCTGTGGATGGAGGCAGGGCAGCCCCCTTGCAGGCCAGGCTGTCAGCGCGCGTTAGTGTGCTGCTGCTCAATCAGACGTGCTCCTCAGTAGACAGGCCGGGGGGGATTCAGCTGCCACGCTGTACCCCCTCTCCCTCGCACCCTCACCCCTCCATCCCTGCCTCCCCCCCGCTCCTCCCTCCAGCAGAGCCTCTCTCCCTCTCGCCTCGCCCCCTCTCCATTCCCAGTCCCATACCCCTGAGGCTCTGGAGCAGAGCAGACCAACACTGGGGAATCGATATTCTCACCATCACTCTCGTCCTCTCTGCCTGTATCTCTCCATCCCTCGCTCAATGTCTCCATGGCCAGCATGCTCTGCTAATAAATGGAGGGCAAGGCTTTCAGTATAGGGAAAGAGGACACCAGTAAGGGACGATGGGAGTGATGGAAACGAAAAATAGGGAGGGGGGGGGGAAGCATAGTTTGTCTCTACTCTCTCAGTCCTCACCATCACTTTTCCTTTACGGTTTTACCATTCCCTCTTTCTCCCGTTTGCTTCCTTCTTTTCTATCACACTCTTCGCGCATAAAGGTCAGTTTAAGCGAGTCGGGTATTTTTAGCCGTGCCTTTCGAACTCTCCGACTCACTCTTGCGCTTTTCCTCTCATTCCCCCCCCCCCCACCCTCCCTCCTCTCCTTCGGGTTATACAGCCCCGGTTGTGACAGATGAAGGGATGAGGAGTAAAAACATTCAATGGCAAATTTTGGTTTCATCCAGCAGCATGTTTTATTTAGATAACACATCCCATAGTGATCACATTCCTCTGCATTGTAAAGGCAGGTGGCATGTAAACCCAGTCAACATTATGAGCGTTGTAGTGCATCATTTTTTAAAATAATTATGTAGTACAAAAATGTTCTTTGGAATTTGCAATTAATATTATTTGAATTTCTTGTTCAAGAATATATTTGCCCTCTTGTTTAACCAGCCAGAGACATTCTGGTTGGGTTATGAAATACATTTATGTGCATGATTGTTTTGATGTGTGTTCATGAGTGCAAACGCATCTGGTGCGAGTGTGAGAGTGCGTGCGGATGCGTGTGCGTGCGTGTTTGCGGCAGCAGTTCAGGGCTGCTCAAAGCATGCTGGGAAGCCTGTCACTGCAAATCAGGCAAGGGGAAATCACCCAAGTGCACAGAGGAGAGAACCCACCATCCCCCACTTTCTCTGTCTGTCTCCCTTTCTCCATTACTCCCTCGATCTCTTCTTTTCTCTCTCACGCTCATTTATACTAACCCACTTCTACAGTACTTTTCCAGTTTTATGAAAATGTAACTTCGCGGTGACAGGAAAAGAGAAACGAAGAGTAAAAAATACTCCGCTTCTATGTTCGCTTTCTGTCCCACTAATGTGTCCTTTAATTGTTCATTTACAGTACACCCGTGCTCCAGCCTTGAGGGAAAAAAGAAGAGAGTAGGAATGCTGAAATAGAAATGATATCTGATAATTAGATAGATAGATTGTATTTCACTGCAATACCACCATGTTTGTAGTTTCTGGTCACCTACTGTAACTACGATGCTTAGTATAGATGAAGATGTCTGAAAAATACTGGTTTGTTAATGACTGTCCTGCTACATTCACTCCATTCACTCAAGTAGACGAGCGTAGTTTACTTCAAATCAAATAAGGAAAATGTAACATTGAGTTTTGCATTTTTAAAAACTTTAAAAATCCAGCATTTTGGAATCAGAAGGTATATACTTGAAAGCGTCCTTTTAAGATGCTGACTGTCACGCTTACATCAAATAAAAACAAAAAAATAAAACTTTTTGTTAGATATCAAGCAGACAAAAATGACTCCCTTGTTGTTCGACTCCGGTTGTTACAAAAGTTATTTGAAATGTACAAAAATCTGGATTTCTTTTTTAGCAGTTGCCACATTTAAATGTGTAAATCAACAAACGATTAATCATCCATGTATGAAATCAGCGTGAGAAAACTTTGGACAGAGAAAAGAAAATACCTGATCCTCTTTAAGTTGCACTATTTATCAAGATTTTACACTTTTTACGCAAAAGGAAGCACACAACTTTGTCTAGGTTGTTTTTTATTGACACAGTTTAACATCAAACATGCACATTGTGGATAAGACTGTAATATCTTGCTTGTACTTTTACTCTAGTTTGTTATGCTCTGTTCAGCCAATTCAGTTTTAATCTACTCTCACTGTCCTTTACAGGTCTGCTACATGTACGCCAAGTTCCTCACCTCAACTGTCTGGCGAGTAAACTCCCCGACCACAAGGACCTGGCCTTTAAGCTCAAGAGAAAACAGTTCACTATTGAGGTAAGTTGTCAAGGGTTTCTTCATAAACAAAATATAGTGTTAGGGGTTCATCCCTCTGGTTGTACTGTATGTTTAATGCTGTCTTTCAGTCAGAATCAGATTTTTTATTTTGTTGCCCCCATTTGATTCCTCTAATGTGTTTTTTTGTAACTTGCCATGTAACCATTAACCTAAAACAAGAGCTGAATTTAGATAAGTAATTGTTTATTGAGAGAGCCATTACATTTGTTCCCATTCATCATGGTCATAGCAGAGCTAAAATTAAGTGCTGATGATAATGAGAAGTCTCTCACGTTAGTTCTGCCAGCCAGTTTTTACTATTGGGTGTCAAAATCAAAGGTGAAGCTATTGATTATACACTGTTGCTGCCACACTTACTCCAGTGTAGTGTCGAGAGGCAACAGAGTGAGAAAAATCTCTATGAATATGCAATTAAAAAGTACTGGTGGCAGTTTAACTTAAAGGTATAGTTGAAGATGAATTAAACACCAGTCAAGATATGAGAGCATGTCCCCAGCCATCCATGACAGACAAAAATGAAGCAACCGCAGTAAACATGGTTGCACTATGAGAAACATTCTAAGCCACAATAGCTCTCAAGGGAACAGGCTATATACGGTAGGTGCTGCTTACTCTGTCTGGCAGGTCGCTGTTCATTCACTCCCCAGCTGCCAACAGCTGCGATCTGTTGCGAAAAAGCAGCAGTTTAGACAGCAGCTTTACTTTATACTCTACCCTATAAACTCATTTGAATGGCCATTTTGATCAATGGTGGTTTCAGGTGGAAAAAAATGGTGTGCCAACAACTACTTTGGACCGATGCAAGACCAGAACATTTAACATAATCCTTCATATCCCTCCAAAAGCAGTAATTCATATTTTGACTCCTCATGACTACAAGACACTGCAGGACTACTGTAGATAAAATGAGGCAATGTGATTGTCATAAAAACACTGCTAGCACGCTGAAGGCAGTGTTTTCCCTAGGATTTTTTCCAAGAGCATTGCTGAAGTGCATGAGTTTGAGTTTTTTTTTTGCGCCACCAGAAGATATTTAGCGTGTCGGCTGACACAAGAAGTAGTAGTAGAAGTAGACACATTTGTACAGTTATAGATGTGGAATTATGTTTAAACAAATGCTTCAAGACTTCTTGCCTCTCCTCCTCCTCCTCGCTCCTGTCCTCCTCTCACCTCTCTTTCCACACTTTACTGTCGCACCTATAATACCTGTCATCCTGTCTAATAATAGAATACAGGAAGTAAAGTACTTCACAACAATGAAATCAAATACTACTCCTTAATTTTATCCAACTAACCTCAGCTTCATCATGACAACCATCAGCCTTTCTTTTTCTTACCAACCAGTTTACCAAACTCATCTGGAAATTCAAAAATATATAATTTGACTAACAAGCTAAGTGTACAGAGATCAAATTTTGCGAATACAATTGTGCTATGTACTGTAGGTCTGTCAACATTAGCCAAAAATGACATTCACATATTCATCCTAAAATAAATACACAAGTTGGAATATATTTGAATATCTGTTAGATATGTAATGGATATGTGTAGAAAATGTCGACATTATTGACAGTTATTATCATTATATGAAATTGGCGGAGATTATTGATGTCCCTAATGTTAGTTAATTGCTTAAGTAGCAAACACTATTAGTTGTTGCCACATTAAAACAGGTTCAGTTTTACTTACGAAATCATAATAAAACTAGTAAAAACCCAAAGCATCTAGGCATAAACTTAACGTTACATACATCAATAAACCGTGAATTTGATCCGATATTTGCTACTGACGTTTGTCCCCCGGGACCACCCCCAATACACGCCATAATCTGTTGTCTCTACGTGTTCACTGAACTTTGTTGTAATAGATAGGAAGCAAGACCGGCAGCGTAGCCTTCGTTTCCACCAACGGCGCGTTCGTACGACCAATAACCCATAACAGACTGCTAAATGGTGGCAGTGTCTGTTTGATCGATAATCCTCGCTCGGCCCCTACTCTTGCTGCTTAAAGTAGAGATAGCGAGTTTATTGCATTTGGGGAGATTTTTATTTAACAGCGGGGCTAATCGTGGGACACAAAATATACGTCTTTCACCCAGGGGCAGGAGACAGGGGTTCACATCCCATGTGAAACCAGCAACGTGTAGTTGTCTTTGTGTTCATAAGCGTTAAGTTTGACTTCCGCTTTTGAAAGGAAGTTATAAGTAGAATATATATACAGTATGTAGTTAAGCTAAAATGAGATGTTCATCCCTTAACTTAACTAAGTGGTTTTGTTGCCTAAACCTAAAGAAGTAGTTTTGTTTGTGTTCAGAATATAACATTCCATGTAGTTTTACGTGTTGCTTTTAAACTTTGCTTTCACTTATATAACGTAGTAGGCGTAATTGGCCACGACTGACCCACATCTATGATGCTTATAGCGAGCGATAATGCACATTTAATGGTCTGATATCAGTCACTCTTCACAGGATTAAACAGTTCAGCAGCAGTGAGTTTCACCCCAAGCCTCTGATTCACCATAACGTCCACCATAAGCATTAGAAAAGTAACCTGATACAATCAGATTACAAATGCATACCATGCTGAGCGAACTTTTCAATGACTACGGTGATAAAAATCCTGTAGCTGCTCAAAAATAACAAAGAGCTGTCAACTAGTTTAGTAGTAATAAGGTGGTCATTCTTTGAACATCACTGCTCTGCCTGTGAGATGATGATGTCGCATGCCTCATTTGTAACTGATGCTGTGTTGGTGACTGACTCTTCTACCCGTTTCATCTGCTCCACCATGGGTTGAAGTGGCTAATCTTTCAATTTGCCGTCTTATACATTCACTTTGAACTGAACAAGACTACTGCTCACTCCGGTTGCATCAACGACAGCTAATGGCCTTTGTGTTGCCTCTGCGAAGGCTGCAGCTTGTTTTGGAGACCCCTGAGAAGAAGGTGGCGAAGGCGGTTAGGTCCGAAAAAAAACACCCTCAACACCCCTGGCAGAGCACAGCTGCTGCAAAGTGAGATTGAGCTGGTGCACAAAATGGCAATTTGGATAGATTTCCTTCATTAAGATCTGTATGCTGCGGACATTCCCGCTCATCATGGCGGCACCATCGACCATCATATGTCCCCTAACGTTAGTGTCTCCAGTGCACATTTGATGTTGTTAGACAGGCCCACAGCTTGTTTTATCCTAACTTCCGCAATCTCTAAAAAACGTTCTCTCACTGTATTGTTTGTCAGTATGTATCAGCTAAGATTTGCATGATACATAAATCATTTCATCCACTTACCTAGCAACTTCCTCCCTGTGCACCTGGTGCAGGCAGTTCAACGGCTCGTTCTGAATCGTGCTAGAGGTCCCCTTTGAAAACTGGCAGATCATCATAATGCCTCCGGAGCTTTGAGTCGCCCTCACACATTGTTTCAAATATGCATCGGAAAATCCCAGGGTTGAGACAGTCCGCACGTGGCGCCGTTTCACATTTTCCACCCAGTTTGATACAGGTCACTCACAGATCACATACCTGCTCTCCTCAACTTGTTGGCTATGCTGCTCAATTCCCTGTTTGTATGAACTGTCAATGTGGGTAGCTATGTTTGCTCCGCCAGTAGCAGAGTATAGTGCATGTACACAGCACAGTATTGTATGGCCTTTCCATTTTTTTCATTCATTTTTGATTTATGATTTCTTATCCTCTTTCTCTTTCTCTTCCTGTCAGAGACGCATCCATTTTGCATGTGTCACATCATCACTCTCACTCAGGGCAATCAATCTGTCACTGAACCACCACTCTAGAGACAAATTAAGGGGCCCTCCTCTTAGCTCAGGCTCATGATTGGTCCTCATTACATTATCATTACCTTATCACACCCTCTGGTCCTTGCCTCTTAGTGAGTCCTATTGTCTCAGGCAGGAGGTGAGGGGGAGGAGAGGAATGCCCACCCCCCAAACCTTCTCCGCATCCAACGGTCAACCCCTTCTCATTTTCTGCCAGCCTTCACCATCCCTCTAACCCTTTCTCCTGCCTGCATTGGCGCGCTCCCCCCTCCTTTCTCTGACCCCCTGAATAGGCCACTCCAGTATAGATTTATATGGTCCGTAAAAGTCAAGGTGGTTATCCTCAATGGTCTTTTAATTAGGCCTCTGTATTGGGCAGGCCAGGGGGCAGAGGCCCAGAGCATCCCTGTAGCTCTGTGGGGCCTGGATACTGTGTCATATATCCCAGCAGCACGTTGTAAAGACCAAGCTTTGTCTGCCTTCCTTGTTTAAAGAGCTTTATTGGAGTTTTTTTTGTTGAATGGTAACCATACTCTTGTATTGCCCTCACAGACTGATATCCAGAGGAGTTTTCAAAATGTCTAAAAAGGCTGCGATTGTTGACACAAGAGCATACGTAATATGAAGTGTCGATCACAATCCTTGGCCGTGATACATTTTTAATTGTGTGGGAATTTCCCACACATCATTGTTGCACATGTTCTTGTGTTGGGTTCTCTGGAACTGTGATTGTCTTTCATTCATTTGCATATCACCTTCAATGGAGGTGTCACGAAGGTATGAGTACATGTTGGCTCTGCGGTTGGATTTTATCAGTGTACCTGTGTTATAACTTTGCGTGCGGTACTACCGTTGTGCCGTGACTACGTGTCTCATCGTATACTGTGTTTGACCTGTTAGTCAACTGCCTCGGTGGGCCAGTGATTGACACATGAGATGGTGATTGGATTGTAAGCCCAGTGTCTGATGTGTGACAGCTCACACCATCCCTGCTAATCACCTCATTTACTCGAACTACAGGACTCCTCTGCCTGGGGCAACGTAATACAGCATTCTCTTACCAAGTTTTGTGCTCACAGTCTTTCTATCCTGGTAGTGATAGATCACTTCTCCATGCACTACTTTCAACTTTTGACTCCTTTTTCATATTTTAAATGCAGCGGATCCAGCCTCATCTATCGGAATTAATTTGTGTTGTGGTGGTGGTGAATGACAGGTGATTGACAGCGTTAGCTTCTCACCAGTTGAGTCAGGCAGATACATGTCACCACAACAGTGCACGGAGTCACGCTGGTAACTAATTTCCTAACTGCTGTTTGACTCACACTTCTATCACCTATTGCGCCTCAGGAACGCGAAAAAGTACTTGTTTGCCAGCACACAATGTACAGATTTTGTCAATAAGGACATGCTTTTGTGTTATTAACTATTTTTTTCTAATTTGATTTGGTTTTAGTAGCCTACATTAATTGCCCTGCCCCACACTCAGCACCATCATGAAGGTTCTGTTGGTTCTGAGATAAGGTTACCGCAACAACGGTTGACGTTTCCAAGAGTTCAAACAGCGGTTGATAAGCAGTTATTAGCCATAACACCTGAAGCCATAATTAACCCATGGCCCTGTCTGAGCAGGTAGGGGAGTGTTAGTTGTCTAGACAGGTTTAACACATACTCATACACACATACACAAACATTGTTTACTCCCACACACATAGAGATGTTCGGCACAAGCACATACTTATCGAGAAACGCATGAACATAGGTGACACGCAATGCGTGTGAAAGTTTTCTCACTCACTCATATTAAGCCGACACAGGCTTCCGTCACCACTTTCGCAATGCAAAGATGCTTTGAGGATGAAGCTCTGAAGAATGCAGATGGTACGCAATTACATTCTCCTCACCTTTGTTTCACCCTTTAAACTGACAGGCAATGTGCCTGTGGGGTACTGGGGGTGCCAGAGGCAGGTCACAGGGTCAAATACAGTATAAGACGGGATTTGTGTCAAATTAGTCTTCTCCCGGACTATTTCGAGGTGTCACTGACCTAGCCCTGTCACTTGGATGGCTAAGTAGTCTGTCTGGCTTTAAGGTAAACTTTGTAGTCTTGGGAACTTTCAGTTTTTGTGTTCATGTTTTTTGTATTTTATGTAGTAATTTTAAAGTCATCATTGGAGAGAATCAGTAAAACAAAGATGGGAGTGAGGAGGATGACACGTGATGGATGTCCAGGGCCCGATTCATACCCAAAATCTCGCGTACCCCACATTGATTAATATAGGTTATTGTAATTCACAGTTTCTGACTTCTGAATACAGTTCACATCAACATCCATGTCAGAATTATAAACGGAGGAACTCAGATTTTTCAGAAAGCCTCCGGCAAAAAGTTGAATCTTGCTCAACTATTGCAGAAATGCAGCACGACGTCATCCGTTAAGGTGCCAATCGTTGGCCAATCATATACATGCGAGCACACATTCTTGGCAGATTACTTTAAAACATGAACACTGTATTCCTACTAGTCATTTCGCAATCGCCGCAATGAAAGGCAAAATAATTGCCACCGTGAGTTGATAAAAAACAGTCTCAGAGTGTTACAAACTTCTGTGCAGTGTTTTGGCATCTGATAGTTCTTTAAACTCGTCTTTTACTCAAATTGGACTTCCTGAATTGATCCTTTGCTAAGCCCCGCCCCCACACTGTCACTAACAGCACTCCTTGCATAAATATTATCTAGTTTTTTGAAAAATGGAAAAAAGTGATTTCAGAGAGAAGCAGACAGAAGGGTCTACACTATGTGTTTGGAGGATATATCAGGATGTCAAACTAATTCAGCAGCAAAAACAGGTTAAAAAGATAAAGAGATAAAGATAAAGATAGAAGCTAAAGCCTACAGATCACAGTGTAAAAATGAGCCACCACATCACCTGGCAGTTGAGACAGAAGACAATTAAATTAAGACGTAACACTGTTCCTGTTAACTTGTAATGATTAAAATGCAAAAGCAGCATGTGTATACATTCAGTATACCTTCAGAAGCTTGCGTAGCATAGTGCTAACACTAGTTAATAATGCTACCGCACCCTGTTAATGTTAGCTCCACAGGTTTTTACATAGAAACGTAACGTTTTAAAAAACGTGCACCTCCTTCTAACCTCTCCGGGCAATGTATCACTATTAATTGTGCCCCAGGCACAACGTTTAACCATGACTAGCTCGAGTCCACAAAGCCAGCCTGAAAATGAAGAAAATCTGAACCGATTGCATGAGAGTCTATGGAGCAGAGCCGTATAGTTGTCGGACCCTGGTCGGAGCTGCCCAATGCTGCGCTATAATTGGACAGTCTGCGTTCGTGGGGCGGGACTTAGCGAAGGGTCAATTGTATGTCATCATTTCACTGATACCTGAAACAACGCAGCCCCTTTCATGTCAGCCACAGTCTGGCGTTAATGGTATTTAAATGCTAATTTAATAGATATAGAGCTAGATTGACTATGAACTGCGTTTTTAACCCTCACACGACCAATTCTGCAATCATACAAGTTATCCAATGACCTCCCATCCCATATGACATGAACTTGAAATCAGCCAGCTGAGTATATTTTTAAGCTGCGTGGAAGCAAAGAGGGAGCAGAAAAGGGGGATGAAGAGCATGACAGTGCTGAGTAGAAGAAGACTTAAGGAGAAGAGGAAACCAAACTGAAAGAGTCCGAGGGAGGTGTATAGAGTAGGTTAATGTTTCTTGGCATGTCCTCAAAACGTCTTTAAGACAACGCCTGTGTCTGCTCCCCGTTGAAGCCTGTGGGTGCCGAGGGAAGGGTGTTAATGGACCTATGTGAGGAACAGAGCGAAGGCTTGGAGAGGAGGGGGGGGAGGCATAAGCGGAGAGGAGCAGTTAAGTGATTCTCAGGTCAGGTCTAATTAAAATGAGGGCTTTTCCTCAGAGGCACCAAACCGTCTTATTGAGAGAGAAATAAAAAGGGAGGGAAAGAAAGAATTGTAGAATGCAGAATGAGTTAGACAGAGACCCGGTCCTCGGGGCTTGTTTGTGTATTTGCTTATATGTTTGTTTGTGTTCCATGCCTGGTCGTATATCTGCTTCCCCATGTCTCAAATAATGCTTGGTACTAAAGATCAGAGATAAGCCAATGCTGAAAAGAACTCATATGGAGAAAAGAACTGAACTGGGTCATTTAATATTTACTTCCATTAACGGATCACAATGTCTACTCGCAGACTGAGTAAACTAAATACAAACAATAGGCTTACTGGATGTGCTGAACCTATTAGTAGCATGCAAAACATCCTTAGGTTCTTCATACATCTGCCTGTGATTCCTACGCCTGCCTTGGGAATCAGGATCAGATGGGAATGGACCTTTTGGAATAATATTCCAATTGAATAATTTATACTTCCTCCCTTGGTGCACACCAGCCTCTGTCGCAATTTGGAATGAGGTGTGCTTATGGTTTGTGCGTGTATGAGAAAGAGAGAGAGAGAGAGCCCGGTGTAGGCCAGTCAGTGGCACGCGATCGGACCCCTCAGCCGAACAATATTCACAACATACATCAGATTTGCATTTATTATTTAACAGGGATTTTATCTATTCTGCAAATGTGCATGTGAGTTTGAAAAGGCCCAGCTTGTAAGGTCTCTGTACTGAGTCTTGGGTGTGTGGGGGGTGCAAACATGTTCATGTCTTTTGGGTTTGTTTGTTGTGGTACCTGCGTGATGAGACCTGCAAGTGATTCAGGTTTGCTGCACAAGTGCATGAACTTCTTAAATACTGATCTTTGTTAAATCTGTTAATTGAGAAAACCAAACCCATTTCACTAATGCCAAATCTCATAAAGAATCCACTCAGTTTTATGGCTAGCAATTCAAATTTGACTCCCTACAGTGGCATAGGCGATCTAATATGCAGTCAAGGTATCCTGGGCTAGCCCGTTCTCATTCCCAGAGCGTCAAATACCGACGCTTTGAACCGACGACCGTCAGCATTTGATACCGCCAAACAAGGCACCCTTTGACGGATGTATGAGACGCATCCATCGTTCCATTGGCTACAATGCAAACCCATCCACGGCAACAGTAAATGCACAGGAGAAGTGTTGTGGTGAAGTAGTTTAAAGAACGAAGGAGACACACAGGGTGGGCGGGAGGCTTTGATCCAGGAGACCACTGTTCGTGTTCCATGCGTTACGTTTCACTTTCACTTTACAATCACCTGTTCGTTCGTGTCCTGTGTTCACAATGTCCACATTTTCATTGTAAAAACATAGTAATTTTAAACCCAACAATGTTGTTTTTTCTTACACCTAACTAAGTGGTTCTGTGGCCTAATCCTAAGCAAGTGTTTTTGTTTACTTCACAGCATTAAGCATGTGTTTACTGCAACTGAAAAGTGACGCAGAGGGTTCTGACAAAGCGTCAGTATGTGACGAGTTGGGATGAGAACGCGTTGCCTGGGCATAAAGGATGTGCTTGTCTCGATAAGGTCATGGTTAAAAAATCATTACAAGGACACATGGCTGAAACAGCCCCCAATGAGTTTTTTTATTATTGTCCAACGCCTAGGGAGGAAAAGTAGTAGCAGTTGTGTTTGCTGTAGTCGAGTCAAAGCGCAGTAAGAGAATATCTGGGACTTTGCCAAATGTGCTGCCCTCTATACTATATCAACACAATGCCGTAACGTTTCTTGCAAACGTGGAGTATTAAAGGAAAACAAAACAGGGCATATGTGCTCCTCCTGCCAGACTGAGTAAGAGTGTGGTCTGCCTGAACTCGTCCTGGAAGTGAAGCTGTTGCATCAGTGAGCAGTGAACCCTTAACATGGTCCATGCACCACTCAGCCCCCATCAGACTAGACTGGCCACATTGGACTCAGACCTGATTAAAGTAGCCCCAGTTGTCTTCAGCTCCCATTAGAGACAGAAAAGGGGAAGAGGCTGTAACTTGCATGCCACCCTACATCCATGGGGTCTTGTGGTACTATAGGGTATGTGTAAGTGTGTTAAGAAAGGGCTCGCCATTAGCATAATGGTAGTGACTGAGGAACCATAGGCCCCCTGGTGCTTATAAACTGGGTCTTCACTGTATCCTTGGCTTCTGAATCATTTTATTGTTATCTCCTAATTTTGCCTTAGGTCCAAGTACTTTTGTGCAAGTCTTAAAAAAACAATTTGTTTATTTGTAAGAGTGGTAAATGTGTTCACTGTGAATCCTGTGCAAAACATCTAGTGTTTTTCCTCACAGTCGAGCATACATCGTTTTCTTTTGGTCATGTACACGAATACTTGACTTAATAGAAACTAGTAAACATATGATGCAGCAACCAATATATATATATATATATATATTTATAATATATATTTATATATATTTATAATATATATATATATATATACAGAATAGGATGTGTATTTGCAATCAAAAAGCTACATGTTGGTATTAAAAAGTCCGAACTCTCAGTGTTCAATAATCCAGACGTTCAGCGCTCTAAACAATCTCAATCTAAAATTGCACTGAAACACTGTTAACAGTATTATTCAGGCTGTTCTCATACACCGTTCGTAGCTATTCCTACGAAAAGTAATGCACTGTAATTTGTAGAGAACCCACGTAATCAGTTTGTACGTAATCCACGTAATGGTGAACCAGGAAGTATAAAGAGCGTCAAGCGCCACGTAGGGAGGAGGTCGCGGTGGATGGGTGGGTCAAAAAACACCGGACTTTGTGCCAGGAGACCGGTGTTTGTATCCCGTGTGAAACCAGAAGTCAACATTGATATATTTGTCACGTAACTTCCGTACTTCCGTTACGCAACTTCCGGAGTTAACTAAGTAATTTTGTTGTCTAAACCTAACCCAGTTGTTTCCTGTGAAGACGGAAGTTTATTTTGAAAAGACTGTATACATGTAACGAACGAAAATTGACACGTGTGTCCCGTGTCGCTGGACATTCGTCACATGCTGCTGGACATTCGTAGGAAAACGCACAAAAAATGAGAAATATTTTCTTTAAGATATCATAGATACCGTTTTATGAGGATATTTTGCATTATTGAGGCTTGAATAAATGGTGGCGAAAGGCAGAGGTTGTCCTGTTTTGGCTGGTGTAATTTTAAATCAACAGTCCCCTCACTGCTGTTGGTCCACAGAGTTAAAAGTTAAAATTGCCATCATGGGCACAAACAGCTCCATGGTCGGAATGGTTCAAAGGTGGAATGTTGATCCGGAGCAGGAGCATCCAACTCAGGAAGGCTCTCTGCTTGGGTCCTAAAAATAACTTTCCCACACTCTCACTGCTCGGTGTCCTGGGGGGGTCAGGAGGAGGAGTGTGTGTATGTATTTCTCTGTGTGTCTGCTCAGTGTTTACGTATGTTATACCTCTGTGATGTGAACACATTTGAAAACACAAATAATGTGTCTAATGTGATGCTGTGCTCACTAATTGTCTGATTGTTTTACTTATTATTGGCACAGCTTTTATGTTGTATAAAATATTTATTTGGTCAAAAGATCATTGATCATTCCTGCTGGATTTAAAATGACCACTTTATTAAATTTTACATAAACACAGATTTGTCATCTACAACACTTGCAGTGCAGTTGGCTATATTGACTTGTACCAAATGTGTGGTCACAGATAGAGCTGGAGGCAGCAGAAAAATGTCTCCTTAACAATACTGCTGTATGAAAGTACTCAGTCACGTCTGTGAAGGTCGACAATCAATTGTCAACACTTTGAAAAGCTTGTTTTTTACATTTTTTACCACACCGTGAGACTAAAAGCCTATCCACATGAGGAGACAGCCTTATTGGGAGGAGTCCATCATTTCTAGACTCTTCACAACAGAATATGTGTGCTTGCTTTCTTCATTCATTTGTTTGCATCACACAAAGTAGTAGGCTTAGAGATGCTAGACCAGTTGGACGCTTAGCCTTTTTATCTAAATGCTTTCTCTGTCAGCAATCCCTCAATGAGAGACGAAAACAAATTGGGTGTCTTGATCCTCTTTCTTTCTCTTTATCTCCAGGCACACCATAAAGGCATTTGTTTCAGCTAATCACGGGAGCTACTTAACCCCTGCTACTGTGAATATGGTTGTATTTAAAAAGGATTCACCCAACAGTCAACACAGAGTTGTTTAAAGTGGTGTCGGCCATTGAGAGGAGTTGGCCGGCCGCTGAATGTAGCGGCGCTCATGAATTTTATGAGGGCAAGTGTCCCTGTCCTTCAGTTCACAGGTGGCTATTGAAAGGCCCGGCCAGATGATGGAGGATAGTTAGGACACACATAGAGGCCTGAATAGACTTTAATTACACTCAGCAGATGAGTCCGAGGGCCATTTGAAGGACAAGCCTGCACTTCAAAAGGCAAGTTAGAGGGCAAGGTGGTGGCGCCTTTATCGAAAATGTTTGCGACCCCACTTCTGAATTAAGGTGCACGTTTGAGGCAGTAGTCTTGTGTTTATGTGGCAAAAATAGAACAATTTTCTTTGTGCATTTGTCAGTGTGTGTGTGTGTGTGTGTGTAACACACATACGTGAATGTGTGAAGGTGGGGGAGGCGCTGGGTGGGAGAATACTCCAGTGTGTGGCTTAACCAAACTTTCCTTTTGTCCCTAACAATGATGAGTGATGATGAGTGACAGGGGTGTTAGGAGTGGGATCTGGGGAACAGAATGCTCCTAAGCAGCGCTCGCCCAAACTCACACAAAAGGCAGCAAAAGGTCAAATCTGTGGCAAGCTTCTTATCCACCGGCATATAATATTGCACCATGTTATGTGTCACATAATAAGCTAAAACATGTCTCCCTGCTGTGCTCAGGCTTACGTGCCAGTATTATTTTTTTTACGCAGTTTCATTACCATCCTGTACATCGTTTTGAAAAGTACTTTGCAGTCCTTTTGAAGTATACAGATTCTGTCAGTTATAGATTATCAAAAGCAGTTCTACTGGGAGTCTTATCACATTGAGCCCCTGAGATACCTCCTGCCTTTCTTTGCCCTCATTTTAAACTTTAATAACAACAAGGTTTGCCCTGAGACTCTCTTTCTCTCTTTCTCTCTCTCTCTGCATCATGTCCTTTTCTTAACCCAACCAAACTGCATATCAGTATATTCCCTCACTCTGAAGCAAGTAAGAAAACATGCACAGTTGTCCTTTTGTTACGCAAAAGCCATACATTCTGCTTACACAGCCCAACTCTACACACAGAAACCCCTCCCTTTATGCCCCACCGCTAGCTAGGGATGAGGAGGACTTGCGTGCAAGTGTTTCCCAGGAGGCAGTTGTAGACTGAGGGTTCTGAGGCCCGGGGATGGCCCGGGGATGGCTCTAGATGGCGGTTAGCGAGGAACCAGTATTTTCTTTTTCTTTTTTTGCCTACTCTCCTCCTACCCCTCCCCCTTTCTGAGCTCAGGCAGTGATCGTAATGGGTGGTGACAGCTCACCTCTCCCTAGCGTGCCTACGGTCCTCGGAGCGTTAGACCCCCCCGTGTAACCCCACCGCCACCCCCCCAAGTCCCGGAAGGCCACAAAGGTTACTCCATATGTTAGTCTGAGGATTCTTACGAATCTTTTTTTTTTTTTCCTCTCAGACAAGTATATTTTCTGTGAAGTCTAGAACCATTTGAATGAATCTAATCAAATCAGGTATATTTCTGCTTGATCCCCCTCATCATAAATGTATCGGCCCGGTACGGAGTCGCTTTCATTGTTTTACTTTTTTTACTCCGTCATCCTCTCCCTCCTGCTCTTCTGTGTGAGTTGCGACTCAGTGGTGTGAAAAGATCCAGTGCCTGGAGTTTCACATCTATTAAAGGCTTCATGTTTGGAGAGGGAAGTGATCTGATGGCCTGATGTTGTACGCTCACTTACACAGACTGTTTGTATGGGGACGTCATGTACGCTTGCTTCATCACCCACCGTGAATATGTGTGTGTGCAGCATGAATATGTGTGTGCCTGTGTTTAGCATGCATTTAATCCTGACAGTGTATCCTTACATGCAATTTTATAACATTAGTTTTGTTTTAAGTCTCCTAAACATTGTTTGACAAAAAGTAAGATAATTGTACACCTCAGCTTAAACCTGCAGTAGGCAGTATATTTTTTGGCATCATTGGGCAAAAGTTCCATAATAACCTTTCAGCATATTGTAATTCAAGTGTTCTGAGAGAAAACTAGACTTCTGCACCTCCTCATGGCTCTGTTTTCAGGCTTTAAAAAATCGAACCCGTGACAGGAGACTCACAGGTCATTTCAGAGAGTGAGTGTTCCTATTGGCTGTGCTCCGGCTGGAGGGCGGTGCTTGGTATTTCCTCAACTGATCTCAACATGGCTACCAGGTCACAAACTTTCTCATTTTACGGCTAAACAGTACACTACAAGATGTTTCTGAAAACATTTGAGGCGAGAAACAGGCATTACAGTAACAGAATATTGATTCATACTTGATCAGCGCTGCCTAGTTTGATTGGAGTTCACGAGTGATTGACAGCGAGCTCATAGACGGCAGCTGGACTGCAGACTCCAGCTCGGCTCTGATTGGTTGTTTTCCTCCGGTCTGTGAAATCTTGCAGATGCCATTAAGAGCACTGGAGGACACAGAGGCACATGATATTTTTCAGATTATCTGTCTTTTGCACTACTGTCAAGATATAGTGACCATTTTATAAAAATCACTTTTTTTAATCATATTTGCTAAATTTCCACCTACTTGCTGATTTAATGCTAAGTTCAAAAAAAGTTTGAAGAAATGCAGTTTGTGTGTTTCGTTGAAGGGTACAATGGGAATATTCTATATCTCTGTTGCAGATATCAAAGATTTCACTTCTTGAGTGACTTCATCTAATCATCAGAAATAACCTGCTTACCTCATCAAGAGGAAAGATCCCAATGAACGTCCCTCTCCAGATATTTCTCATAGGATGTGAAAGTTAACAGCCTCCTTTGACGCACATCCTTAAAAACCCTCTGACATTCAGAAGTCATCGTTTGAGCTTTCTGCATCAACAGAAGTCTTGCAAGGAGACGGGAGATGTAATGCACAAAATTATAATTAAATCACTACACCGCATTTCTTGCACCCCTCAATAGATGACACGTCTTGGTGTTTGAGTGTTAATGCTTGTGCAAGTCTTGGATAACCGGCTAGTGAAATTGTATAATGGGTAGTGTGTGTATTGAGAGGAGGGTTTGCGTGCTTAGACGGGCGAGGAAAAGCACACAAAAGCATGTGTAGTGGTGAATATTAGAGTAGACAGAGTGTTAGCAAGGTCACTCCGTGTACGGAAAGAAGTGCTTTCCCCATCTCAAACTCACTCCCCCCCCCCCCCCCCCCCCCCCCCCCGCCTCCCCTTCACTCTGTTTCTTTTGTCGGACGCTCCCTCCCTCTTCTCCTCTTTTTTTAATCATATTGAGCTTTTTAAGAGTGTTGCTCTCTCTACATCCCGAGCCTTTATTCCAACTTAACAGCCTTCACATTCACCCTTTTTCACCTCATTTGCTACCAGACACAAAGTCAGCTTGGCATCTTATAAGCTGGAGCCTGTTTTAAGATGTTGTAATCGTGGTGAACGCTCAAGCTAAACTCGATTGCTGAACCTCATTTGCCCCCAACCCTCCTTCCAAAAAAAAAAGATAGGCAAGCTCATTTGGATTGTCGGACAGAAGTGCACAGACACAGCAGCACTGCTGTGGGAATCAATCTGCAAGGTTAGAGTATGTGAGATAAGTGCCAAGGGGTGTGTGTGTGTGCGTATGTGCAGCTTCCTGGCATCGTCTCCAAACACCCTGCAGGCTAAAGTGGAATCCCAGCCACGCCCCACATATCACCCCATGTGACGTTTGGGGACGCATCCGACACCTACTTTGGACACGCAACATTTTTTAAAAACACATGAGCTTTCTATCTTTTCTGTGAACAAGTGCATCACCACTTCTGGCCTTAATGGCAGCCTACATATCAGAGAGGAAGCACTGGCCTGGTGTAATCTGACTTGTCTTAATTACAGGCAGTATCCAGTAATAGGCTGCTTCCACAGATATCAGCCATTAGAGCAGTGTCTCTGACGGGAGAGGCCTGATTGGCTACGAGGGTAGGTGATAAAGAAGCCATGCCTCATTTACCTCCAATTTTTTTGTTCGCACATCCCTGTATTAAAGTCAAGCGTGAAGATGGCAAAGGACTGTGTTAAACTGATTTATGTGCCCTCCTATGTGGTGGTAGCTAATCTGCTCCTCCTGATTGCATTGTCAGCAATCAGTGCTGCCCTACAAGTGAATGATTTCACTGGATGGAAGTTGTTTCAGCAAAGTTGCAATGCTGAAGTTTGGAACGGTCCCTTTTCTGGACTCATTAAAATTGATGTCATTGTGACATATACTCTTTTTTGTTTCCGTTGTGATCTTATAAAAGGACCCTGCCCAGGCTTTAAGCTTGCCTGTGTGGTTTCACTTCCAAAACCTCAAACCAGCAGCTCTTGTCTGCTAATTGAACTAAACCATAACAAGTGTCCTCAAATAGACTTTACAAACTTCTTCTTTCAGCAGACTTTTACTGTTTCCTCTCTGCCTTTTTTCTCTCCCCACAAGTATACACACGCCCTCTTACCGACCCCTTGTGTGCTTTCCTTGACCTTGAGCTTGGATGCTGTGATGTACATCGATGTAAATGATGACCAGAAGGATATTGATGATCCATTCCCAATCCTTCCATCTCACCCATTCACTTTGCCTTTGTTAGCGCCAGAGCAGCATGTGATCAGACGACATGATATGTTTGAGTAATTCCACAGACGGCTTCACCATCCATTTCAAATGCCATAAAACAAAGTCAAACCATTAAAGATAATACACCCATTATTAGTATGGAAATTAGAAATGGAACGCCATCGAGTAGTGAAAGCTTGTCACTTGAGTGACAGTTAAAGACACTCCTGGTTCAGTGCACTGTATTTAAGATATGTTTGATGTTTTTCAAACTCCATATTTGGCATATTATCCCCGGGTGGCAGCTCACACCTTGTTGGTATTTAAGACAGATTTCAACGGATATTACCGGATTGTGATGGCGGTTGCATTTAAGGGTGCAGCTCCCTCATAACAGGGAGGTGTCGTCTGCTGACAGATCACTGTCTGGATGAGAGAGCACAGCAGCATCCCACCTCATTACCGTAGCAACACACTAACCGAGGGACCGACACACGGCTCGCTGTGATTAAGATGTAAATTTCCTCTAATTGGAATGTAAATTCATACATTTATATGAAGACGTCAGCTGTCAGATTGCAATATTGTGTCCTTTTTTCTCCTTCTCCCCTGTTCCCCAGGCAGGGACTAGGTGCCTGTAATCTGTATCATACTCCCGCAGCACCATCCTGGGATTTGCCGTTTGTTTAATGCCGGGCCCATTGTCCTGCATCCAGCCCGTCATTGTAATGCTTCCCATTCATGTTTCTGTGTTTTGTTGCGGTCTGATTTGCTCGCGCTACCTGTGTTTGTTCCTCCATGCATGGATGAGCCGCCAGGGCTTCGGGGACGGGGAGGGACTTTGAGACGGGGCCGGGGTCATTGGGTGGCCGTATTTTGTGTGTGCATCGATTACTTCTGCTGAATGTTCCTCAATGCAAATAAGTCTGCCACTTTGAGAGGAAGCACATGTATCTGAAGTAATTAATTTTACCCTTGAATGCCAGCTGTGGTGTTTGTGTGACGTGCTCCAAATAGAGCTTTCTCACCAAAAAGGTGTTAATTTAGGGATTTGGCAGATGAAGTTAGTGTGTTTGCCAACGTATATGGCCCATATAACTGGGATGCCTCGTTTTCGTCCTGCTAATTCTGAGATTGTGCCATCGTGTGGGATTGTTAGATTACATTGTGATATGGCACATTGAGACCCAATCACTTTTAAATTGACACCATACAAAAATCTCCCCACTCAAATGTTACAGTCTTGTTTAAGTTATGTGATATTGTGCCTACCACAGCCCTGTATATGATAAACTCAGTAATGTTTCAGTCTTATTCAGTGGGGTTCTCTTTAGTGGATGGATGACGTGCTTTTACAACGTGTGTTAAAGGTGATAAAATTGTCATGTAGTTAATCTAACTGTGCATTGCAAGTACTTATAGGTGCTTTTAAAACTTTTAAAGTTGCCTTTTTTATGCTCATATTTTCCAAATAACAGTAGTTCTAAACATCCCCCTACTCATTGGGAGAAGAAAGAAGTAAGATATTAGTATAGAAAGTCTTTATATAGGATGTTTTATTTAAATTCATTCTGACAGTTTGAACACTTAAGACTTCAGACAGCATACTAATCCTGTTTTCACACCACAAGCTTTGCCAATACCTGTCTCAACAGGTCATGCTCCTGAACTGATCAGCATGTACAAAAGAACAATGAAAAAATGTCACACCTGGAACGCTCACACAGAAGCAAACAAAACATAATTTGCATGGAAGCAGAAGGGAACAAACACTTCAATAATGCCTTTCTGCAGAGATGTCTCCCATCTTTCCTGATTAGCACCACAAATGCCATTTATATTAGACCACCAGTGATGTAAAAGTCATATGTATAGTAGAACTTGTACGGTTTGAGATGTGACTTTTCAGACTGAGGTCACATTGCCACAAATCTGTATCAGATTTACAAACTGAAGAAACAAAAGGCTGCCTTGGTCAAGGTGTCCATCTTCAGGTATCAGTGTCCCGAGGAACGTTATCACAGTGGCACTCGTTTTATCCTCCGTCTCAGGAATTGCGAAAGTAGAATCACACCATTTGCGTTACGGAATAAGTTAACTAGAATGTTTCCTTGCACATTATTGATAGATTATGTTGCATTGTGTCGGGGCAAAAGCTGAACTAGTTTGACCTTTTTTGCTTCGGAGTCCTCTGCTTTGGCAAAGTGCCCTAATAAAATACAAATGTATAAGAATCCTATTATATGTGCATTATTGCAAGTCGTGGTGGTAAGGTGTCACAGGTTAAACATTGCAGCAAAGAGATGAAGAGTTTACATAACATACCGAAAAAAAATCCTTCAGTGAGTGAAAGTTTATATTTAAATATATATAATTTAGATTTAATTTTACAAAACAAAAAAATCAAGTATGGCAATATGAAAGTTATAGGCACATTCCACCTTAAATAGTTTTTTATTAATAAATAATTTCTTTGTATCTGGTGGAAGTGACCCCCCAGTGACCCTGTCGCGAAGCCACCACGACAACACATTAGTCTAATGGGTTTTTTCTCAGACACGGAGTGGTACTGAAAGTGCCAGTACCTGTTTTATAATACAAACCATTTGCATGTCTTTGGTTAAAGACAGAACTTGTTGGCCTGCCAGATCGTGCCCACAGGACATATTTTGATGAACATAAACAAAATGTTTGTGGATTGAACTGAACATCAGACATCTCGGGGTGTGTTCTCGAGGATAGCGCCGTATCTCCTGTACATTCCTCTCAGGCACAGGTAGCGTGTGAAATCTCTCAGGTCACGCAAACCTTTCTACGAAGGAGGTTCAGATGCGGGCACTTTCTCCATTTTTCACACGCTTTCTGAGAAAGTGTTAGTGCTGATATATTGAAATGTGTGTGTGCCTTAATCAAATAAAAACAGGAAAAAATAACCTTAAAGACAATGATGTGTTCACAGTATAACAGTGTGTGTGAAAGGTGCTGCAGGGTTTGACAACAGCATGTGTAGGTGTTGCAGGGTGCAGGAAATTAAAAACACTGGAGCTCCCAGGAGGAACCTCCAGGCCACGTCAAGCAGGGAGGAAGAAGGGAGGAAGGGTGAAGGGACCCTCCTATTTTTAGGTCCAGCTGCAGGTCATGCTAGCTGAACCTGTGTAAAAGGCACAGTGGTTAGTTAAAGGCCAGTTTGTGTTTGTGTGGCAGAGCCTGGGATTCTCACGCAGTCTTATTCCAGTTGAGGGTTAAGTTGTACATCAGGAATCCTGACTATGCTGCCACCGCATGTCAACACTACTCCACCCACCTGTGGCATCAGCCGTGCTCGGCGTGCCCTCCCTTAATTGTCTCTCCATCAGGAAGGAATCCTAATAAACCTGCTCCTTTCACTTCCATTCAATCCATCACTTTCTGTTTCTCACACTAAATCAACAGCATGGAAAAACGACATGTTCCCATCCGTTGTTTCTTCTAACCAGGAATCTGCCTGTGGTCAGGTGAACCGGTCGGCCCCGGTGATGTGGATTATTTTCAAGTTTGGGATGGGCTCGTACATACTGGTGACTGGAAAGCACCTTACATTAATCCTGATGCACCCTCCGTACACACCACCCTGAGGGACTTACAGTCCCACCCATCACCTGAGGTAACTTCAGGTGTCAGATGAGGAAGTGAATCATCTGTTTTGCCTTTGGGTTCCATGAGAAAAGTGGTTCACTTAAGCTTTGTTTATACTCGCAACGTGGCACGGGCCTCCATAGTTGGCGCGCAAGCTACAAGCACGCACAAGTGCATTGTTCGTTGGCGTATTCTTCGACAACGGCAGAGGGCACACAAACAAAATATTCTGTGAAGAAGCAAGAAGTCAACGAGTGTGACCGGCAAAACGCCGTAAATCAAACTCCTCAATGCCGGGTAGGAATTGTAATTAACTGTAAACTCAGATCTCATATTCATGGAATCACCTTCATACAATCCCTGTAAAGAAAGGAGTCAAGTATTATAATGAAACAAAGGTTGAAAGGTTTAATATCCTGTAAACATTTGATTCGTCTGGCAAAATATTTATTCAAATTTAGATTTCTAATGTCTCTTGCTTTTCAATAGTGGGCTACCTCCGGGTCTGAGAAGTGAAGCCAATGCAGAAGTGCCTTAAACTTGCATTCTTTCTAACAGCCAGCAGGGGGCGACTCCTCTGGTTGCAAAAAGAAGTCTGATTGTATAAAAGTCGATGAGAAAATTACTTACCTACCTACCTACCTATTTCTCACTTGATCTATTACCTCAGTAAACATTGTAAACATGAGTTTATGGTCTCAATCACTAGTTTCAAGTCTTTTTCAATACAGCATGATGTTCATTTAGTAAATTATGGTCCCATTTAGAGTCAAATAGACCATAAAGCAGGGGATGCTTTAGGGCGTAGCTACCTTGTGATTGACAGGTCGCCACCACGGCGTTGTCCGGTCTGGGAGTTGTCCGTGTTTCTGTCTTTTGTCCCTTTCACGGTGTGTTTTCAATTCATGAAAGTTAATTAAATCCTTTTTGGTTGCCTAAGAATGTCTTTTTCAGCATTCAGTTGTACTTAGCTCCACCCTCTTGTGTCACTTCTGGTTGCAAAAAAGCAACATGGCGACGGCCAAAATGACGAACTTGAGGCTTCAAAACGGCAGTCAACAAACCTATGGGGACATCACAGTGACTACGTTCACTTCTTTTATACAGTCTATGATTTTAAAGCATTTAAATATGAATTGTCCGTCTTTCTACTTAATTATTTTACTCCTTAATTTAAGTTATTTGCTTTCATCTTATTGTGGCAGTCATGTCTGAAAAGCACCACGTGCACAGCATGCGCCTATAGTTAAAAACATTGTGCAGAGGTGCACGACCACGCGTTACACACAATATGTGATTATGTCATTTTTGGCTCACGCCGGGGACACTACAGCAGGCATGAACCCGGCTTTATTGTACAAGTTGCTCCTTGATTGCATTTTAGACTTTTATATATTAAGGACTTTTATACATTTTAATCATTTAAAGATATTATTAATGATGACAATATTTCATACAGCCCATCACTTGCTCCTTTAATCCTCAGGCTCTTGTGCCACACAACCAAGCAGGCTTTGCTCACCACAGTCACAGCACACAGACATACAAGAGGAGAGGTAGGAAGGAACAGGGGGAGAGAGAGACAGACAGAGGAAGAGAGAGAGAGAGAGAGACCATTGTGTCCCCCAGGTATGACAGAGTCACTCATGCAGAAAGATCCCACATGGAGGGAGGTGGGAGAGAGGGAGAGAGGGAGGGAGCATGAAGGAACTCTTGGCTTCCTCTCCTCGTTTGTGCCCCCCTTCCCTGAAAACACATCTGTCTTCTTTTCTCTGCCACACACCTTTTCTGCATCCTTCGCTCACCTTCTCACTCCAGTAACAGAGACTTTTCACTGCTAACAGCCTAAAATGTTTTTCTCATATTTCGAGCGGCCAGAAAGTATTCCTTTGGAGTGTTCCTTGTCACATTTTGTGCCAGCTGCCATATTTTGTCTGACTTTCCGGGGATCAAGCTCTTTGGCTGCAAGTTCAGTCTCCTTTTAGCCACTGTTCTTTGGCCTTCGGACATTACCGTTACCCCCCCAAGCGGTCCGTCTTACATGCAAATATGTGTCGGCTCTACAGCGATCCCCATTTAAGTCCGTGGCAGAGCTATCTCATGGCTGCATGCATTAAAACAATTAAACTTTGCCCCTCCCCCGCCACAACAATCATTTGCGGATGTGTTGGGTGAAATTTAGCAAGAAATTATCATTTTCTGAATCACTTCACTCCGCTTGCTCGGTGTTTGTTTCATTCTTTCTCTTTCTCCGGCTCGTCTTTGAGCTCTTTAAAAGACTCGGAGCCCCCTGCATGTCCTTCTTTTTGCTTCTTTTCTCTGTACTTTTTTTTTCATCATTATCCAACAGCACTTTTCTGTGCGTGCAAATGCTTTCTGAACGGCGTCCTTTCTTCCCTTTCAGGCTGGATGTCATTGTTGCTGCCTGTGGGCTGGGTGTATTTATTTAGGGGTAATTGGTGTGTGGATGAGTGAGGTAATGAGGTGCATCCACACTTGGCTGCTCCCCTCCCTGAGAGCCTGAGACAGACGTAGCCTAGCTGGGCTCCGGCTTGAGCTGTACCACACTGCTGTTTCCTCCACACAGGCCAGAATGGCTCTTTCATACCCAGGTGGACAAACACAATCGCTGGGGCTGATACCTCAATGAGGCGTCTGCAGTTTGAAGTGTGTGTGTGTGAATGTGCGTGCATGAGTACATATCCTTGTGTGTGTTCATGTGCTTGTATATGTGGGTGGAGAGGGGAAAAACAGCGCTTGGTTGTTGGCCTGTCTCTGTCTCGAGTCCTTGTTTGTCTTGCGGCTTGTGTTTGTATAAGTGATTTTCCCTGTGTGTTTGTAAGTGCATGTATATCAGGCTGAGTGGGTGTTCAATGGAGCTCAAGGAGGACCTCTGGCTCTCGTAGCCCCCTGCCAACCTCAAACTGCCCCTGATGTCCTGCAGAGTTACCTAATGATTTCACTTACACCTCCCTTATCTGTCTGGCCCGTGTGGCAGCGACCGTCTGACGCTTCAGCCTTTACATGCCATTTGCTGCCTCATATCCTGTGAAATTCAATTGCACAGCACCGACTGTAGCCAGAGTACGGGGATCTCCCTCTCTCTCTCTCTCTCTCTCTCTCTCTCTCTCTCTCTTCTCTCACTCTCTCTCTTTCTGCCATGTCCCATATTTGTAAATACAAACATAAACAGTTCTACCATCACACTTTTTTTTTTCCATATTATCTCAGAGCAACTTTGCATTTTCATGTTTTAGCACTCTAAAGTTGACACTTCATTTCACCGCAGTGTGTTGATAACAGACTTTGAATGAGATGTAGAAGTTTTTAAGCTGGATGTTTGAGGCTATACCCACAGGTGTTCGGCAGATAATATTATGCATAGATTGTTTTGTTGTTATCAGGGTAATTGGTGTAGACCTGCCAGCCTTTGATAGACACACAATTACTGTATGTGATGCATAAGTGGACTCATTTTAGGGCAGGATTTTGAGTTGCTAATGGTGCATTATTCAGCTTTTGGTCTGTCCCCAAAAGTGCCGGGCCAAATCAAACACGCCGCTCCAGGGTAATTGAGGCCCACTCCGCACCCCCTGCAGTGAGCAAGGCAGAACTGTAATCCCCTGACAACTCTGACTTGGCCCCAATCTGGCAGGCCGCCCATTTCCCAGCGAAACGCCTAACTCGACATTGGGGAGAATGAAGAAGCTGATAGTCACATTTGGAACGCTTTCCAATTTTGTTATTCTTTTCAACTCAACCGCCCTCTGTAACCGTCTCTGTGCTTACCCTTACTTTTTTTATTGTACGTCATAGAACATAATTGCACTCTAATTACACACCGTCAAACTAATATTCTTACTCATTAGTATCCTCATGCTTTTGTGGTTTTATGATCAAAGGTTTTTGGCAAATAAACCCAACCACCCTAACCACAGAAATAATTTATTTTACAACTGTTGCCAGAAACTCTACCACAAAATGAAAGGCTCAGTAATTACATCAGATTTGAGCAAAGTTTTAGAGTGAATTTTGGACTGAAAATCATCCATTCTGTTCATTTGGCACTACTTACTAACCAACTTGCTACTGTAGCCTGCTACCTGCAGATAAACCTTTGTGTTAATATTGATTATTCCTCCATTTCCAATCAACTCTAAAACACCTTCAGCATAAAACCTTAAAGCATACAAAGAAATTTCAGTAGCACCAAATTTGATTTATGTAGCTAAATTGCCCAAAGACTAACAGAAAATATGAAAGAGGAGTTTCTATTAACACTCCTGGACTGTGATATTTACAAAAAAGTATACAGACATTTGATTTTATATATCATGTCATCATTTTCAAATATACCTTGTGATGAAAATTCTGTATTCTTAATCAGACTATAACAAGTCTTTAATGGATGGAGTATTCAGTCTCCTTTTATGTTTACATATGAAATTCATTAACACGTTCATTTGACAACATATCTGTAATTTCTGGTCATCATAATGCCACAGTTTTCATATTTTGTAATGTGTTACGTTTTTTGTCATTCTTTTAAAATCCAAACGTTGGTCTGCAGTGCCACTTCTTGTAGGGGTCATTTGCAGAGAGGATATCACATGCATTTAGCACTGTCTCTCTGATTTTTAACTCGAGCATGCATCCTCCCCAGGCCCTGGCTCACTGTTTTAATGGCTTTAGTAATGCTTCACAATTAACACTCGGTCAGCGCTCTAGGTTAGGTAATGGCTGGCATGTTTCAGGCAAAATTAGAAAACACAAAACAAGAATTCCCCGTCACCCACAGTGCTTCCAGGACCTAGAGGTTACGGGGGAAATGGAAGGTGGTGAATTTTTTGACAGGGCAGCCAAGGTGATGTCTCATTCCCTTTGACATCTCGAACACCCTAAAGGTGGCTTTGCCAACAGTCTACCCAGGAAGCACCTCACCTAGCTGTGGCTAAATTTACACAACCACCTGCCCACAGGGAGCATACTGGAGAGGAGAGCAGAGGTGGTGTTGGGGTGAGGATGGAGGACAAATAGGGGGTAGGAGACCGAGGTACTGTATGTCTGATTGGCAAAGGTCAAGTTTAAGTAGCTACATTGAATGTAATTTATTATTTGAATGAAGAATATTCAACTTAGATTTTAGATTTTTATCCAATAAGTTTCAACATTTCTGTTTTGTATTTTGTCCCTCTTGGCTCGGCTGTTCTCTGCAAGTTTGCATCAGAGTGGAGACAGAGAATTGGTCAGATTTGGGTTTTCCAGAGTGCCTTTAGGAGTTCAGTGGATTAGTGGAACGAAGCATTCAGCCCCCAGTGATTCCAGTACAAGTCCACTGAGAGCACATCAGCTGTTTTCTCATTTCACTGTGAAAGAAGTGACCCTCATTTCAGAGTCTCACACATAACAGTGGTAGGGGGACGATGAGCCCTTTGCAAGACTGAATACAAAACATCTCATGAGAAAGGCTATCTAATGTTTTCTAGCGATTTTGTATTTGTTTTGTTCTTAAAGGTGCTCTAAACAATATCCAGAGCATTAATATAGCATCAAACAACTATTGTCTATGTAAAGATATAGAGGGCTATGAAGTCGCTCTCCCTCTGTGTGTGTTTATCTGAGCATCTCTGTGCTTTGTTGACATAGTCGGGCCGGCTGCACGTGCCTTTTAGTGCATGTTCGTGCATATGAGCTTGCCCTACAGGCTAGCTCACGCCGCTGCTCTGCACTGCTCTCATACGGCAGCTACAGCTGATAACACCGTCCCGACCGACAACGCCGTTGCGGAAGCGTAGCACCCACCCTCCAGTCCCCCCCCCCCCCAGGTTAATACTGTTAGCTCTGTCAGCACTGTTGCTGTTGTATTGATGTTTAGTGCTGTTAGCACTGTTAGAAGCTAACCGGCGGCTCAGCAGTCGCCATTTTGAGAGCCGTGTGGAGGCAATAGAAATGCTACCAATCTCGTATTTAGCACTTTTAAAGGGGCTGGATGTAAGAATCAAAAAATTGTTTGTTAACAGTGAAACGTGTGGCTGTTAAGTCAAAGACAGTCAGCAACCTGTTGCTCACACATGTACTCGCATTACGTAGACGCGAGCATTGGTCAAAACAGTGAGGCGACACACACAAGACTGAACGTGATTGACAGGCATCATGTTGATTAACGTTAGCGCATTAGCCAGCTAAAACCACCATATCACTATATATTTCACATGCTTGGCAATAATGTTAGCTTAGCAAACGAAGGTCCCGCCATGAATCGAAGGCCGATGTTGATCCTAGTGTTAACTTTTCCTGCTTCAGCCTCCCGACCGTGGTCAGAAGATACAGGTGAGACACTGTAGTTTTGGTCTCCTGGGCCGAAGTCGTTAACGGTACTCGCTCCCACAACACTAGTTTTCCCCCCAACGTCAGTCACATTCCTGTTTTGCAAGACGGCCTTCACTAGATTAAACGTTAGTTATCCCTGTAAGCGGAGCTGAAAATAAAGGCACTTGTGAGCATGCATGACGTCACATCCGTTGGTTTTTCCCGGAAAAAAATTTCATTTTTCACATTAAAAACAGGCTGATAGAGGAAACCCCAAAAGTCGCGGAAGTTCTCATTTTTTAGGTTAGGTTACAACCTGTTCACACATTGGCAATAAAAAAAACAGATTAAAAAACGTTTATACGTGTAAAAACAGTCCCTTTAAGCAAACTAATTTCTGTTATGTTATTTGTTCGAGAACATATTTTACTCCAAGACATTTTCATTTTACAAAATGCAAGAAGTTGAAAAGTGTTAGTTGGGAAGCATGTCTGTGGTCTGCAATAACACTAATAGTTGCTGTTGGCTGTCCATGTGAAAATTGTTGTTGCAGCTGTATTATTCTGTAGCTCCAGAAGTTCTCAAGTGTCTCAATTTATGTCTAAACGTCTAAAAGAAGTTCCTTAGTTACTATTGTGTATTACCCAAAATATAATATTGGAACAGATGTTTTAGTTTAAGGCCCAGATTAACTAGATACTGAACCAATTACCAATTTGATATTGCAACATTATTGCCACATTTTAATGAATAGGCAAATACTCTTTCCTTCCTTTACAAAGGTATATTCCTGCTTTTTATAAATTCACTCAAAGGCTGCATATATTGAAGCTCTCAAGACGGACAGTCGAATAGAACGGTAACAATTCTCGATGCTCCCCAGTGGCAGAGTTCAGGCTGTTTGCCTGTGGGCTGATGTGGAGTGAATGGCCTTAGAGGCTCTAGGCTGGTCTATGTGTGGCCCGGCTGGTCCAAGTCAGCAGTAATGACTGGCTTTGGCCAGCATGCCTGTTAATGTGAATGGGGTTACTCTGGGCAACACCTTTTCAGCTGGGTCCTATGAAGTCCCCAGTATGGTGGTCTTTGTCCACACAAGGGCTGTCCTCTCAGCAAAAAGGGCTCCTTTTTTGTGAGGACTATCAACTGGTGATGGATTATACCCACCCCCCTTTATTCATCCGGGCAGACTAACAGACACGGATGCATGCAAACATACTCACACTCTCACACATGCGTACAACCACAAAGACATCAAAAGTGTTACAAACACGTCAGCACATTATCTTACACAATCTTGTTTCGTAGATGGTTAAGATGCACACATACAGATGCACACATCTTTCTCACAACCGGTCAACATCAAATGCTTTCACGCCATTCGTTCACTGTCTCCTTCACTTCACGTATACATGAAGATAAAGTTTCTTCCTATAAATAAATCTTTTTTTCCTGTCTTGAGTTACAAAGAAAGTGTAGTTACTTATTTTTTCTTCAACTTTTCTGCAATATTTCTGTTTACTTTTTCTCCACTCTTTTGCCAAGTGATGACGTAGACATCTTCAGAGACTTTAGCTTCATAAATGCTGGTACAGATCTGCATCCAATTTGTCTGTATGATCCATTGCTTGGATAGTTCCTGAAGATTTCAAGCTGTTGAACTACATGCATGATCCTGAACATGAAACAATTTACCCGTGACACTTAAACACAACTGCACCTGCAGGAGTAAAGAGAATAGAGTATTTTTTTCTGCCGTGTACTTCTCTCAGTATGGGTCTTGTGCCTTACAATGCCATAAAACTCTGTGCAGGACCAGTACTAGTAAGCAGGTGGTTAGTGACTCGTGGCGGGAGCTTTAACATCATCGTGTTGATCCTGGAAATATTTCAAATGACAGATAATATGTTGTTATCTTCTTTCTTCTGTCCCCGTTTATTTAGTTCTGTTGTGCCCTATATTCCCTCCTGGTCTTTTTTGCTAGCACAACAAGAGACCATTACTCACTAAGTGTGATCGCCCCCACTATTCCCAAGGGGTCAGCCACTTACCCAGGCTGACACAGTAACCTCCAGACGACCTTTCGCTTTGCCAAATGTCATGCCTGTAAACTGCCTGAACTCCATCACGGCGCAAACGAGGAGACAACAGAAGAAATAGGGTGTTCTGTTGGAAGGCAGGCTGGGTTCAGGAAACCCTACTAGCTGTACTGGCCGGCTTTGTGCGCTCATGTTGTAAATACCTCTGTGTGACACATGCATAGGCAAGTGGCAGTGTGTGTGTGTCTGTCTGTCTGCTTTTGTACATGGGTGTATGCGCTTGTAGACTGAGTGCAACACAGAAAAAATAATGAATAATGCATGACAAAATATTCTTGGTAATGCTCAGGCTTTTATTTTTTGGTGACTAAAGCAGCGACAGCCAGTACTCTTAAAGGAACAGGGCGTAGCATTTCGGGGGATCTATTAGCAGAAATGGAATATAATATTCATAACTATGTTTTCATTAGTGTATAATCACCTGAAACTAAGAATCGTGTTTTCATTATCTTAGAATGAGTCCTTCATATCTACATAGAGAGTTGGTCCTCTTCACGGAGTCCGCCATGTTGCTCCACCATGTTTCTACAGTAGCCCAGAACGTACCGCTGGCTCTAGAGAGAGCCTTTCACATGTATAAGTTACCTGAAGGTCTCTGTAGTTTTCTGACAAGCTTGTGAAACCGTGGTACCGCCAGCCGCCGTCTGACGTCCGTTGCTCCTAATGTAGCGTTATTATGGTAAGGATGGCCTCTGAACAAGGCCAAAGGTGTTACTGCGGTTTTGCACTTGGTACCGCAGTCTTGGAAAGGGAGGAGTGAGTGGAGGGATACTCAGTTGGTTTCAATCTGCAACCACACCACTAGATGCCACCAAATCCTACACATTGGACCCTTAAAGAGATATTTCGACATTTTTGGAAATACAAGTATTCACTTTCTATCTTGTTGTTACCTGAGAACCAGTGGAGACTCTAGGAAGTCACTGCTTCCAGCCAAGAACTAGTTTTGCAGAAAACCCCTAAAAAAAAAAAAAATACTTTTTATATATATTAAACAAACTAGTGTCAAGTAATGAGCTTTAGAGATTGGTAGGTGGATTTTGTTGCCCTTGGACGGAGCCAGGCTGGCTGTTTCCCCCCGTTTCCAGTCTTTATGCTAAGCTAAGCTAACTGACTGCTTGATCCAGCTTCCTATTCAAAGGAACAGATAACACGAGCGGTATCAATCTTCTCATTTAACTCTGCAAGTAAACAAATAAGCGTAACTGATTGTCCAAGTATTTATCGTCAGTTGATTTCTCATACTGCTCTGTATTGTGGTCATTTTACTTAAAACCCAAACGCTCAAAGTGGTCTAAAAACTTGATTATAATGAAGAAATGCCTATACATTGCCTGTAGACAGTTGAATAGTGGGTTAATTTATTGCCTCGTGCTGTTTTTAAGATTAAAAAAAAATGGATGTTTAGACATTTTTCTCCGAAGTGTGATTATTCTAGCAGGGCATCTATGTAGCACTAGGAAACCTGCTTTTACCAAAAGTGTCAGTGCTGTTTCAACCTGAGGACGTTTATATCAGAGTCATGGTTCGAGGCGTAAAATGTGTTTGAGGGGTGGAGGGCACAAGAGGTCCCCCAGATATGCTGTCATAACTCATGCAGCCGCGCTCTTTGCTATGGGCCTATCTGTAGTGAAGGCAGCACTTAGACATGTTTGTACTCTATGCCCTACATCCCCCTCCCTTTCTCCCCGGGCACCATGTCACTCCAGGGGTGGACCAGCACTCCCTGACTGTGCCCAAGTCCATAACACCAACTAACAACCCCTCCCCCCCCCCTTACTACCCACCACCACTGGGGTCAATGTGCCCTAGCCCCCTCACCCTACAACGCCCACGGTCCATACCAACACTGCCCTCCAAAGAGAAACAAAACCGAACTGAAAAGAGACAAAATGGCCCCACGCTGCTTCCCCTGTCAAAGCTCCTGACAGGCCCGCGCAGACGCCCCCCAGAGGAGGGTTCAGTTGAAGATGATGACGACGGAGCTAACAAGTCAAGTCGTTGTGTTACAGCGCAGTTACACTTTGGCCCTTGTTTGTCCATTTGGTTATTCAGAAGCATCGCGGAGCTAACTGATTCCAATGCATGTCATGTTTAGTAACATGACAGATACTATCAAATGCTGTTTTACATCAGTCCGTGGAGCGTGAAGGGTAAGTGAGGAGCTAGCTATTCAAGAGAACAGGAATAAACATTCCATTAGGTATTAAAAAAAAAACTGAAATATTGTCAGCTAATCAATTTCCTGTTTGGACACGCTCCCTTTTAATGAAATTCAGTCGGTTATTAGTCCTTTCCCATTCTCCCAGTGTTTGGGAATATAATTACACTCAAAATGCTTACTCATCCTTCTGCCTGCCTGCTGCCTACTCTGTCAGATGCATTAGCCGTGAAGCAGAAGAGATGAGGAGCCTGTGTCTGTGTGTCTATCTATCTGTCAGTCCGCCTGACTGTCTGTATGCCTGCCTCTCAGATTATCCTGGATCAGGCAGCAGGTGACACGGCGAGCAGGTGACCATCACCCAATTACCAAAAAGAAACTCGAGATGAGCTCCAGTGTAGTTCACATTTGTTTCGTTCTTCTCTTGTCACTCTTATACTCTTGTTAATGCCGCTCTTGTACGCACTTAACAGTTGGAAAATGTAACCATCCTTACATGTTATGTCAAATTTTTTACTTGACGAATTCAGATGAATTGTTTGAATACGTTTGAAATCCTTAATCACCAACATTACAAGCTACTAATGGTGAGGGCTACAGAGAGAAGGTCCAAAATACCCTGACATTAAAATATATGTATTGTAATTTATGGGAAAAACAATGAGGAAGATGAATGAAATAACATCTGTTAAACTCTAAAAATGACAAAGTCCGGGGGATAAAAACTTTCCTAGTCAACAGGTTATTCTTAGGGCAAGGTCAGGGATCGTGTTGCACTCTTTGTTACCACAAAAGAAGAGGAAGGAAGAGCTTCTTCTCAGCTTTTGTTAGGTGCAGGTGGGCTAGAATTACCAAAGTGATGGGATTTATGCTGGGTTGTTTCTGCATTTTTTTTTTTCTGGTAAAGTAGCGGAAGTATTCTGTGAAATTTCCAGCGTAAATGTGATGATAGTTTGCTTCTCCAATAGGGAAGCTCATCACCTCATTATGTGGGTTTTGCTGTGCTGAAGTTAAAACCTATAGGAACTGTCCTATAGGTTCAACAAATGATTTCCCACACAATGCAGTGTAACTTTAGAGGTGCGAGGGATTACAGCAATGGGTGGGAGGTGATTTAGCTTGGTTTAGTGACTGGATAGACCGGCAAGTCTGGGAAATTTCTACCAATTTCGTTCTGCTACCATTTTGACCCTTGGCTGGTTGTAGAAATGGGACTGGAAATGGAGGACATTGACCTGGTGTCATGGACAGACATACACATTAGTTTACAGTGGCTGCACTGCAGCTGTGCTGCTCAGGGAAATGGAATTGGCAAAAGGTATCACCACTAATGTGACCACTGACTGTCCATGAATACTGGACTGTATAAATCCAAACTATATTTTAAAAAAAACATCTTAGTGTGCATTAATACGATAACTGGAATTTCTTATTCATGCATTCACAGCATATAGACAGATTGCTTCGTCGACATTTCCTCTGTGATTGTTGTGACTCCGGCTTAGTGATACAATGTTCGCTCTCTCTTATTTCACTGACTTAATAGAGCTTATAATACGATGACCAAATTACAACAGTGATTGTGTTAAGTAGGTGTTTTTGGTAAATATCGTGTCACTTCCATGAGCATGTTCCAACATCGGCTAATCTGATTGGAACAGCCAGACCGGTCGTCATGCGTTCCAGCGAGGTGTTGGGTTTCCCATAGTTTTAAGCCGTACAGTGACACGGGCCATTTGAAAGTGTGGCTCAAACTCTATGGAAGAAATGACTCGTTAAATTAGCACCTAATACTCCAGTCATTAGCAAGCCGTTACCACCAGTGGAATGCCTTTGATGGTGCTGCTTTGTGTGAGTAGGTCCTGTTTAAGCTACAGTTGGAAAAATTGGTCCACTTGGATCATGGAATATAATGCACTTGCATAACATTGTAATACTCATAACCTAAATATAATTAAAGACTGTGATTTGGTGGCTTTCGTTTCATAAAACGCTGATGTGATATCCACAAACAACCACTGCTGTATGTGGAGATTGTGAACGACCGGTTACGAGCAGCATGAAGCGCCATATTCCTTAAGAACCGGGTCTTTGGGGTATTTAGTAAGCTGAAGGGAATTGTCCATTGTGGGGTGATATTAGTAACCCTCTTAGGCAAAGCTAGTCCGTGGGCCGGCCCCGAGGGCTCATTTCAAGTGCTTAGCGCTCGTTTGGAGCTTTGTCACCCCTCACCCTGTTGCCAGCATGGCCCCAGCCCCTCTGGCTGCGGAGCGGAGCTGAACCACAGACCTTTACCCCTGCCCGCCACCAGGGAGGGAACACTAACATCACAACTATAACACACACACATACTCGCACTAACATTGTGGCACACATCCATTTTCACAAACCCCCCCACCTCCACCAATGCACCACAGCCAATGGTCTATTTTCCCGCCGTCCACTCCCATTCAACACCCCCTCCTCTCTTATTTTTTTTCCTCTTTCTCCACCCTCATGAAGGTTGCCAGGCAGCAGAGAAAGACTTCACACACACATACACCCCACTATGCCTCTGAGGGTTTTCCGGATGTCCTTGTTTACATCATGGAGTGTGCAGGTCGTAGGGAAGCAGACTCAGAGCCTCCCTGGTTATGTCCGTCTAAGTCCTACACTGACCTCCATTCATTTGGTGTCAATGCAAACGTTCATGGCAGCCCCACAGTCGGCTGACATGGACATATTTTTGGGTGTAAATTTCAAAATCAAGGTGAAAATAGATTAAAATATTTCTCTTGGGTTGTCCTTATCCAGTTAACTTGCATTGATAGTGATATGAAAGTAGTTTATTTGGAGTGGAACTAAATACAAAGTAAGTTTTCATGGCCCTGATAACCAATAACGGTTATCTAATATTGGCTGTCACTGATGTGCGGGACGGTTGCTGACTGTTCCTAGGCTCCCTTTTCCCTCTGTGTGTCAAACCGATCGATTGGTTTTGTCTGCTCCCTCCCTCCAACTTTGATGTTCGCATTGATTGTTCTCATCTGCCCCTGAACTCAAAGGTTAGAGGAGCCGAGCTGCACTTCTGGATTGCTTTGACCTTCGCTCTGCACATGCTCAGTGGGTTCACAGAGCTCAGAGCCAAACAGACATGGCGTAGCCAGGCCTGTGGGTGCGTGACAGCAAGACAACGGTGTGATGTCTTTTTTTTTTTCTTTTTTTTTTACTCACCCACTGAGGGTGATGTATATGTGATTGATTTTTCTCCTACCCCTCTCTCTGCCTTGTTTCCGCTGCAGTGCACTAAGCAGGACTGAGTCCGGGCTTGATCAATGCATTGTTTTTCTTTTTCAATCACACTCGAGTGAGCTGAAGACACGAAAGGTTACACAGGTGAGGTTTGGCAGGGGTGGAAGCTTGAGCTTCTGGAGGCCCCCTCAAGGCCAATATATGAGTTTGCATGTGTGTGTGTGTGTGTGTGTGAGAGAGAGAGAGAGAGAGAGAGAGAGAGAGAGAGAGAGAGAGGGAGGGAGAGAGAGAGAGAGAGTGAGTTAGAGAAAGAGTTTTAGAGAGAAGTTGAACTAATTTATCATGTGTGTTCCTACGAAGTTGATAATTCTTCTTTTGGTGTCACGAGTCTATGCTCATTATGTATCTCTTGTCTTTTCCCGCAGTGGGATTTTTCCGTCCATGCCTCTATAAGTCTTTTGTAACCTTACCTTTACCATCTTACATTAAATTATAGGTCCTTCACAATGTCTCAGGGCTCACCTGCCCCAGATAATCTGCAGGGCTGCGTGAAGACTGCTCCTCTTGTTTCCTCTACTTGCTTGACAAACGGTCTTCTGACACACACAAAGGCAATGTGTTGAACAGAAAAGAGGCCACTTGATGCACCTCTGACCTGTCAGCAACGGTAGCCGGAGCACAAGGATTCATATCAGTGATGTAAAAACATTTTGCAGTACAGACTCAAGCGTTTCAATGCACCTAAAAACAGTATTAAGCAAAGGGAGGAAGTAGTCCACCCTAGAGGGGTAGAGAGTGTTGCGTAGTCCTGAATTATCTCTTAGTAATGACGCCGTTAAAGCCTGTACCCAAACACCTAGTCATTAAGAAAAAGATAAGTATCTGTGGGAGTGGAAGGGCTCTCCTAAAGCTGCATGTCTGGAGGGGGTAAGGATGTGGAGGGCTGGGGTGCGGTGGGAGCGCAGGCTTTGACCAGTGGGTGTCAGATGTCATGGCAGATTCTTTCAGGGGCAAATTACAGGGTTTAACTTCTCTTGTACCCGGGATGCCTGTATTCTGATTTAACTTCCTCGATAGACACTCGAGCAACATGCCACTCAACGCCATTGTCGGGCGCACACTTGACTCTGGAGATACTTCACCTCCTCTCACGCTCTCTTCAAGACTTTGTTCGTGGAGTGCCATTGGCGGCCTTTCTAGCGGCTTCTGGAGAGAGCCGAGCAGAGCAGCGTAGCCCCTCTTAAGCTTTATAGTAGTTAGCGTGTTGGTGTTAGGGGGCTTTACATGAGTGGCCCTCATTAACCTCTTAGCGTCTTTGTGCTTTGAGTTGGCACAGGGCTGCTCCATAGATAAGCTTTACTATGAAACAGCTAAAAGGCTTGATCCTAATGACTCCGGTATTAGCTGAACATAATCGTCAACACAAGTGCAAACATCCACATATTGCATGCACATTTGTACCCGAACACACACTTTCTCTTCGCCTCACCTCATAAATGCATGCTGTTGTTTCCCATACACAACTTCTCAAAACACCCCTACCTCAAACACACACACTCTCACACACACACACACACACACACACACACACACACACACACATTCCCCATGAGCTGTAACAGACCTAAAGCTCTCTGAAGCATTTAGCAGCACACTAGCAGGTTTACTCCACGATGCCAGTGCTGAGGGGAGTGCTGAAGCATCTAATGCAATTTCAACCCAACATGGCTCTCTGTGAATAAACATCACTGAAGTGTACCATCTACTGTATGTTGATCCACTGTAGTGCTTTCTTTTTTCTCCATACAAGCTGATCTAATACTCTCCCTCTCTCTCTCTCTCTCTTTCTCTTTCTCTGTGATTTCTGTAGAGACTGCATTTGCCTCCAGACTTGTCTGAGACGGTGAGTCGTGTGAGCAGGGGGGAGCTGGCAGGAGCGACCGCGGTGGCTTCAGCCTGTGGCTCCGGCACTTCCGGCAACAAACACCTGGACTTCTAGCGCTCCCACACAGTCGCCACGGGCAACCAACACCTGGAACCAACGTGGCGTTGTCCTCTTTACCGCAGTGACCAGGTTGTTCCCTCACCCACGTAATGTCAACCTCGATAACCCTGCCAGCCATTACCACCTGTCCCAGCCAGGGGTGAAGATCTAAACATTCACAGTACCTCGTCTCGTAACGGACACATTTCATCCTATATGTCAAGACCTTTTTTTTATATAAACCTACAGTACACTCTGACAGCTGATATTTGCACATTCCAAGCTGCGATGAGAAATCCATTTAACTTCAATTAATGGCCATGGTTTTAGTTTGCTTTTTCCCCTCCATAAGTTGCAAACTTATTTTCAAAATGTAATATGAAGGTATATAATTGGTAAGGTTCAAGTCCAAGATGGGGGGATTATTTAAGATTTGGTGCATTTTGTTTTTTGTTGTTCTGTGTCTCTGGGCATTTCACTTACAAGTAAAGTGTAATCATGAAATATTTTTTAGTCTTCACAGACTCTCACTCTTTCTTGGCAAACATTAAATAATTTAACTGCATTCTCCCAAGCTTTGAACGTACTGTACAAACACAAGTGGCCACTCCTGACTAGCTCCACCATGCACAATAGTATTTTTTTCTTGGATGATGGAATAAAAAGTGCTTTTGTTTAGTTAAATAAAAGAAAATAAATACACACAACATATGGTCTTTATTTTACCTCAACACCATCTGAAGGGAAAGTTGACTGCCTGTGACATTGTGAGTGGATGTAATGTGAGCGTATTATGAATGACTGATCTCTGGTCTGCCTCGCTGGTTTCAGGTTGGAGTAGGGATGCCTCCGTCTGACCCTAAGACTGTGCCGGTGAGTGACGTCTACCTCCAGTAAGCTGGAGAGCTGAGCAGGAATGTGGGCAGAGGGTAGGAGAGCTGGATTTGGGTGCAGGCTTCACACCTCATCAGGCATGTTTGCTGGATGAGCTGCTTTGCCATGACAAGCCCAAAAGAACAAATTAGGTCAAATGGTGACATGGAGAAACAGAGAAAAAAACAACATGAAAAATTAAATGTTTCATTTTTGTTTTCCTCAGTCGGCTGCTGATGCCAGTTTGAATAATTTTGCCTGTGAAAACTGGCAGTATTGGTAACCATCTGCAACACGTGTTGGGAGAGGGTAGCGTTACCTGACAGTTTCATGCATGAACGGAGTGCTCTTATATCGGGTGTATGAGGGAGAGAGATGACATACACAGGACACTCATACAGGTGAACAAAAGCTTGAGTTGTCAAGATAAAAACCTGTTTCACAAGTTATTGTTGTCAAAGAGTTGACATATTCAGGGTACACTTTTAGGGTAGAATAAAATAGAATACATTTATTTTGGCATTTGTTTATGTTCACCCACTACTGGTATGTCTGTTTACACTTGCCGTGTCTCCATGTCACCATGGTCCTGATTCACTTTTTGTTTAATCAGTTCAGAAAGTGCATTATTTTTTAAAGTTTTAAAAACATCAACAAAGTTTTCGAATGTTAGTTTCTTCATTGCACATTATAAAGAATGAGGGTTCTCACATTTGTATGTAGAGCTTCAACCAACTGTTGAATTAATCGCCAACTATTTTGATAATCAATTAATCACTTTGGGAAACACTGGTCGACATTTTTCACCATTTTCTTTATAATATAGACCAAACATTTAATCGATTAATCAAGAAAATAATCAACAGATTTATCAACAATGAAAATAATCATTCTAACATAATCGCCCTAATCTTGAATTTAGTGAATTGATGCTAGTCTCGGTACTGTCATTGGACCGAGGGTCGTCTTTATGCACGTTCAGTATCCATATATTATACATGTAGCTGAATAAATCAGATTAAAATATACACCATTTAGAATATGACTTCTTATACCTGAGTGACGGTGTATTTGTTAGTGTTCTGCCTTCAGATAAAGTTGGTTGTGTGTGGTTAGACGATGCTGTGGATTACGATTAGTCACACATGCTTCTGTAATGAGTATGAATACGTAATTTCAGGGAACCAGGAAATCTCAATTAATTCAAGCCTTTGAACACAATAACTGGAACTTAACAATCAGGTCGAGAATTTATTCTCTCCTGTTCAGTGGGATGTTTTTTGATGAATCCCCTCACCCAGAGTAAGAAATGGTACACTGTACTTATAGGACAAACCCAGACATAATTGTTTTTTATGTTTTGGATTTCTTCTTCTTAATCTTTCTTTCTTGTTGCTCAAATCTCACTAATGGTTTATACTATGTTGTAGTGTTATGAGTTTTATAACAAATCATAAAGTATTTAAACCTGGAGGAAAGAATATGTCAGTATTACATATGAGGCATTTTTTGTTTGCATTTTATCTTAATGAAATATGCAACAATAACACATAAAATGACCTCACAGGACGTCTTTCTTGAAAGCCTCACATGGCCTTTAGCAAAGACAGGAAGCCATGGGGCCGAGTGCAGAGAGTACGCTTTTATAATCGTGTCTTTTGGCAGCTGCCGCTCACGTCCTATTGATTCAAAGCCATAGTTGTTTTCCTACAGTAGCTTTAGCTGAGGTCTTATGGGGTCTATTTTTGAATGGCCGCCACATTGCGGCACTATTCAAGTAACACAATGTGGGACAGTGTAGTTTTACCACATCGGATATCTCTCTCTGCCAATTTTGGTTTATCTTCAAACATGAGGTTACCATATCTGTCAAATACACTATTATGTTTTGTATTTACAATGATGAGAGAAATGTTTGCTTAAAGCACACACAGAGCACAGAACTAAATAGGAGAGCGTCAGCTTCTGTTCGCTGCTGTGGGAATCCAGATTTCCAGGTCAGAAATGTTGTCTCATTAAAAAAACAGATCAAAGAGCACAAAGTTCTCAGGAACTTTTCCAGAAACTTACATCGTCTGACTTTGTTTTTTTCCGAGCGAGAATTACATTTAAACCTTTTTATCCCGAAGCTGTGTATTATTTAGACTTCCACTAATTGCAGTCTTTCTTGCATTTTGAATCTCTCTGTAATAATTAATGTTCCTCCTCTGCCTGCTCTCTCACTTCGCCTCCCCGTGCTCTCAAAAACGGTATTCCTCCGTCGGTGTGATAAACTGGATTAAATGAATAGAGAAATTGCATTAGCCCCAGAAAAAAAAAAGAATCCTCTTAAAAATCTGATTAACCTCCAATCCTCCAAGTTCTGATTGGACTATTAAATATTGAGTGAGACGTATAATTCAATTAATCAGTTTAGCAAGATATTTGGTGCTGTTACATGCTGTGTGAATGTTACCTGACCTCACTCTCTCCTGGACATCCTTTCCTTTTAGATGCTCTCTCTCCAACTCACCCCCTCTCACACACACACACATACATACACACACACACACACACACACACACACACACACACACACACACACACACGCACAACCCCCCTGCTGAGGCAGCAAGTGAAGCAAAATAACTCACTCTGCCACACAATCGCTCCTTTGCCTCGCTCTAGGCCCTGGCTGCTTTATTCCATGACTTTTTTTTCTCTCCTCTCTCTTCTCTGCTCCCTCCTCTTCATTGGTTCTGTATTTTTTTTTTTCATACCATCGTAACTCTACTGCAACAAGAGCCAGTGATGGTGAATTGCTTGACCTTTCTCATTGTGCGGCGGTGTTGTGCTGTGTGGTCTGTGTCGACTTGGTTCAGCCCGTACATCAAGAGAGGTTTGTTATTTTGGACACCTTTGTTTGGTGGGAATTGGACGTGTTGTGTGTGCATTACAGGCCCTTGTACTGGCATTTGTCAGTGTTTATATTTGTTTAAATTTGCAGGTTATGATGCCAAAAAATGTCGACTTGCTCAGTAAAGATTGACACTGTATAAGACACAGCATTGAACAGGCAAAAAGGCTTTCTTTAAGACACAATTTTACTGTACAAAATGTTTTATAGTTTTCACAAAATACATTTAGAAAGCTCCATTTTAAATAAAATTAAATTGAAATATTTAAGAGACAGCGTGTAGACGTTTTTATCTCAGAAGAAGCATTGCTCAGACGTAAACCCAGTGTGTGTCCATGTTCTACGTACACACTGAAATAAAAATGCAAAACTCAAAAGAGCATGACAGATGATGCTAGAAAAACCCTCCCATGGTCTTCAATTATAAATAAGGACTGCGGGGTTCGACTGAAGTCTCACGAACTCGAAGCCAATGTAATCGAACAGAACGTGTTTACAAAATTTTGCAACACAAGACTAATATCTTTAAAAAAAACATTGTGTACTAGATGAAATACAAAGGCTTTGGTCTGTTTTACAATCAACAATGATTAAATCTGATATGTACTTGTAAACAACTGCCAAACACTTAAGTTTAAAACTCTGTCAAGCAATGTTTAATCATAATTATAGGAATTAAATATTTCTAGTTGCACAATTTTTTTTGACCATAGGACACTATAATACAACTATACCTAAGAGACAAATTGTACCTGACCCTAAAGAAATGTATTTCATGATGCATGGAACATTTATAGAATATTCTCGGGGATATAAATGAAATCAACTTTTATTGGAGAAATCTTTCTGGAAGATTTCTAGGGAAGACAAGTACTTTACATTTTGACATAAACAAACTGGATTATATCGAAGACGCAGTCTACCATTTACAGACTACAGGTTTTTCTTTTACACCTGTTTTCCACATTTAAATGTTCTTCGTGGTAATCTAGAGTCAATCCAACCACCGAAGCAAGAGGTCCAAGTTGTGTCGCACGCCGTCGTTGCACACTCCGAGCTGTCGATTGTGATCCGTGTTTAACAAGCCGGCAAACGCAGGCCCACGTCAAGAGGAGTCAAGACCACAGCCTCAGTGGGTGGATCGAGTTCGAGTTTCCTCTGCTAAATATCCATTCGTAAGAAATAAGACCAATAAATAGTTGTTTTTTTGACACAGTAAGAGTCTTCCCTCCAGCTTTTCGTCTTTAATGATATGCAACAGCGTCCAGAGACCATGCAAAGGCTGGTAGAAAGTCTCGATATAAGCAGATCAAAAGATAGTCATGGCAGAATCTCTCCTCTCTCAAACAAACGCAAGACCAACATGGTTTTCTAGCAGTCCATCTATCAGTACTTGATCTTGGTTTTTCATATTAACATACAAATGGCCATTTTACTAACACACCAGAGAAAAAAAGGAAACAATGACTGAAGTTGGAAATAGAAAAAAAAACAGATAAGTTTTTGTTCCATAAAAATTTAACACCGGGCACTTTACAGAGGTCCATTTTTTTTCTGTCTTTTCCATCGTTGTTCTCTCTTCCAAATCCTCGTTTGAATGTGCCTAGAGCTACAGAACAGCACACAGTCCCACTGGAAAAACAAAAGCCCAGACGTCCCAAGGCTCTCCCGGAGTCTCTCTCATTCTTTCTTTCTTTCTTTCTCTCCTCTCCTGTCCTTTGCTTCTTCACAACCCTCCCTCGCATTCTCTACTCTCCTGTGCCGTGTGTGTGTGAGGAGCACTGCCGGAGGGCGATGGTGGAGTGGGTGGTTACAGGGTGAAGTAGCTCTTCTCTCTACTGTAGTCTTGACCAGTACTGAGACATGTCAGGCTCGCTCCCTGGGACTTGGACAGGGACAGACACTCCAGGAGAGATGAGTCCTGCAGAGACAAAAAAAAGAGAAAGATGTCAGTAAAAGAAAGAAAAGGGAAAAAGCCCCAGCAGAAGTCAACATGCTAAATTAGATGAGTGGATGCACCATGCACAGTTAGTGTGACAGCTAACACCAGTTAGCCTCATAGCACAGAGCATTGTGCTTTAAACGCTTGCAAATAGGTAGCTGCAGAGAGTCACAATGCTCTGCACATGGTTGCACAGTAAAAGGCTCACAAGCTCGATAAATTGAGGCTTTTGGCAATGGCATTTAAACAGAGAGAGTAGAACAGCAAATGAATCAAATTAATTAGCAATTTAGCACAGAGGAAATGTGGTTATGCATGATTAACTCTTCATGACTATAACCGGTATATATGGCTCTCAGTAAAAGCATCCTAATGGGGTGGAACTAAACTATGGGCTGGAGTGGTGGGGCTGACATGATGGCGTATATAGAGAGGCGATGAAATGAGCTTCATGCAACTGCAGAAGGGGAAAAATGATATGGAAAGTAGAGATATTGATCCGTTTAAACCATTTTCAAATAGACGAAAAGGAAAAGCTGCTGCAACAGAATCAAAGATGGCTATGTATAGTACCGCCTAATTTACAGGAAAGGTGGCAGATGTTTCAAAAAGAGTGCATAGGATTAATTCCCAAGCATGTTGGTAAACAATGAACTGTCTGCCTACCTGTTGAGGTGGTACCAGCAGCGGTCATTGATTGGCTGTTCATATGTGCCTGCATATGAGGGGGCGTGTATGTGTCGTAGCTCCGCCCGTTCACAGGCGGACTGGTAGGCAGCATGCAGGAATAAGAGGAGGTCTGGCTGGGCTATAGATGGGGGGAAGAGAATGTGACATTAGCTTAGCCATCCATAGTCGTCTGTAATACTTTGATTTAATTGAATTTATAATTTTTTTTTAGTTCTCTGAGGAAGCTACCCTTTAAGTTGTTTTTTTCAGCTAATTTAAATTACTCATGGTTTGTTTGATTTTCCACTCTTTACAATCATATCAATCATCCTAAAAAAAAATATCACATAAAATGCTTTAAGACATCATTGACTTGGTGAGCATTATGGTGTTTTTTTTTACTTACTTGCATAGGTAGATTGTTTGCCATGGTGAAGCTGGGCATGGGTGGCAGCGCACTGTAGGTGTTTACGAGTGAGTCAGGTCTACCCAGCATTGACCCCGAGGTGAAAGACACTGTGAATAGAAATGAAAAACGTGTTTAAAAACCCACAGAAGTCCTCCAGTGTGAGAGAGAAACCGTCTCATTAGTATATTGCGTGCGTGAGGTGACGCCTTATTTGACAGTGCAGATAGGCCCGGACACATACTGTAGTGTCTGTACAGTGTGTGTGTGTGTGTGTGTGTGTCTCAGGTGATTGACTTGTGAGCCTCAGCTCTGCCGGTGTGCCCTCGTGCCTGATTCGGTAATTACGCAGATAGTCAGCTGAGAAGTTTTGCTCAATCATCCATCAAAAAGGAAACCACCGCTGCTTCTTCATGTGAACTAGAGCGCGCAGCCAGCGAGGCCTCGTTCACCCTCTTTTTGATATTAATCCACAGGCTGTCACATAATCATATTTAAGTCATATTTCACATGCATCCAGTCTGACTTGAAACCCATGGACATTTGCAATAATGCCATGTGTGACAGATAAAGTATTTGCAGCATTTGTGCAACACAATAGTTGACAGATTCTATTGTAATGTTATTTTGAAGAAGGGGTGGTGGGGATCCAGATGTGGTGGAGGACCTACCCGGTGTGGTGGGCTGTGGTATGTTCTGGTAGACGCTAGTGCTAAAGCTGCTGCTGATGGGGATGTGACTGGAGGAGTTGTTGGCCTGCCGGCGCTGGTTCCGCAGCTTCTCCTCTCGCCTCCACTTTGCTCTTCTATTTGAGAACCATACCTGCAACACCAAAGATGCTTATTAGGTTTTTTTTTCTTACATGCATTTTTTTTTTTTTTTGCAACTTTTTAAAACTTTCACACATCTGTTGTTAAAAAAAAAAAAAAAGAAAAGAAAAAGAAAAAAAGTCACTCACTTGTATTCTTGCTTCGGGCAGATCGATTTTCGCTGCTAGTCTCTCTCGCGCGAAAACATCTGGATAATGAGTTCTTTCAAATTCTGCAATGCAAAGGAATCCCACATTTAAAGCGTTAGTAAATACGTAATAAATTAGGTCGAGGGGTTATTTAATTATTGAATTTATTAGTTGAATAAATGTATGTCAAGAGCCTAATTCCAAAACTATGGATTGTGCCATGTCTGACAGATATTAGGCCTGTTATCTTTTTTATTATTATTATTAATAATAATAATAATAATAATAATAATAATAATATTAATAATAATAATAATAATAATAATAGTAATAATAATAATGATGATGATGATAATAATAATAATAATAATAATAATAATAATAATAATAATAATAATAATAATAAAAACATTAAAAATGAGCTCTCCTAATTCACCTGCAGACAAACAAGAAGGTATACATTTTTTTTATAAATAACAATAAAAACATTTTTGTCAATAAAAAAAAAATCTATATGGCAGATATAAAAGTATAAATGACCTTTTTCCAGCGCTTCAATCTGCTCCTGTGTGAAGGACGTGCGGTTTCTCTGTAGTTTCCTCTTGAGCTGCAGTCGCATCTGTGTCTCCTCTGAATCCTCCCCGTTCGAGCTGATGGAGTTTGTGTTTTCTCCTGCGCCGTCTTGTTGTGGGCAGCCATCTGCAAGAAAAAAAACATAATAGAAATATACATTTAATTAAGCTAATTGAATAATTAATTCTCGGGGTCTCGTGTTCTACAGCCTAATTGTACAGACATCATTAATTAAAGCACCCAATCATGGTTGATTAAATAAAAAAAAAAATCAGAGGAATTATTCCTTCTTAATGTTTGCCAGTGAAAAGGAACAATATGTTAAACTGTTTATAAAATATTGTGGGAAAAACAGGCTGTGGCGAGAGAAAAAAGGTCTCTTATCGCTCCCCAACAATGGCGTGTGTTCTCAAAAGGTTAAGAGAAATGTGACAAGATGTGGCAAGCCTCTTTTCACAGCCTATGAAATGTATTAAAACCCCAAACTCTCTCTAGAGCCCCCTTTTTTTTTTTAGGGCAGAGCAATGGCCTCAATGGTCGTTCCCATATGGGCGTTGGTATAGCCATTGAGGTGACCACCAACTTTTTGAATAGGAGAAGACGCTTTTCAGAATGACACAATGCCTTCAGGAGTAAGGGAAACCATTAAACTATGGACACAGCCAGGGACGAGCAGTGAGCCTGTAATATATGGGAGGTTGGGCTATTGGGAGGAGATGACAAAAGGATCCTCTCTCTCTGGAGGCGCGCGGGCTATAGTGCTTTGGCATTGTGCGCACGAGGATCCCAGTCAACAGAGCTTTTGAGTCCCAGTGTGTTAACCCTTATCCACTACCATCATTAATCACGTCCCCCTGGCCAGCTACACGCCAGTCAGGATTTCTGTCCTTCAATTGGAAACAAATGAGTGAGGAGAGAGCATGCAACCCCCTGAACAACCAAAATAAGGCCAATCTATTCACTGCCCCCCTTCAGTTTTGCAGGGTTGAGGCTTATCGACTAATGTCTTGTCTTGTTGTTGGACATCATTATCACACCGAGAAGTTAATGCAGAAAGTAAGCAGGGGTTGCTGTTGATAAGAGGGCTGGTTTTATGTAATATCTCACGGATGTTTGTCTATGGAGCAATGGGAGGAATTCATGAGGGGGAATTCAGCTTTTCGTATGCAGATGTTGTTTGGCTGTAGTTTTAGTGACTTTAGTGCCTTGCTCAAGGAACAGGTGCACAATGGCCTTTGGGTATCAGGATACATGAGGGTTACATGCACAACCCAAAAAGAAAAGAGTTGGGTGTGCAAACTTTCTTTTTTTGTATTGTGTGAAAAATGTAGCAGCTTTTTGTATGCAGATGTTGTTGGCTGTACTTTTAGTGACTAGTGCCTTGCTCAAGGAACAGGTGCACAATATGTAGCCTATATGTAGCCATGTATCAGGATACATGAGGGTTACATGCACAACCAAAAAAAAAAATAAAGTTTGGGTGTGCAAACTTTCTTTTTTTTGTATTGTGTGAAAAATGTAGTATGCAGATGTTGTTGGCTGTAGTTTTAGTGACTAGTGCCTTGCTCAAGGAACAGGTGCACAATGGCCTATATGTAGCCTTGTATCAGGATACATGAGGGTTACATGCACAACCCCAAAAAAAAAAAGTTTGGGTGTTCAAACTTTTGACTTCTGTGGAAAATGTAGCAGTTAGAAATTATATTTAAAAAAAAAAAAAGAAAGTTGCACGTTTGCTCACAGTCCATTTTACATGCTTGCTGTAAGGCCTGAAAACATATCTAGTGTGTCTATAAATGTGAAAGTCTTGGTTCACTGGAGGAAAAAAACCTGATGCCACATGTTTCTTGACAATTTCCCCTCGCTGCAAAAACAGACAAAAGTATTCTTCTACAGGCCAATAGTTTGTATCCACGCTATTTGTTTCTTCCCTCTGGATAATCCATAAAAAGGAGTGAATGTGCAGCTATTATCCGTCTGCCAGACCCACTGACGCTAGGATGGGATTTGTTTTCTTTTATAAAAGCGCTGGGAAATAAACTCATTCTTTAGTATCACGATGTCTCAGCCAGTGAGGCGGAAAAGCAGCAAAAAAAAAAAGAGATACCGAACCAATTGCGGCACCTTTCAGCTGCTGAGACCGGATCAAAACACTCTTGAGAAACCGCTTAGAACTGAAAGAGAAAGTGAGAGACTAAATCCTATAGACGGGATTTAGAGCCATATAGCCAGCGAGCGAGAAGGAGAAAGAGATAAAAGAGAAAATCGGTGAGGAGTTTTTTATTCGTTCCTCTTTGGATAGAGTTGTCTTCTTTTGGGGCCCTGTCACTCTCCATGTAGCCTTTATATCTTTATAGCTGCTAAACCGGCTGTCGGATGGAAAACATATTTTCGTTCCCCTGAGACAAATGCTTTACTTAAATAGTCATTGAATTAAAAACACAATAAATAACTAAGGTATAATTTTAAAAATATATTATTATTATTATTATTATTATTATTGCTGGTGTTATCATACTAAATATAATCAGATAATAATTATAAAATATTATCTTTATTAAGAATAAATAATAATTGATCTAACTTGTTATGACAGGCTGTATCAACGGCAACCAGTAAAAATATTAAAGTAGATAATATGTAAAATAATAATAATAATAATAATAATAATCACAATAATAATAATAATAATAATAATAATCACAACAATAATAATAAGAACAATAATAATAATAATAATAATAATAATGATCACAACAATAATAATAATAATAATCACAACAATAATAATAATAATCACAATAATATTATCAATATTATTAATAATAATAATAATAATAATAATAATAATAATTGTATTATGATTCCAAAATAAAGTTAATCATTTAGCTGTTAATATGATCTCTTCCGCTTTGCTGCTTGTTGATAACAGCCCCACGTGTCCAAATGGTCATCAAACAAAATGCAAATTATTATTCGCAACGACTGAATTCCAGCACTTGCATTTCCCCTTTTCTGATGCATATTAATCAGACTCGATGCTTCATCCTAATACTTTTCTAATGAATGAATATTTCAGAGGCAAAGTAAGCATAAAAAGGTGGTGAAGTAAGCAGTAAAAAGGTGTGCGTCTCCAATAAGAAACTGTTCTCAATGTTTGGCCTGCAGTAGCCGACAGGAAACCCTATCAAGTGGAACATTTCCACAGCAGCCCTTACCATCTCCACACTCCTGCATGTTGCCATAATGAGAGACAAAGCCCTCTTTAATGAGCAATTACACGTAGTGCGGAGCGTTTCCCATAACCAATCATTGCGTGTGAAGGAAAACATTCCTTTGTACTAATATCCCCCATCAGGAGGGGAGGAAAAAACGCAGGCTGCTGGGTGGACACCTCTGCTGAAAGGACAAGCCGCTGTCACGCACATCCATGTCTGGGACAGTGGAGGCATTCAAGACTGCATGCATGGCCTATGGCTTTCCTCTAATCGACTATAGTCTTAATTGGGGGTCTTGTTCAGGGCATCAAAGCATGCCAATACAATACCTTCCTGCAAAACACAGAAAGAGCCACTGGAATAGTGAGCTGTAAACTCACTATTCATATTCAAACATGATCAAGTCCTGGTGACCTCTGCAGGAGTTCACGTAAATCCTTAAAGGTCCCATATTATGCTCATTTTCAGGTTCATACTTGTATTTTGTGTTTCCTCTAGAACATGTTTACATGCTTTAATGTTAAAAAAAAACTTTTATTTTCCTCATACTGTCGACCTGAATATACCTGTATTTACCCTCTGTCTGAAACGCTCCGTTTTAGCGCATTTTGACGGAATTGCAACAGAATTGCATTAACATTGCTAGTCAACAGCTTGGATCCATGTGTACTTCTTGTCAGCTGATGACATTCACATATACACTGCAACCAGGAATAAACTGGGACACATTTAGAATGTTTTACGTTTAAAATTGTGTCAAGGATCTAAATATTGTATATTCGTGACATCACGAATGGACAGTAATCTTGACAGCTTGTTTCAAATGCAGAGTTTCTGAATACGGGTTGTGTGAATTTCCCTGTGGATTGAGTGTTTCGATACTTTCACAGTATTTAGATAGGATTTAAGCCTGCTTTATAATAATTTTTTTTTTAATTTTGTCTATAATATGGGACCTTTAATGCATCCATCTATGCAAGAGTCACATATGTTTAAATGTTACTGAGGCTGAGAAATCAGACCTATAGGTTGTATATCCTTCTTGCATGCGTCAAGGTGTCTTTATTATTGCCACTGTGTGATAATGAGGCTCACCTTGGTTGGGCTGCCCTGGCACTGATGTTCCTGGATACCATCCGGGCCGGGTCCCCCAAGTTCCTGTCTGACCGTTGAGCATCCTCAGCTTGTCATACATGCCATCTGCGCCCATCTGTTGCTTTTCACTAGCCAGGTTGCGGAGGACTCTGTTTATCGATGACACCTGAATGACAAATTGCATATGATAAAATGAGAGATTAGATCAGTGTGATTCTATATGCACACACACACACACACACATACATAATAATGCTAATAAATGTGCACAGGAAAATGGACAGCCAGCTCCTTCTAATTGACTGTATGTTCAGGTGATGTGCATGTGCAGTAATGCCATACATGACCAACACTGGACTATATGGATCAGCTGCTTTAGTAATGTATTCTTAGATGGTATTTGAATGAGGATTTGTTAGAAGATGACGGATGTAAAGAGGGCAGCTATTCCAATGATTTATGGCACGATAAACGACTCGTCTTTTTTAAGGCATTAGTTGGCTGCCCATCTCCTTTTTCCTCCACTGCATGAGAAAAAAACAACTTAATTTCATGTTTTGTTTTTATAACTCTACTCTTTCTTTTTGTCATTATTATTATTGTTATTTCTTTTCTTGGTTTTGTTTTGAATGTTGAGGATGTTTTCTCTATAGTGTACTTGATGGGTTTGTCTGTAAAGCTCATCTACTTAAAAGTTGGTTTATACACTGTTGTAATTACAAACAGTGGATTGCATATATGAAAACAGCCTTGAAAAAATAAAGTATAAAAAAAAAAAAAAAAAATCATAAAGAGAGCAAAAGTTATTAAACCATTTTGTAAAAAAAAATAAAATAGTTAGGTCAGTGATGATTAAACCGCCTACAGGTCTTTACATTTGATACGTGGATGCAGAAACCACAAAAGACATTTTGCAACATGTGTCCAAACTTTTACAACATAACATCATAACACGAGTTCATATTAATAGCATCCAAAATAAAATTAAAATCATGCACATAACTCACACTTACACTGGGTATATTGTCGTTGGTGCAGATCCCCTCCGACAGCAGTCTGTCTCGGATCTCCCACGCGAAGATAGACGGACACTCTCGCTTGTACTGCGCGATTTTGGCGACCACCTCCGGAGTGGCGACCCTGGGCTTGCTGCCGCCTATTGCTCTCGGTCTTATGGAGCCAGTCTCATAGTACCGGCCCAGGATTTTGCTCACACAGCCGTTGGATACCTGTATAGAAAAACAAAAGACACAATTCACATACATTATTTACGACTATTAACGGAATTTCTAAAGTGGCGTCAAATAATTATCACCTTTTCACTGTCCAGCACTTGGACTTCATCATGGGTCTATAAACACAAAAAATATGCCTTCAATGGTATATTAGGCATTATTCTTTATAAGAAGCAGGCAGATTACACTTATATATATATACATATATACACATGTATCTATATATACTGTATATTTGTTTTTATCAACTTGTCCTACCATTTTCTATTATTAATGATATGTTCGTTTTTTTAGCAGTTACCATATTTGTTTTACTCTATCTGCTTTTATTGTCTGCTGTTCTGTTATAACAGATCTTTTACTTTATTTATCTGCTTTTATTGTCTTATGAAGCACTTTGTAACATCTGTTTTGAGAAGTGCTATATAAATAAATGTATTATTATTATGATTATTACTTTAATTTCTGTCGGCCTTATTATACTTCCAGTAAACGGAATGATGTCACTAGTAAATAATCATTTGAATGACTTAAAACACCAATAAAACGCATAATTTAAGCTACCGGATATGGATTTAATATGAAAATCATACCGTTATGTCTTTCATATTTTTGCTTAATGTTTTTTTTTTTTTTACAAAGCAGTTTGCATCCATTAAAATCAAAGTGTGTATACGGAGTGTTGGTTGTCACCTGCAGTATCCTGGAGATGTCGCAGGGTCTCGCGCCACTGTGAGCAAGTTCAACTATTTTCTGCCTGGTGGAATCCGGCAGCGGTCTACCATTAACAAACACACCACCAAGCTGGTTTACGCCACTGTGACCTACATGGAGACAAAAGCATCGCAGTCATCACATCGTTATATATTATAACTCCAATTAAAAAAACAGAATGTGATAAAAGCAAAAATGTGGGTGGAGAGGAAAGAATTGGTATATAAGCGCTCAGGATAGTCGAGTTAAAGATGAAACATGAAGACAAGAAGTACAGATTGCAGTTCACTTAAAAAAAAAACTAACTCATATTGTTGAAAAATGAGTTTAAAATCGAAATGCATTGATAAAACAAATCGTTTTAATAAACCGCTCGGTGCATTCCCCCTTGAAGACATACATTGCGCAGTTATTCAGTAACAACATGCAGAACATTAAACGACAATATAGCTTCACATAAACTAAACCAAAACATCTCAATATGTTTTTTTTCCCCATAATAATAAATGAACAGCTCATTCGGTCTTTTGCAACGAAGAAGCTCAACCAACCTGTTATCAAACCAGCAAACTTGGGTATTAAAACAGTCGCACCTTTATCCATCCTCTGCATGTACAGCTGCGCATCAACACCAACAACACCACCATGCACCTCACTCATAAACTGTCCTCTAAATAATAATAACCAGCAAGCTCCGACAATCACATAAAAATACATGAAAAGGCATGAAATAATGTGTTAAATTATCATTCAAAAGCATCGCTTTTTTTGCAAAGTGTCTTTAAATGCGCAACTGGTTTCATCCAAAAACACCCAATAATTACGCACCAAAAAGACAAGACACCACATAGGATACCAGCTCTAAAACAGCATTTTTTATCATCGGTTATAATCTAAAAAAGATAGCTTTTTTGTAAATTAATCCTAAATGATGCTCTGGTATTTGTCTAAAGCAACAGAATAAGCCGGCAAACCTTGTTTCATCCAAAAACACCCAATAATTACGCACCAAAAAGACAGACACCACATAGGATAATAGCTATAAAACAGCATTTTTTATCATTGGTTATAATCTAAAAAAGATAGCTTTTTGTAAATTATTCCTAAATGATGCTCTGGTATTTGTCTAAAGCAACAGAATAAGCCTGCAAACCTGGTGCGTAATGGGAGCTGTGCTGACTCCCCGGAGTGCCTGAGCTGCTCTCTGTGTCTCCGCTGCCTTCCTCTGCGCTGCCGCCCGCTACATTGACTCCTGGAGCAGAGGCTCCTTAGCAATAAATAAGCCTCCAAATATAGAAGAGGGGGAAAAAATATGATGAGCCCTGCCTGACATTTGTCTTTAAAATAAAGCTAGCTGCACGTCAAAGTTTGAGCTTAATTTCTGGAAATAGGCGGAAGTCGCCTCGGATCATGCATGGGATGGCTAATTGAAAAGATCAGTTGGAGCACTTGTGGCAGAGCATGTCACTTTATGACACCGCTCTGCTTTTGAAAAATCGCATCGTCACGACAAATAGTAGCATGATAAAACGACCCTTTCTGTCTGCATTTGGATATCACTCAGACAAAATTGGACGCTACTCGTTTACCCTCCGAGGGAGACTTGGTTTTAAGGTGGCCAGGGGGCTGCGCGCGGGCACAGAAACGAGGGCGCGCGTGGATTCTTAACATATTAAAAGTGACATGCGCTTCTTTCTACACCCCCCCACCACCCTTGTTTGTATTTGACAACAAATGCTCACAGCCATTCCTGTTGTGTGTGCAATCGGTATAGGCGTCTATTGCACTGAAACATGTCACAGGACTAAATGAATGCAGAGCTGCTGTGGATTGTTTTATGGAGGTTGTTTTATAATTGTATTCTCAGGTATTGTCTTATTATTATTGTAGTATTTATCAACTGTACTATTTATAGATTTTTAAGGGGCTGAGAGAGAGCAAGGGTAAAATGCATTTCACTGTACACTGTACTTTTAAATGCATATGACAAAGAAACTTGAACTTGAAACTTGAGGACTCTTGCTTTAAACTGCACACTTAATTCTATAGAAATGATTAAAAAAAAAGGAGCCCTGGAAATAAAACCTGTTTAACTGAGTAACATATCTCTATGAGTAATAATAATCTTCCAGCAGTGTATCTGATTGATAGTAAACCCATTATCATCCCCTCTTTGCTCTTTGGTAATTCCAGGATTAAGTGGAATTAATAGACTTCTTATGCTGAAATTGGCCTAAGCAGTGCTGCTCCGTCACCTCTGATTTATAGCTATCATATAAATCCTCCGGATCGATAAAACCTGTCAGATAAGGACATCACAATAAAAATCAAACTAAGGTTAAGTCTTAATCATGGCACCAATTCCCTCAAGTGTCTGCAGAGTCGATCTCGCCCGCTGGCGCTGATTATGCGCCTTGTTATTCTATTGCAAGTCGACTAATAGGAAAACATATGGTGTCAATTTGGACGCTCCCCACCATATACACCCAGGAGTTATTAGCACAAAAGCCACCGAGGCCGCTGCGACCTTTAGACAACCCAAAGGGCCGTTCCCAATGATATCTGCTCGGCAATTCACAACCAGACATCACAGGCCAAGCCAGGGGAGCATCCCATTATCATCAATCCGCTGCAAAGCATGGAGCTCTGGGTATTGTACACAGCTTTGATAAGGCATCCCATCAGCTCTATATAATGGAACACCGGCAAGCAAAAAAAAAAATTATAATAAAATAAAATAACACTTTAATGCCAGCAGTTAATAAGTAAAGTATTTTTTTGTTAATTATGATTATCACACCTCTTCACATCAAACAATCCAACTGGTCCATTGGATTCAAACATGTTTTGTTTTTTGGCACTAATGCGCACAGATTACAGCACAGACACGTCATCAAGGTATATGGAGAGTAATATAATAAAATCATCCCACACACCTTCATCACAGATGTCATACACCTCTTGTCCAGCAGCAAGAGAGAAAATGTTCATGTTTATCCTTTTTGGTTTTCAACACACACACACCATAGCAATAAAGACAGATATTCAACTCAATGTGGGCCACTTTAAAAAACACAAGAGGCCTATAAGCAACTTCATGTACCATTTTTTTTTTTTATTATTATTATATATTTTTTTATTATAAGCACCCACGACAATATAGGTTGTTAATATTTATCTTCCATGATTTCAGCCTTGCACCTATATCCAACAGTGAGGCCTGCGGTTATAATATGAGCATTTTCTTTTCTAGTTCATGCTGTCTGTCCGTGAAGAATATGGACTAATCTACATAAGACATTATTGCTATTCCTCATGTTTCATGCAGGGCTCTTCTCTACGAGGCTAATCTCGTATGCAGCCTGGCAGCCAGCTCTAACGCTAATGCAGACGGCTGTGCAATTATTTAATACCAACTCAAGCAGAAACAAAAAAAATCTCCCTCTCAACCCAACCCCCTCTATTCTCCCTCTCTCTCTCTCTCTGTCTCTCTCTCTGGAGCAGGACGACGTGTGATTGACTTGTTCAATAATAACTTCTCTACCTATCATTGCAAAAAAAAAAAATTAAATTAACAGCAATGAAACAGCCATCAAATAACTATAAGAATATTTCACCCCCTGAGCCTCAAAGTCATGCAAATTAATGCCTGCACGTACATTTTCCCTTTCCTTTAAAGTTATTGCGCTATAACAACCTGTGCATATAATGTCAGTGGGTGTTGCTTCTTTCCAATGCAACCGCATTACAACACTTTTGCGGTTGTAATCATAAAAAAAGTTTCTAAAATAATAAATATATGAAAACAACTTACTGTTCTGCATCATTGAGGCTACGCCAGACTCCCACGTGGCTTGGCTGTGGTATTCTGAGCGTCAACAAGGAAAAAACAAAGCTGGTTAGCACCATTGTGTACACATATTTATATTTTTTCAAATTATTTGCAACATATAATTTTTTTTTTAAATATATATATATATATATAAATAAAGTTTCTCATCTTCATCGTTCGATTATAAATATTTGCGGATCTTTGTGCTTTAAAAACATTATTGATGCATATATATAATGAATTGTCACATCCTCATTTGTATGTATGTATTTTAATTAAACTTGCCTGGAAACAGAGATGACTGTCCACTCTAACAATTTAGTCAATCATCTGCCGTTTTCACTACTTAATGTCTCCCTATAGGACAAAGCAGAACAACACATTAGCACAGCCAACAGCTATACTGATGCACTTATCTTCATTATGTGCCCTACATTTTTTTTTTACTATTGAACCTAAATGTTGCTGCCAAAGCAAAATAAATGACTTGCACTTGTCAAAAAAATAAATTCAAACTATAACAGCCTATATAACTCTTTTTATTTCTTCCAAAGCCCCTCATCATCATCTCAGCAAGAGACTTCTATATATTTTCTTTTTTTTTGTTAATTGATATCCCTCCTCTGGTGGAGTCTATAACTGTACAGTGACACACGTTTAGTCTAGCTCGCCTCACTTGCTCTGCAAAAGTCCAGACCAGGAGGGGGGTACTAAAGCTGGTGCACAAAGCCTGCTGCTGGACTCCCAACAATGCACCCCCTCCTCTTCTGCCTCAGTATACCTCAAAAAACTCGGCCTCCACGACTAGAAACACACACAGCTTCCACACTAAACACACCAACAAGTTCAGATTAATACAAAGAGCCGGAGGCATGCATCCACCCCCTCCGGGACCATTCACACACACACACACACACACACACACACACATAGTCTCACACACACTCTCTCACACACACACACACACACGACCGTGACCCCGGTGCTGCTAGTGCGTGAATGTGTGGGTTTTTTGTTGGCCCCCTTTGCTTTTATATAGAAGAAGAAGAAGAAAAAAAAAATGTAAAAAGTAATTTCTTGTTACAAATATTTGGTGGTTATTTGGTGCTGCTGGTTGCGGGTTGTAAAGCGGGTTTTTAGGGACACAACAGCGCAGTAGGGCGCTCAATTGGAAAAGACAAATGCATTAAAAGAAGCTATTGACTGACTGGGAGGACAGATAAAAAGGGGGCCATGCAGGGGAGGGAGAAGTCTCAAGTTTTTCGTTTTTTCTCTTCTCTCCCTCCATGCAAAAGCTGTGTTGTGTGCAGAGCAAAATGGCCCTGATATAGCGACGTCTATAACAGACTCGAGGCTAGTTTTGTGGGGATGCACGCATGCATTGCATTTATATTGTGGCTTTTCTTTCATGTTTAACAAATAGGCTGCATTAATCACATTCAGATTCCATCACACTGGCCCACATAGAGAGTCAGCCTGCTTAGCATAACCTAACATCACCAAAACAACCACTAACTAATTCAGATTATTATTGTTGTTGGCCTATAATGGCTTGATGTAAAAATTAAGGTGGAATAATAATAATAATAAATAATAATAATAAATCAAATACAGCCTATTGAAGGCTGAGCAGCCTGAGTCAGTAGCTTTTAGCCTGATAAGGTCCAAGTGGTTAATCATTTATTTAAGGTCGAAAGCTCAAACGTTGTTGTTCCCGATCTAATCTGCATTTCTTTTCCTTTTTGTAATCCGTAACAACAATGTCTTAACTCAACATGCTTATTCTGGCCGCGCTCACAACATTCAGATGCAGAAATAGTTGCATGTAGGCCTCGACTATACAATGGCCACCGGTGCAAGTTAGTGCAGGCTAACAGAGAATATATAATATATATATTTATATAAAAATGTGTTACATATTACAGAAGACATTTTAGTGAATTAGCATGTAGCCAACAGGTTTAATCTCGACTCAAATTCTCAACAATGTTAGTAATATATTATTATAGGCCTGCTGTGTTTCTGCTATCTTTTTTAAATTTTATTATAGGAATATTTTTAGGCTGAATTATGCAGAATTTATCTTCAAAATTACAAAAATTTAAAAATGCTAAATTACTGTAAATTAATACTGTTTTATTCTGATAAATTGTCTTGGACAAAATAGTTTAAAAGCAGCAGCAATTTGTATCCATATAGTTTGTGTTTTATTGTATCATTTAAATTATTTAAAGCATTATTTCCTATTAGGCCTGTCAAAAGAGAGTGTCTGACTACTTTAAAATACTACACAGCCTGACTGCTAAAATGTAAAAGTAGTTTAACTGGCTGTCATTAAGGGAAGTTGCACACAAGTAACGCTGAAACGGACCTCCTGCACCAAGAAGTGCTTCATGGAGTTTTTTTTTTTTTTTGTGGTACAAGGCGCTTGGGTGACTCGCCTGCATGAATCAATCTGACACCTTTTTCCTCAACGGGTCATTGCTTCCCATTCTCCACGATGATCACTGTCCTGGCCCAACGTGACTTCTTACTCTTTTACTGTCATAAATAAGCGCTAAGCTATCCGTAGGCCTAAAACACACCAACAACTAAAATCGGAGCAGATAAAACAGACAGAGGCGCTAAAGGCTGTTCGCACTTTTTGAGAAGAGAGTCCAGTCAGAAGACAGACAGGCTTGCACAGTCCCACAACCTCAACCTCTAAATAAATGTGACCTATAATAATAACAATAATATACAACAACAATAATATATATATACATATAATAATAATAATGCATGATAATATAATAATAATAATAATAATAATATATAAACACATAATAATAATAATAATAATAATTCATGATAAAAAAATGATATATAATAATAATAATTCAGGATCTCACCTTTTTGGGGCATCCTGCGTCGTTGTCAAAGTCCTTGGTAAACTATATAGGCTATACAGCCTTAGTTCTCCAACACCACACAGAGAGAGAGGAGCAACAAACCAAAAAAAAAAAAAAAAAAAAGAGCCGACCAGGATCAGTCTCTCTCGGGAAGTTTTTTAGAAGAGGGAAAAATTAGTTTCCAGTGCTGGTCTTCTGCAGGGAGACGGAGACGGAGACGGAGACGGAGGGGATATCCCTGCGAAGGGGACAGAGATTGACAGTGAACTCAGATGTCAGGACGGACGCACGGAGTTTGGCGCGAGGATGTGCGCTGGCGTGTGAGAGAGCGAATGAGAGAGAGTGGGGAAGAGAAAGAGAGAGAGGAGGGAGGAAGAGGAGGAGGAGGAGGAGGAGGAGGGAGAGTGGTGGTGGTGGTGGTGGTGGTGGTAGAAGGAGGAGGAGGAGGTGGGGGTATAAGAGAATGAACACACCTATGCTGATTGGTGATGGAACAAGTGTATTAATGTAGGCCTCTGTGTGTTCCTGGTCTGCTGTGAGCGTCTCTCCTCTCCTCTCCTCTCCTCTCCTCTCCTCCCTCTCTTCACTGGCCCATTAGCGCTACCCGACCTCTGTCATCATCATCCCCCATATAAACACTTCCCCCTGCACCACAGCCAAAGCGGGAAACGGGGCCGAGCCATAGAGAGAGAGAGAGATAGATAGAGAGAGAGAGAGAGGGAGAGGGAGGGAGGGAGGGAGAGAGAGACAGAGAGAGAGACTTAATGACTTCTTTATTTCCTCCATTTACATGCATGTTCTTTTTAAATATCTATATATTGTAATTTGTTTAATGAATTGTATATATGTGTGTATATATATGTTTTTGTTTTTATTTTGTTCTTTTTTTTATTTGTATTTATTATTGGTTGACGTTTTGGAAATATTGTTCAGCTGACAGTCATGCCAATAAAGCAAATTGAATTGAATTGAGAGAGAAAGAGAGAGAGAGAGAGAGAGAGAGAGAGAGAGAGAGAGAGAGAGAGAGAGACAGAGAGAGAGAGAGAGAGTCTTCCCAACCCACTAATCAGCCCACGCATGCAAATCCCCTGCGCTCACTCGCTGAATATTTTTGCCCTATTGCAAAGCAACTGCCTCGGAAATGCCCCATTGGTCGGAAGGCTCTATTCTTCCAGGCTGAATTGGGAATCTGAGGCATGTTCAGCTCCAACCTGAGGCTAACTAACTAGAGCTGCAAAGGGGAACCGAGAAGTATAGTAGCAGTGGAAGAGCAGCAGCACACTTTGGAGCTCACAACACTGAATGAAAATTACAGCTTACTTTTTTTTATGAAGCAGCAGATGCACATTATGCTATTAATATGGACGCGTGAATGTTATGTTGAATATGGACATTAGGATGTTATGTTGTAAAGTTTGGACACATGTTGCAAAATGTAAAAAAAAAAAGTGTTGTGGTTTCTGCATCCACGTGTCAAATGTAGACCTCTAGGCGGATTAATCATCACTGACATAACTATTTTTTTTTTTTTTTTACAAAATGGTTGAATAACTTTTGCCCTCTTTATGAATTTTTTTTTTTTTATACTTTTTTTTTTTTTTTTTTAAGGTTGTTTTCATATATGCAATCCACTCTTTGTAATTACAACAGTCTATAAACCAACTTCTAAGTAGATGAGCTTACAGACAAACCCATCAAGTACACTACAGAGAAAACAACCTCAACATTCAAAACCAAAACAAAACCAAGAACAGAAATAACAATTCTTTATGAATTTAAAGCTCAAAGACTTAAATCACCTCGACACGTATGAATTAACTCCATATTGCTCATCATGAGAGGAGAACTCTGCATGGGAAAGTGCATCTAAAAATGCATGGGAGCATATTTACTTTGAAAATATTTTGCATTTTGAAAATGGCATAAAAAGCAATCAAAAATGTCCCCCACGTGCTTTTTGTTGATTCTTTCTGGGTATCACCTTCCCCCTGAATAGCCTTACCCCTCCTGTCAACAAGAAACACCATGCGTAAAAGAGCGCAGCCTTTTAGGACAAGCTCCGCTGCTTTTTATGGACACATTTGCGAGGCACGGCGGCTGGCGACGACGTCACTCCTCCCAGCGACCTGACAGCAAATAAGCACGCGTAAATAAAGTAAAGCAAATGACTGTGCAGCCATGGCCACACGCTCCCCAAACTTGCAGCCCGCTTGAATGAAACTGGCTATTAACGCACACCTCAACGCACCCAAAAGCAACCCCTCTGCGCCCGTGTTTGGAGCATAACACCCGGAGCTCTGCTGCAGCAGCAGCACCAGTCTCTGCTCTGAGGAGCCCCGTCGAGGACAACCAGAAAGGGGAGAGAGAATGAGGGGAAGCCACACTAAAGCAGCAGAAAAGGGGGGTGCATGAAAGGGCAAAGAGAGAGAGAGAGAGAGAGGGAGAGAGAGAGATAGAGAGGGGACAAGCATATAAGCAGGGGGAGGGGAGAGAAATTGCTTCTTTTTTTTTTTTTTTGGATGGCATGCAGGCCATGAAATGAAGTCATGGAGGCTCTACACTTGACTTTCTTTTGACATGTGAAAAAAAGTAGGAGAAGTCAGAGCTCATCAATAAAACACTTGGGAGGTGAAAGAGGGCTCCCTAACAACCATCACATTCCTGACTATGGGTTCAATGAGTAGACAAACGACGCTGCCAGAGAGAGAGAGAGAGGGTGAGAGAGACAGAGAGAGAGAGAGAGAGGGTGAGAGGCAGAGAGAGAGAGAGAGGGGGTGAGAAAGGGAGAGAGAGAGAGAGAGAGAGAGAGACAGAGAGGGAGGGATGAAGGGGATAGAGAGAGAGAGGGTGAGAGAGGCAGAGAGGGAGGGGAGAGAGAGAGAGAGAGACAGAGAGAGAGGGAGGAAGGGGAGAGATAGATAGAGAGGGTGAGAGGCAGAGAGAGAGAGAGAGAGAGACTGAGAGAGAGAGAGACTGCCCTCAGCCTGAATGGGGCCCTCAGTGGGCCAGCTAGATAATGAGCTGAGAGGACCGAGGCTCAAACTGTCACCGAGGGTCCCGCGGTGAGGAACAACACTTTGGCCAATACTCCTTCATCAAACAACCCGTAAACTAAACGAGCACATTCATCTGTTTCTCCTTCCTGCATTGTTTCTACTCACTTAGACTGGTGGCTCAGCCTATAGGCCTATACGTGAATGGCTGCAGCTTATATTATCAGCTAAGGGGAGTGGGGGGGTGTGGGGGGGGGTTCCCAAACATTTTCACGTCAAGGACCCCCCTATTAGACATGCATTAGACCACAAACACCCCCCCACACCACCACCACCACCACCCCTCCTCATAGGAGTTTGTGCAATGAGGGGACCTCATGTTGGTTATGATTTATACTGTAAAAACTGAATGACTGGTCGAGCTGGAGGTGGAGTTAAACTTTCAAACATTATTATTCAGTTTTTTTGTAGAGGTTAATGGAAGGGAATTATTTTTTCTGGTACTTGAATTAAAGTTAGAGACATTGTAACACTAAAAAAGTACAATAAAGAGACAGTTTTTACCCTCAGGTGGTCAGACTACTGAACAGTAGATTGTAGATTGTGGAGCTGTGGATTGTTTTATGGATGTTCTAGGTTGTTTTATAATTGTATTCTCAGGTATTGTCTTATTTATTGCAGTATTAATCAACTGTACTATTTATAGATTTTAAGGGCTGAGAGAGAGCCAGGTAAAATTGGCATTTCATTGCATTTCACTGTACACTGTACTTTTAAATGCATATGACAAATAAACTGAAAGTGAAACTTGGAAGTCAGTGTTAAACTATGCGTCACCATGTCGGTCAGCCATAGTGGCACCTTAAACCACAGCTATTGTTTTTGTAGTCATAAGAAACAGGATGTAATCGCCTGATTTGCACACGTAATCCCGTGTAATAATATACTGATAAACATGTAACATCTCGTCCAATTAAATGTCAAAATGTATTCTGAACAACCTGCATCCCTGTATTTAAAATACGTGTGGTTACAGCCTACCTTTTGTGGTGCAAATGTTATTGCCTCTCACTTGTCACACAGACTGCAGCTGTCAAAATTCTCACCACTAACCTGCCCTTTGCTGAAAAGACAGATTCCCCGATGAGTGTGTCAAGTAGTTTTCTTTGGAAACAATACCTCCAGTAGGTTATTGATTTCTTTGGTTAAGCTGTAAATCCGCTCCAAGAGCTAATTCGTTGTCTCCACTCTCGAGAGATTTCATTTTTTTTTCACAATCTTCACTCATTGCATGCCAAGTATAGGCCTTCATCTTTATCAGCAACAACCCTGTTATAATATATATTTCCTATGTATTTTTTTTTTGTTCTGTTTTGTGAGGTATAGTCTGGATTGCTGTGGAAGTCAGTAAGAGAATCGGGATATAGGATGATGTTGGGAAAGCAATTAGCCCAATTCGGATTAGCAGCAACTAATGCCACAGGCCTTGAAAAGAAAGCCTAATCTGGTCGCTATTTTCCCCCGAGGGTGAGGCAATGTGGTATTTGTACCCATCTAGAATCTTTAAATGCAAAAAAAGAAAGAGAGAAAGAAAGAAAAAGCATGAGGGAGCTGCAGTGAAAAACAGTGACATTGTTTTTTGGACAGAGAGAGATGCAGTGCAGGGTAAACCCCCTAATTTAGTTCTTATTTAGGATTACAGTTTACCCTTTACAGGCTGATGCACATTTATACCAGATTTAAACTCATCATGTGTAAAAACTGGTGGAAATAGGCCCAGTGCTCCCAATTAGTTTTGTTTTTGTGGAAACGTACTTTTTTTTTTTTTTTTTTTTAATATTCATTAATAGTTGTTTGCCTTTGTGATGATCTCCCACTGGAGGTCAGAGTTCACCCACCTTTTATATAGAAGGACATATGGGGGAGGTCTATTAGAAAATGTTACAAGATTGTTTTCAGTAAATAAAAGATGGCTGAGCTGAATCCCTCTGATTCATGCAGATTTTTAAAAGAACATTTTAAAGCATTGATCTATGTCCCCCAATTTTATTTATTTATTTATTACATTTTATTTTTGTAGAAGGGAAGATGTGAGTTATTCCTTCAGAAAGTAACAAAACCAAACCCTGTTTGGACACTGCTGCGTGCACATTATACATCCTGCGTAACTGTTATTACCTCCTACAAATCCCAGCTCTACCTGCTGCTCGTTGAAAGTGATCATTTACAGGCCTCACATTTTAATACACTTGCTTTATGCACCATTGAGCAAATAATCACATCCAATATTATACAATTTATTATTATTATTATTATTATTATTATTATTATTATATTAATAATATTGTTGTTATTATTTTCATTTCTACTATTGTTTTATTATAATTTCTACTATTGTTATTATTGATTATGAGGATAATTATTAATCATTAACTGATCATTTTAACAGCCTTCTGATAATATTGTTGGCAGTCTACGATGTTCTATGACGGTCAATTTAAGATTAAAAAAAAAAATGAAAGACAAATATTTGTTTTTTTTTAATCAAATTAAATTGAACCTACAATTAATTATTATTATTATTTTATTTATTTTTTTACTGGTGTTATTAATTTTGTAATCTCAATTATCACTACAAATGTCGACCTGAGTTTCTTTGCTGTATTCTTGTTGAGCTGACCTGTCATTCATCAAACAGCCTCGGATTGTCAGATTTTATTCTCTCTAAAGAGATTCATGAGGACGTCGCTGGCTTATTTGCATATATTATCTGCACTTTTACAATGTGCAGTTCTGCTTTTATCAACAATAATCAAACAATCACATGCTTGTTTGACTTTTGCGCAGTTCTTACATGAATCTGCTGTTTTGTAACGCGTACATGCTGCACATGGAGCGCGTCCCGGCACAGAGAACTCTATTAATGTCGACTTTATTTCTCAGCAAATTAAAGTAAATATAAGGACACATAACTCCATCAGTAAAAATGGAAATATGAGCAGATGGTCCTTATTCTGCTTTTCTAAAGGCCTAACAAGCTTTTTATATTCCATTCCATTCCATTCCATTCCATTCCATTCCATCTTTTTATATTCCATCCCAATAAAGCTCTATGCCTAAATGTACTGTATTTTTCCATCCTCCTCCTGGAACAGGATGTGTTGAGGGGATAAATACATTAATGCAAATGTAGTTTTTATTTAACTAATCCATGGTGCATGATCTGAATTTTGTGGAGAAAGGAGAGGGTTTTCTTGTGCAGTCCACAGAAGCCCTCTCCTGGCAAAAGGCTGAAGGCTGAAGGCTGGGATAAACACCGGGGCTAATGGTGTCACAGCGCTGCTCGGCGAGCGTGACAGAAAGAAACACTGGACATAAAGTCTCACAGCTACTGTTTGGAAATCACACTCTTTAGCTTTTTACGTGGGGAAATTAAAACAAAACATGGTAAGCTCATCTGATTAGAGGTTGGACTTAAATAGAAAAATATATTTATTTAATAACATTGTTGTTTTTTTTAAAATCTAATCCAATACTATAAATAGAAGGCCCAGGCCATTTTTATAAACCCAAATCAATCTGAAGACCCTCAGAGTGCACATGTCATTTCTCTTGGAACCTTGTCACTCTCTCTTTTCTTTTTTTTTTTTTTACAAATTGCATAATTTATTTTACAACAATTACTTCTTTAACTCAACATTTAAGCCAAAATATGACAGTATCTTAAATCTCCCCGTAAAAAAATCGCACATGGATTGCAGCGAGATCAAGGAGCCAAAGTAAAACTAGTCCGCTGATAAACAGACAGCGTCATTTCCAGCGCGCTGATGGATCGAGCAGAGCTGAATAGATCCTCATACACACTGAATTTACTGTACAGGTCGAAGCCTTTCATTTCCCCCCTGGCGTATATAAAGCTCACTATAATAGGCGCTTTTTAAAAGGAGTGACGTGCGCTTAATTCCTCAGTGAAGAGCGCTAATTACACGTGTGTGAGTGCGTGTGTGATAGATGACAACAAAAGTCAGCTCGCTGTGTTCAACTTTGTGTGGGTGTACACACACCTCATGTATAAGGAAACGTGCAAACACTTAACATGTTATTTTACCTATAACTTTGTCCATGCATCAGGTTTATAATCAATCTGCATGCAGGTTTCTGCTTTAAAATGTTCTCTTTAAAAGTTGGAGATCATGCAAAAATACGCACATTTTCAGTGTTTAATTATTCTCTAAAGGAGAATTTAAAAAAGAAAAAAAAAGAAATGAAAATATAGTCCGTTTAAAACTCACCGTGGATGAAAGGCAGCAGCTTTATAGTTGTGTCTGGCCGGTTATCCTGTGCGCATAAAGTCTCTCCTCTCCTCTCCTAAAGGATCTCTCCTCCGTGTCACAGCGACAGAAACTTATAGGTCCCGATTCAAAATCTATCTACCTTTGGATCCGTCGTGGAGTTGAAATGTCAATGAGAGTGGGAAAAAAAATCTGCGGCTCTTACCAGCAACTTTCCCTTCAGCATCAGCCCTCAAGTTGGCAGTGATTGGCTGGAGCGACGGGTCGACGTCATACCTTGGACAGGACACAGGGAGCAGAATGGGGAAGTGCACAAGGTGGCATTATGGGTAGTATTATACATGTGGAGCAACACCGGCCTGTTTACTGTCCCAGTGGTGCTGCATAGTGAGCAGGGACTGACAGCTATATATCCTGTTCTATCTTTTTATTTCATCCTATTTCACTTTATTTTATTTTATTCCACACTGTGTCAGATGTTGTGCCAGATTAAAAGGAGACAAAACAAGTTGTTTTTCCAGTGATTTTAAGAATAAAAGTCATACATGGAGAGAGGTTCTCTGAGTTATCCTGAAACTGAAAATAGTTAAATACAGTTTTCATTTATGCGAACAACATGGACTTGGATGATGTAGCCTGGTAGATTTTTTGAGAGTTTCTGCAAGATATTTTTATATAACTTAAAATGTATGAAAACTTAACCATCACCATTTTGAAAGCTGGATTTCCCCCTTAACAGCTGCTGCTTTTAAACATTACAGAGGGAGACAGAGGTGGACTGACTATGTAAGAGTAATAAGACATGAGCAGGTAGATAGTTGTTGTGTTAAAAAGGAGGGTTTCTTAAGAAACAAAACAAGTTGTTTTTCCAGTGATTTTAAGAATAAAAGTCATACATGGAGAGAGGTTCTCTGAGCTTATCCTGAAACTGAAAATAGATTAGTTAAATGCAGTTTTCATTTATGCAAACAACATAACTTGGATAATGTAGCCTGGTAGAATTTTTTTTTATTTTACATGAGAGCATGAGAGTTTTTGCAAGATATTATATATAACTTAAAATATATGAAAACTTAACATCACGATTTTGAAAGCTGAATTTCCCCCTTAACAGCTGCAGCTTTTAAAATGTTACAGAGGGGGACAGAGGTGGACTGACTAAGAGTAATAAAGACATGAGCAGGTAGATATATAGTTGTTGTGTTAAAAAAGGAGGGTTCCTTAAGAAACAAAACAAGTTGTTTTTCCAGTGATTTTAAGAATAAAAGTCATACATGGAGAGAGGTTCTCTGAGCTTATCCTGAAACTGAAAATAGTTAAATACAGTTTTCAGTTATGCGAACAACATGGAACATGGACTTGGATGATGTAGCCTGGTAGATCTTTTTAAGTTTTAAATGAGAGTTTTTGCAAGATATTTTATAAACTTAAAATGTATGAAAACTTAACCATCACCATTTTGAAAGCTGAATTTCCCCCTTAACAGCTGCTGCTTTTAAACATTACAGAGGACACAGAGGTGGACTGACTGTGTAAGAGTAATAAGACATGAGCAGGTAGATAGTTGTTGTGTTAAAAAAGGACGGTTTCTTAAGAAAAAAAACAAGTTGTTTTCTCCAGTGATTTTAAGAATAAAAGTTATACATGGAGAGAGATTCTCTGAGTTATCCTGAAACTGAAAATAGATTCATTAAATACAGTTTTCATTAATGCAAACAACTGAAACATGGACTTGGATGCTGATGATGAATTTTAAGTTTTACATGACAGATTTTGCAAGATATTTTATATAACTTAAAAGGTATGAAAACTTAACCATCACCATTTTGAAAGCTGAATTCCCCCCTTAACAGCTGCTGCTTTTAAAAAATTACATGAGGAGACAGAGGTGGACTGATTATGTAAGAGTAATAAGACATGAGCAGGTAGATAGTTGTTGTGTTTTTTTTTAAATCTGAGCATGCTCAGTGTGCAACAGGTGTGGGCTGAACAGGTGCAGGCAAATCCCACTCAATAGACCTATGCAAATCTCACTGTTCCTCATGGTGTATTTAAAGACACAACTCTGCTATTATCCTGGCACAGCTCTGTTTGCAATGACTCAATCATAAACATTATGTTGGGAGACAATTCCACTGTTTCAGCCTGCGCTGCAAAAGGTTTTATTTCTACAGCCCTATAAAGTTTTCAGTAATGGGGCTTTTTGCTTCCCTTTTACTAAGGCGGGCTAAAAGCCTCCCAGTCCTGTTTCACAGCCTCTGATGTTTGTGTCAATTTGAACAAGACTGGTGAGTAAATGGGCAACCGAGCCGCCTGCCTGTCTCTCAGGAAGAGACCGGAGCAGCGCAGGTACGGGCCAGTCACGACTGGCTGTTGTTCGGGGTCATTATTTGGAGGCGACAGCCATTAAGAGGCCTTGATACTGTGCAACGCAGCAGGGTGCTCGACATCCGCGCTGGAAACCACACGGCTTGGTCCCCTGCTTATCAGGCTGTCAATAAAACGAGATGGGGATGCAGCGGTCGAGCCAGGTGCTCCCTTTCCCTTCCCACACAGCCAAGCTCTCCAGAAGCAGATCAGGCGTAAACGCAAATCTGTCCAGCCGGTTTTCCCTCTGCCGTCACCACGCTGCTGCTGCTGCTGCACAACGCCACCTCTCCACACACCCCCACCTCTATCTCTCTCTCTCTCTCTCTCTCTAACACACACACACACACACACACACAGACACACACACAGAGAGACACACTTACACTAAACCACACTGACAGTTGTCTCAGTTTTTTTATGAATATATGGAAACTATTTTTGCAACTCAAACACTCCTGATAATAAATAAACAGCCTACATTTGCATGTCATCTCAATCTTAACTGCTTATAATAATGCATATTTAACATAACCTACATTTCAACGGCACAACACAAAGTGCCTGGGTCAGTCCTTCATGCTGGTAGCCATCATGAAGCTCCACAACCAAGGCTGACCCCCATATGAGAACTATTAGGACTTTAAGAACTTTAAACATGCACTATCTGCCTTTAAACATGCACTATACCTTTAAACATGCACTATCTGCCTTTAAACATGCACTATACCTTTAAACATGCACTATCTGACTTTAAACATGCACTATCTGACTTTAAACATGCACTATCTGACTTTAAACATGCATTATCTGCCTTTAAACATGCATTATCTGCCTTTAAACATGCACTATCTGACTTTAAACATGCACTATCTGACTTTAAACATGCACTATCTGCCTTTAAACATGCACTATATACCTTTAAACATGCACTATCTGCCTTTTATATCTCTATTATTGTTTTATAATTTTTGTATACCTTTACCTCTCCTGTGTTTCACTCTTTTTGCTGATGTTGCTGCTTTGTCACCTGAACTTCCCTCTGGGGATTAATAAAGGTTCATCTTATCTTATCTTATCTTAAAAGTTAAATATCATCCATGTTGATGTGTGGATGTGAACAGGCCCTGCTGTTGTCTTTAGACAACATGTATAAAAACTTATGGAGAACATCTTATGGGGAGCTCCTGCATGCGCGAGCTTTCCAGGAATACATGCCAATCTCTCGCGCGCTCCGACTGATCAAATTTGAAACAAATTGTGTAATGATCGACCTCCCCTTCTCTAACCATGCAGAACATTATGCTGCCATAGCCCTACGCCTCATGAGCTTATTGTTTACTGCCGCTGTAGCAGACAGAGAAAAATGTCCAGGGGACCACGAGCACGTTACCAGAGAAAGCAGAAGGGTGCACGCAGAGTTGACGCTGCGTTCAAAGGGTTTCATTTCATCCATCTAAATTAGGATTAATTGCAATGGAGACGAGGAGGTAAGTTTTTATCTGAACTTCCAAGTCTAAACTATATAGGCCCCATATACATTTGATTGAAACTTTGTTATGCGCGTAAAGTTGTGGGCTTTTATATTGCACTTGGAGTTTTTACGCGTCAAAAAAGGAACTTGATAGGCCCTATTATAGTGTGGAAATTGTAAAGAAAGTTAGTGAAACTGGAGCCCTGATCTGGAGCATGGAGTGAGTAAAATCGTCAGGCCTGTTCCTGCTGACTCTGCCACTCAAACAGCAGGCATGTAGTGTGCAGAGATGTTTAGATTGGCCATCTGATATTTTCAATTTAAGATACAGTGTCCAAAGATAATATAGCCTAATTACCCACACACACACACACACACACACATTGCACGCACGCACGCGCACGCACAAACACCCTCCTCTCCCTCTCTCTCTCTCTCTCTCCCTCGCTCTCTCTGTCTCTCTCTCTCTCTCCCCCTGTGTGAAATGTTTTAATAAGCCCTACACGCTCTGTGTGTGCAAGAGTTTGATTTGTTTTCTCTCCATGCTCCCCGGCCCTGGATCGAGACATTAGCCCGAATTCCCCCGGGGTGATTGGATGCAATTTGTCCGGAGTAGACAGGCACGTCCTGGATGTTAGGAATTCACTTTGGCTCAACGTGACAAGTCTGACTTCGATCTACAATTGCATCTGAAAGTGCAGCGAGCGGAAAGATCCCATGCCATTAAGTGTTCTTCTTCTCCCCCCCCCCCCCCCTCCCCCACCACCCCACCCATCCTTTTTTTGTGCAAAATAACAAGATCATCCATTTGCTCACAAATATTCATAACAATTCACAACACCTCTAATCTGCTGTAGTAAGGCCTGTGGTGCACATGGTCAGTCCTCTGAGTCAGACTGGACACAGGAAGTCCAAACGACAAATCTTACAATCTAACAAGTCCCCCTTCAAATACCACCTAAGAATACATTACTGAAGCAGCTGATCCATAGTCCAGTGTTGCTCATGTATGCTTTTTCTTTTGTTCCTTTTTTCCCCTGATGACGATGGGCCTTGAGGCTACATGGTTGTGGAAGATTGTGTATGAATGTGAAATTTATATATGTTTGGAAAATTTGAATGTTATTAGTGTAACACAAAAATGATGTTGTATATATAGTATGTATGTGATAAATTACTTGATTTCGAACCCCAGGAAGACTAGCTAGTGCCATTGGTATCAGCTAATGGGGATCATTTTTAAATAAATAAACGAGGGGATATTATGCCCCCAAATCTATGACCCTTTAAATCAGATTAAAGATTGACAGTGGGCTGGATCAAAAAAAAAAAAAAAACACTCACACACACACAACAACTATATAAGACTGACACCTGCCACGCAGACTCGCCTGTGATTGATTGTGATGCTTCGTGCTGGCAACAATAATGCAGCTGTTTTGCGCATGCAGGGCTGAGTAGGCGCGTTTATCACTGACGCTTTGCCAGGAGTGGCTGAAAGTCAGTGTCCGTGTCGCGCTGTGAGCTGACAGGGGAAAATGGGAGCTAACGAGGTTGTCAGATGTCCTGACAAGACAAATGAGAGCTCGTCACTCCCCTCGCGCTTTAATAACGTTTAATGGAAACGTATTGCACCGTTCAGAATAAAAGTGTTACACATATACCAAAGGGGTCTGGCGGCGACGCAGTTAATTACGCACGGAGAGGTAAATTACGCATCAGCTAAAAGGGTGTTGGCCTGGATTCAGCACCACCAAAAGAGGACTGTATCTATATAACACCTATGATTTGGGAGTTTAATCTCGACCTTGGACTTTTGTGTTGTTACTTTCAACGAGTAGACTGAAATTGACCAATAGATGCTTAAAGCAAAATGTACTTTTCCAACATCTGGTCAGTTTAGTCACAGTTTGTGAAAAAGGTCTTTTTTTCAGAGCACATCTTTTTGCAACAGTTGGGAAATATTTTTACATCTAAAATCACCTGTTAACTGACCCAATAGATCAAAAACAAATATCAGAATGAATAGATATCTTTCTTGATGCTGACTTTTTTTGCTCCAATATGTGTGCAGGACATTTTGCCTCTTATTTATATATTCACTCACTAAATTATGTCAAGGATTTTTGGGTTCAAATCCAACTAAGACTGGAACTAACAAAACCTTTGATGACTTTATTTTTCAAGTGTAAATGTTTAGCTGAAATGTCACCCCTCTGTCTGCACTGAAAAGGTTTCCCCATCACTCGTGTTAAGGAAGCTTTGATCTGACTGATTTTTGTGAATAGCGTCGAGCAGCGAGGTTGTGCATTCTCCTGTGTAATTCATGGTGTGCGATATATCCAACACACGGTATGGTAGTTATGGTCATGATACATAATCCCCAGGGCAGGGCTGATGCTGGGCTCCAACTATAAACCATGCTGCTTTAAAAGAGACTGTATTAGAGACTTTCTACCATCAGTTTCTATATATTTGATCATATCCATTTGTTCATTTATATGATAATCTATTACATAAACAGCTGTGTATTCCATTTTATGAAGACCGATGATGACGCTCAGGTTTCTATGGGTACTCATAATGATGCTTTCTGTGTAATCGGCTGACTCACAATGACTGGAAACAGCATGAGGATAAATAAATAAACAAACGCGTTCAAATGAGCTAGGGGAAACTAAGGACAAAATTATGACACAGACTAAGTAATTTGACTGACAAAAATTGCAAACTGCAAACAACCAATGCAGTAAAAAAAAACATTAGAGCTGTTTCCTCCACCACCTCGTTTACACTGAAATATTTTACTCACTATCAAAAGTATAATTATAGCCTATACTAAAAAAGGGATTATTCCGGATCTCTACATGATGGTAACAAATAGGCTTCACCTCCCTATGCACGATTTTAGCCAGCATGGTGAGTGACAGGTGATGGGATGTACATTTGTAAAGATTCGGCCCCTGCTCCTTTCTCTCCTGATGGAAGGGGCGGGATGTGCGCGTAAAAATAGACATCATTTCACTAATGCCATCACCTGGCCTCTGGCACTGTTTCTGTTCTGTGCAGAGAGGTCGGAGAGGCCGGAGCACCTGCTGCAGGAGGAGCAGAGCAGAGCAGAGGAGAGGAGAGGAGAGGTAATTATACTGTCGACACCGCTGCACACATGGTCACATACTGAAGACCCAGCTACACTATTTATATAGATAGAGAAAAGGCTGTTTTGTGCGTAAAACTGCAAAAAAAATGTCTGTATTACGCACAAGACCAGTTCTACAAACAAGCCTTATATAGCTCCAATAGATCACAAACAAATATCAGAATGAATAGATCTTTTCTTGATGCTGACTTAATATTTTTGCTCTAATATGTGTGCAGGACATTTGCCTCTCTAGCTGAGCTTACATATTCACTCACTAAATTATTCAAATCCAACTAGGAATGGAACTAACAAAACCTTTGATGACTTTATTTGTCACGTGTAAATGTTTAGCTGAAATGTCACCTGTCACACAATCTCTGTATGCACCGAAAAAAAGGGTTCCCCCATCACTCGTGTTTTGGCTATTTTGTGCGTAAAACTGCAAAAAAAAAATGTTAAAATGTCCAAATAAATGCGCACGTGATGCCTGTATTGCGCACATGCAGGCCAGTTCTACAAAACAAGCCTATATATAGCCTCCAAGCAAGAGAAAGAAGGAGACAGAACATATAAAACACTAAAATGTGACAAACTCAACGCAGATCTGTGTGATATGTATAAATGGATGCAGAACTCACACAGATGACTGGGCTATGTAAAACAACACACACTAAATCAGGCAATAACGACGACAAACCGTCTGGAAAATGGAAGCACATAGTGCAGCAAGAAATCACTTCTCGTCCTCTCTCCCTCCTTCTTCTTCTTCTCTGTGTCTGGATGACAAATCCTATCCTGGAGTAAATATTTTGAGGATAATTGAACTGATTGTTATTTGCAAGTTTGTCTCTGTCTTGAATATAAAAGCCTGCGCGCACTCATAATGACTTTCAGACCATTGGCGAGATATATATTCGTAATGTGGCGAATCTTAAATCGCTAAATATGCAATTCTGCACGAATATGTCAGGATGCATTATTGATTTTGCCTTTTTTTTTTTTTCCCCCCCATGCAAATATTCTTTTAACACTGAAAATGTGAACTATAGATGGGGATCCAGAGGCTCTCCTAAAGGTCCTGTAAAAAAAAGCTCGTCGTTAAAATGTGACATAAACTGACCTCTTTAGTGCTTTCAAGAAAAAGCTCACTAAAAAGCTGCCAAACTCTGAACTGTCTGAGTAAAACTCATTATCTGTGTAAAAAAACAACTCCCTTTTCTCAGTCCCTGTTGTAGATTTTCCATATAATCACATTGTAATAGTCTTTAATGCAGTGCACTCTTCTGCAGACTTTGTGTGACTCTGTATAACCAGGTCCTCTTCTTCTTGCAAGAATAAAATACAACAAAGACATTTTCATGTTTGAGATCTTTGTTTCAACGTTCATTAGGACTCATCTTGGAATAGTGACAGAATTTCCATTACAAGGAAAAAAAAAAAAAAAAAAAAATGTGCCAAAATATAGTGCAGAACAAAAGGGGCGAGAAAGGAAAAACTCTGTTGTACCTTGAGCATATAGCAGATTATTGAGGAGTTCTGTGAGGAAAAATCAAGATAACTTTCGGGTCAGTGCTTCACTATTGATCTCATTCACTCCATCTCTTATAGGCCGGTTATTCAGCAGCACCCCGCTGTGGATACACACTACATCTCAGCCTATATACAGTGTTAAGCCTGCATGCGTAACTGGCAAACAGAAAAGCCCTCTGTATAGACCACGAAACGTTTCTAAATCTAATCACAAACGAACCGTAATTAGACAAGTAATTACCGGCGTAATTAACAGCCTCTTTTCTGCTCGCTGTGCTTTGATATGGACGGTGCAGCTCTGCTCTGCGCTTTATGGCACACAGGCAGCAGCAGGATAAAGTCTTTATTATTATTATTGCTGGAAACCCATCTGGTAATAGTCTTTGCTCCGAGACCTCCTCCCCCCTAATCAAGGTTTTAATTAAAGACGGTTGAGGGCCATGGAGAACATGAAGGCCAGTAATTAAGACTAACATTGGACCCTAACAGATGCAACCCTCCTCCTGCGTTGCTGCAGAAAAAAAAGGGGAAGCTCACAAACCAAGACGCTGCACAGTCAATTATGCATATAGATGTAATATTCAATAAATAAACTATTATTATCATAATGCATCATAACACGAAATATGAACAGGAAAAAAAAATGTTTTCTTATACCTTCTTTATAGGACAGTGTTCCTAAATTTGATTTAAAAAATTGCAATATATCGCCTTGCTTACAGTATCGCAATATATTGAATCGTAACCCCTGTATCATGATGCGTTATCCTATAGCCAGATTCTTGTTAGTACACAGCTCTACTGTAAAAGCAGCAACAATAAAGTATGTTTTATTTATTTCTGTTTTTAAGTGCATAACCTACTTGAATCAATTAGGAAATAGTTTTGTTATTCACTTGCTTGTTCTCTTGGTCGCACACTCTTTATCTTGTATTTGTTAAACTTGTCACAACGTCGACAATGTAACTTTAACATCAGTAAACATTACAAGGAATTTCCACCCCTTGTCTTCAGGACAGGAAGTCAATTTAGACCTCGGTTTCTTGCACCAGGTTTAAATACTATCAAACATATATTTCTGTCAGACTATAAAAAGGGGAGTAAACTCTATTCCATTTAGTCTGGGTGTTTGTTTTCATATTTATTTGACATGTATTGATTTGAGGACAGCTCTGAGTCACACTGCATTAGTCTGAAGATCTGAGGGTCCGAACAGGACGGAGGCTGGACATTATCATCATTACACACGCGCGCGCGCGCGCACACACACACACACACACACACAGGAGTGGCACCGTATCACACATTAGTATAGGCTGACAATATTATTTCACTTAAGGAGTCGCGTTTGGGTTTTAAATTTAAATATTCTTATTTTTTTTTTCTAGTAATATTTTTTATATTCGGGAATTAAAATACCAAATGAGAGGAAATCGTCTCTTGATGAAAAGTTATGCTGATATATAATAAAATTGATTGCACTTGAACGATCCACGGTAAAAGACAGGTTTCTGTAACTATACCACAATAATAATAATAATAATAATAATAATAATAATAATAATAAAGCATTTATCTTAACTGATAATCCAAAACCTGCAAAAAAAAAATGGGGATTGTGCGTAAAAGTGCACCTGGAATCAATCACGCAGAGCACACAACTACAATAAAACTGTGTCATGTTATGAATATTCATCGCTTCAATCAGTCCCCCACTCATTCCCTCTCTCTCCTACGCACTATGAGACTTCCTCCATAAGTTGCATTGTGGAAGTTAAAGATTTGCCCCTCTTCAGATGGGCCAGCAGATGGGCGGACGTTTAGCCAAAAAGCCCCCGCAAAGTTCCCCCCTGCCAGCTCAGCCACCACTGGAGAGGAGAGGAGAGGAGAGGAGAGGGCCTATATACGAGAAGGTTGAACTTTGGCTTCTCGACCTCGTCACATCTCCCTTAACAAATGGCACACCTGAAAACGAGTCAAAATTCAGACTAAGGGAGGGAGGGAGAATATTGTCAGGTGGAGCCAAAGTAAAACAACTCCATCATCACTCTACATTTCTCCTACAAGCAAGAACATCAGCTCCTCGAGACAAAATAGTCATTATGATGTAGAAACATCACTGTAGCAACTTGTGATCAAACTTTGACACAAGAATGTATGGTTATAATGTGATGTTTTATAATTATATAGGACTGCTATGTACCAATATTTAAGAATTCACTTAAATCACACACTTAAAGGTCCCATATTGTAAAAAGTGACATTTTCATGTCTTTTATATTGTAAAGCAGGTTTAAGTTCTATATAAATACTGTGAAAGTATCGAAATGTTTAATCCACAGAGAAATACACACAGCCCGTATTCAGAAACTGAGCTTTTGAAACAAGCCGTCAGGATTTCTGTCCATTTGTGATGTCATAAATATACAATATTTAGACCATTTCAAAGTTGTAAACATTCTAAATGGGTCCAAGTTTATTTCCTGTTGCAGTGTATGTGAATGACATCAGCTGACAGGAAGTAAACTTGGACCCAAGCTGTTGCCTACAATTGTGTTGCAATTCCATTGAAATGCACTAAAACGGAGCGTTTCAGACGGAGGGTAAATACAGGTATATTCAAGCAGACAGTATGAGGAAAGTAAAAGTTTTTTTTAAACATTAAAGTATGTAAACATGTTCTAGTAGAAACCTAAAATACAAGTATGAACCTGAAAATGAGCATGCTATGGGACCTTTAAGTGATAGGGATTTGTGTGCACATAAACGGCAGGCCATGCTTTCAATTAATAGTTCATTATTAACAATAAATGCAATAAAAAAACAAGTTTGAATCAAAGTCTATCAGAAGCTCTTAATGCAAACCGAAATCTTACAAAAGCATCTTCAGATGATAACAGACAGGAGGGAACTTGGTCTGTGTGCTGCAGCGGTTCTCTCCATCACCACTTGTGGAGCTTTTCTGCCCCCTGGTGGCCAGCTGGAGATCCACAGAAACTCTTTGAGTGATGATGTTTGTAGAGTTAAATATCGAAACATGCTGCTGGGTTAATTAGTGCTCTGCTGAACAAAAGGTGACCTGGCATTGTTTGTATTCAGGTGAACTGGCTTGATTTCACTGTTTGAGTCCACTACCTATATGTGCTTTGAGTTTTGGCATTAATTAGATTATAGAATTAAATGGAGAAAAAAAAATGTTTTGTTCATTTGTAATTTGTGTTTATATATGTTTGGCATTGAGGGTCAGGTGGGAGCACAGATTCTGAGGATATAGTTTCATTGCTTATCTATATTTGTGTAACTGCTGTAATAGTGAAGTTTCCCATCCTTATTAATAAGGTACTCTATCTATCTATCTATATATCTATCTATCTACTGTAATCTTCTCGAGTCATTCACTTAATTCAGTTTCCTGTTTTTAATAAAAAAAATATCTTACTATCAAAGATGTGCTTTTCACATCATAAATCATGACAACAAGGTGTGAGAACAAACCTAACTTTATAAGTATCGCAACCGACTTGATTATATATCAGGTTTTCTCCATGTTACACATTGAAGCTGTTAAATAAAAATAATTTCAATATGCAAACATTAACATCTTAATGGCTGCTGACACATATTGATGTTTTTACAGTCATTGTCACACATTGTTCACTGATGCAGTTAATGTATGTATGTAGTTCCCTGGTGAGTCAATAGAGATGACCTCTCATATCACTGAGCTTATGCTGGCACACTATGTCCATCCATCTACTTATCAAGCTTCTAATACTGCTATAAACACTTCAGTATGTGGTCTCAACATCTGACACATTATCTAATTAAATAAAAAAACAGATATGTTTAAGAATAAAGAGTATGTATGTATCTTTTATGATTTAAAAAAAGAAAAACAGAAAAATTAAAAATACATTTTAGTGTCAGGTTATCACCCATTGGCTTCGTACATGAATCACAATTCTCATAATCCATGAAATAATCATTTTAGAAAGCATTAATATGTAACTAGTGTAAATAATTAACAAGTAGTTAGGTTGCCATTTTGAGTTTTGGGCCAAATCCAGAACCAAAGCAAAACCCAGAGTTTTAGTCAGTGATGTATAGTGGAGAGTATAACAACGTTTTTTTTAATCAATCATATGAAACTGTAATAAATCTTCAAAATCTAAATGAATGTTTGTGTGAAAATTGATTTTCCATTTTATCTGTAGCAGTTTTCTTTATGACAAACACTGACCGCAGGCTTTAACTAACACACCTTTTTTTTTTACCACTACATCACTGGTTACAGGAGAGCAGCTCTCTAAAGCTTTCTGCTCCAGGTACACAAGCAGGCAATTATCCATAATATCCCAGTAATGTTAAAAGAATGAGGCTTAATTTTCCATCTGGTTGCATGGAGAGAAATGTCAAACGTATTGGATTGAGACCGTCGTTTTAATCATTAAGGAAGCACAGTGAAGGTTGATGAAGAGGTATTACAGTTTTTTCTGCTCATGCATAATTTAGCTTATTGATCAGGTGAAGCTCATATGGACGATATATATCGGCTTTTGGATCACTTTTTGAATCGTTTGAAGTGAAAAAAAGTGTTTTAGACTTTGAATATATATCCTGAAGGTCATAATGTCGAGTATGAGCTGCATAATTAGATGAAAATATAAAGAGAAATAACTCTTAAATAAGTTGTGGCATTTACAATAGACACACTGTATGTGTGCTGCTGCAGTATTTTGTCTTGTAATGGAAATGTGTTTCCCTTAGAGGATCTCTGTCTCTCCCTCTCTCTCTCACTCTCTCCCTCTCTTTCTCTCTCTATGCATGGAGGGAGGTTGGCATTTACTTGACAATTTCTGCCTTTAAGTGCAGACTTTAAGTGCAGTGTTTTTTTATCTACACCTAAGATAGCTGCGGACCAGGACAATTTAACAGGCAATTTAACTGACCGTGTGTTAGTGAAGCTGTCTGAGTTCCACTCTCTGCCAGAGCGCCATGGCATGATGGATGTAGGCAGTCTGGGCTAGGTGAAGACACACACACACACACACATAAACACACACACATCCTATTGAATACACAGATACACAGACACACACCGCTCTGCCATATTTTCCCAATACAAACGCATATGGGCCAATCCGCAGCCAAACCCCCTTCCATTAAGTCAACATCTTGTGCTGGCGGTTGGAACAGTGCGGGGCTGGAGTCAGGTCGTCCAAATCCGTCAGTAAGAGGAGGCAGAGGCGTTTGTCATCCTCCTCTCTGGGCACCGTCCTCCTGGAAGAGAGAGAGGGGGGACAGAGGGTGGTGGAGCTACGGAGCATCTGGCTCTGGTAGCTCCAGCTGCAGGGAGAGAAGGGGACAGGAGCTGTGCTGCAGCCCAGGGGAGACACTCTTTCTGCAGCCAAAACTGCTCCACCACCATCCTATCTGCTGGATGGAGGAGTGGGAGAATCAAGTCAGACGATACGGAGAAAGAGTTTGCAGGTGTTGTCAAAAGCATACAGTGAGGAAGAAGATGTAGTGCAGAGAAAGTACTGATATTTAGTTTCTAAATTACATTGCATTGATCTGATCTCTTGATGCAGTACTCTGAGAAGATATTAGGGTCATTAGACTATGGAGACAAACCTCTTTACATCACATACACTGTTAAGAATTTCCCAGTAAAATAACAGTAAAGAACTGGCAGCAGGGTTGCCTTTATGTTACTGTAAAAATAACATTATTATACTGTCGCTGAAATTTACAGCTAATACAGTTTGAACTGTTTTTTTATTAATTTCACAGTATTTTACAGTTAATTTACCGTTTAAAGATACATTATGTAGTTGTTTTTCACCTACATTATCTTACTGATTTGTTTTAACGCACTATTTAGCTTGTATTTTTTACATACATTTTAATAAACATAATTTTTTGCCTAGATGAATAAGCAGGTTACAGACATAGGAATAGTCACACTAAATACAATTAAAGGCACTTGTTAGGAAAAACGCTATAATAGACTTGTTGACACTTTTCCCAAAACGTCTGTCTCTAGCTGGCTACAAGCACAGAATGCAAACCATAACAACATGTGAGTGAAGAACAATAAAGCTAATTCACTGATTTTACAATCATGTACAATGTACAAGCCTCACATGTGCAGATCAGGTCCCAGAATTAAAAAAAATACTGCATGAAACTGTTACTGATGATACTTTAGACAGTTGATCAGCAGTAAAGTGATGTTTTTTAAGAATGCATTTGAGTTCAGTTAAAAAACGGCCTATGAGCGTAACTTAACAGGTTTTCTTTTGTATTAACAGTAAAGCACTGTTTTTAGCAATAACACGTTAATACTGTTGAAATCCTGCTGTAAATTAACAGCAATTGTTTACAGTGTAGGATTAAGGTCTTTGTGGCTACACTTAGAGTGTCCTCTGTCACAGAACAACCCCGCAGCGACAGCACAAAGGCTGGAAATGACGTCTGCGCCACGTGCGCACACTTGAGCACAGTTTCCCTCAAACACGCCACACAGTGCAGAGAGAGGTGTAAAAAGAAAGTATCGTAACGCCAACTGACTGAGAATGTTGGACCAGAGGAAAATGTCACTCAGATGATGACCCATAAATCACAGAGGCCACAGTCACGCAGCCGAGGGCCTCGAGACACAGTCTTTAGCTTCTAACGTCAGCACACAAATGATGTTTTTAGCCAGTGGCGGACATTTAGCACCAGACCCCATCGCCTCTGAGGCCACTTTGTCACAGATCTATGGATGATTCAAAGCCTGGGGACGGCGTTTAGTATTAGCACTTAATGTCCCAGTGTGTTCCAGGGTTGGTTCTCAGGCGATGTAGTTACGCTGATTGAAGGAAGGCGATCAAATTAGATGTTTTGGGGGGGAGAGGATGAGAAGTACTCAGAGGGGGCAACACATGCATTGTCTTATTGTGAAGTATGACCTTTATCGGGGGGGGGAGATCTAGGGGGCCCCTCTCCTCAATCTGAGATGTCCTCTGGGATTAATTAACCCCATTCTCCCATTAGGCCTCTGGGATTTGCATTGCTTAGATTGGGAGAAGTCTACATGAGGAGCCTACATGCACTGTTCTTCTGATCTCTCCCAGGTGTGTGCACTTCCTGTTCAATTGTAAAGACCCCCTATAGTGTGTCAGTGTTGTCAAATCTTGTAGGATATGATTTTGTATGCCTTATTCTCCATTAAGGATGCTGTAAGCCACAAAAATGTACATTATATAGTAGAGAACAAAAGCAAACGAGCACCAAATATCAAACAAGGAAACCAAAAATCTCTTAAACTTTTGTACTTATTCCTTAGTAGGGGTGTGAGAAAATATAAAAAATATCGATCACGCGATATTAGGTTTTGTGATACTGTATCAATTCTCAAAAACACTATCAATTTTTAATTAATAGTTTACATACAAAGATTAAAGTCACTACTTAATTTAATTTGCAAAGAGATGCGCAACTCAGTGTTTGTGTCCTCTCAACACAGTCTCACAGCAGTTCGTGAAATAGTCACGAAATTGAATCTATTTAATTTGTGTACATCGACACGAATTTCCCTTTTTTTTCGTGACGCTCAGCACCACTTTTGCGTTTTCCTACAAATGTGCAGCAACACATGACACACGTTTCAATTTCCGCTCCAGTCTTTTCAAAATAAAACTACTTAGTTAGGTTTAGGAAAAGATCATGGTTTGGGTTAAAATAACACCAGAAGTGATGTAACTTAAGTACGGAAGTTACACAAACACAGGTCTCCTGGGCGAAAGTCCACCCCGGTTCATAATTACGTGCATTACATACAAATTGATTCCGTGCTGACCATCATGAAAAAAATGGGAAATTCGTGTCCATGTACACAAATCAATATATTCAATTTCGTGACTATTTCACAAACTGCTGTGCGACTGGGCTGGTCCTCTCATAGTAGTGCTATCAATTTGGATGTTACAGGGACTGTGATAAATGCAAATGCAGATCCCATTGTTCTCAATGCGTAAAAACGTAAAACTTTTTTACTCAGATTGTATGCATATGGCAGTGTGTTCATTATGCTATGACAGTTTTCCTAAAATTCAATTTAAATAATCGTAATACATCGCCTTGCTTACAGTATCGCAATATATTGAATCGTAACCCCTGTATCGTGATACATATCGTATCGCCAGATTCCCGCCAATACACAGCCCTATTCATTAGATGCAACACAGGCCTTTACCACAAGTAACACAGTTGTGGTTAGCCGAAGAAGCTAATGAAATTAGCGGCACAGATCACGAGCATCTGTTTGATGTCACTAATGATGTGTCAAGGGGGCTGCCATGTGCTATTGTTCTGATCGCCTATAGATGCATGTCTGTGCGACGTGATAAATGTCATATTCTCAAAAGAGAGAACACAAATTTACCATTCTTTCCCAAAAAACTCGAGCATTAATGTCAATCATGTGGACGGCTACAGAGAGCCAGAGGGGGGTGCCAGCTCACACAACGAGTGCTGGTCCCCACAGTCTCATGATGATGGTCCCCAGACGGTCCGCTGTAACAGCTCCAGCTAATCTTCTTTTCATGGTCTTCATTACGACCTGTCAGGACATAAATTGACAGTAAATTGCCGTGTTTATTAACACAGCACTAAAACAGCATCCTTTAACTGTTCTGCCCCCCTCGTGCAAATGTTAACGTTTAACAGTGACCAATGGGATCAATTAAGATGCAGCATAAAATGATGCTGCGCCCAAACAAACCCCCTCCAACACACACACACACACAGGGCCTCACAGTCACAATTCCACCTTAATATGCCTCCTCAAACATTATGTCCTCTGTTGATGACCTCCTTTGAAGACCTATTCAGACAGACACTTGCTCGCCATATTTGCAGCTCGAGTAACTATGGGAAGGGCCATGCTTCACGGAGCACTGCGTCAACAGAGTCTTGAGTCTGAGACTTGCTGCGGCCTTTGCCATATAACACCGTAATTACTAGATCAAATCTGTTCAAATTGAGGCAACGCTGTTCTGTGATCCCTCCTATACTAATCAGCACGCTGAGGTATGGCTGCGCGACTATAAATTGCTGACTTAATTAAAACCAGGACCTCTCTGTCATCTAATTACAGGGAGAAAAGGTTATTGCTTCAATGCAATTTTCCAAATATGATTCCTTCACAGTTATTAAAGGCTCAGGCGTCGTTTATTGTTTCAGATTTTTCAATATGGAAATGGCTCCGGTGACAGACGTAATGACTCGGGGAAAACGCTTCATCTCGATAGTGGCCTGGCACGGTCATTTGTCTAAGATAAGTGGAGCGGACAGGAACGGGGGAAATGTCATGGGAGGCATCCCATGATTGCCTCCACTTTACAGTTGTCATTAAACAGAGCAAAGGTTTCTTTTCTCCTATGTGGCAGCAATGAGAAGTTTATTAATCTATCCAGAATAGTATGGGCGGTGAGTTATTAGAACTATGAAAATTCACAAGGGAGAGGGAAATTGTGGAGAGTAATTGTGTGATGAGAGACTCTATATTCCCTGTTATTGTTCAGTCAAATCAATATTCTACTTCAACCCCTCCACATACCTAAAACCTGACGGAAAACTGTTGTAGAGAAGGTGACACAAAACTCATATTCATTAAAAACAGCACCGGGAAATCCCACTGCAAACCCAAATTATTTGTTTAAAAAGATTAAGGAAATTTGGTGGCATTACGGTGTCTGAAGAAAATAAAGTAGATGAGTAAATTAAGAAATAACAACATTGTAGTTTCAAAGGTCACAACAACAATATATGTGCCAAATTCAATCTCCTAGAGGGATGATTTACGGCAGGTAGGGCTGCTCTGGATAAATCAGCACATGGTTATAAAAAGCTTCAATGTTTGTTGGTCAGCCAGTGATTGTTTTAGTCTACTGGTAACATCTTTTATTCAACAACTTGAGGGAAATGTTATAGCACTTTTATTGAAGCATCTAAACAACATTTTAGGCACATTTTATACATGATTTCTCTCTTTAATCGAGGGCCACAACTAACAATTACTGATTCATCTGTCAATTATTTTCTCAATTAATTAATTATAATTTACCATAGCCCAAGGACATGTATTCAAAAGTCTTGTTCTATACAGTCCAAAACCCCAAAATAATCAGTTTACTATCACAAATGATTAAGAAAAGCATCAAATCATCATATTTGAGAAGCTTAAACCAAGAAATTTTGTCATTTTTGCTGGAAAAATGACTAAAATTATAAATTTAATTCAAATATCTTTCAGCAAAAAGGCCTTCTCTGGGTAGGAGTACATTTCAGAAATGAATTTTTTTTATCATAATCCTCATTTTTGGCATAGTGACGACCCTCTCCGCCCTGTCTGCCTGTTATTGGTTTGCGTAGCTGCTTTCCGTGCAGGTATTGGAGGTGGGTGAGGCAGAGGGTCGTCAGTGAAATGAAACACCTGCAGGGCTCATCAGCAACACTGGCAACACCTGGGAACTTTGTGCCAGTGCTCCTTTTAAAAACTCTCTAGGAGCTCAGTTGCTGGTTGCCTCTCCTCCCCGAGACACCCATTTCCTGAACTTACTGATTCCACATGCTGCTGTTAGTTTAAGTTTTCCTCTTATGTTGTTCTTTAAATTAATAACTTGTTAATTGGTTTGGTTGTGTGCATCTCCCTCTTTTGTCATGGCCGTACGGTCCGGTTTGTGATAACAGCAGCATGAAGCTCAGTTTCTGTCTCAGATCAATCCTCTATGAGGCATCTCATTTAACATTAACATCATGTTATAAGTTTGAATTGCTTCACTTTCTGCTCTCTGGTTTATAAAATGTCAAAAAATGGTGAAAAACGTCGATCAGTGTTTTCAAAAAGCCCAAGAGGACGTCCTCAAATGTCTTGTTTTGTCCACAACTCAAAGATATTCATTTTACTGTCATAGAGGAGTAAAGAAACCAGAAAATATTCACATTTAAGAAGCAGAAATCAGAGAATTTAGACTTTTTTTCTTAAAAATTATTCCATCTGATTATTCGATTATCAAAATAGTTTGCGATTGATTTAATAGTTGACAACTAAGCGATTTCTCGATTAATTGTTGCAGCTCTACTGAACTTTGACAGTAAAAAAGCAGAGGAATGGCCTTCACAACATCCATACGATTCTGGCTTTATCTGCACCCAAAAGCTCCAAGAAGATACTGATTATTTTTTTACTAATATTGAATGAAACATTGCTGGATTATCCTACATTTATTCTCAGATGAGACACATTTCTTTTCAGGTAAATACTTTGTGTACCACCCCCAATACTTAAGGTTTAAAAAAAAAAAAACAGCTTTGAATTTTTTTGGCAACAGACAAATTCACTTCCATAAATTAGTGTAAGATCTCAGTTATTCATAAGCACTTAAATATTCACATGTTCAGATGAATTTTTCACGCATAAACAAACTACAAAGCTTTCGTTGGACAAAAAAAAAAATCTGATAGTCTGTGACTGTGAGCGTGGGGCAGGAAAAGGCCACAGCAGAACTGTATATCGCGGACACTAATGCTCTGTGTCTCCCACCATAGGGTTTTCTTAATTACATTAACCAAATGCCTTCTGCAGTGTGTGTAATCTCATGGTTAACTGAACACCCCTGTAGCTGCAACCCCCTCCTCTTTCTATTCCTCAGTGAAATATTCATGTTGAAAGCCACTCTTCCCGACTACTTTCTCTCTGCAGCATGTTAATGCCTGCAGTTGTTCAGCCATGCTGCTATTGTTTCAGATTAATCCTTTAACTTCCCAAATAACCTTCAACACATCAACAGTGTGCACTATTATCTGGGATTAAGCCGATAAAATGGTTTATATTTTAATTCAAGTGAGTTCAGCTGAAGTTTAAACATCTATATTGTTAACAGAAAATATAATTTCCTCTTGTAGATCAAGCTTGTGAGATCAATAGGTATTTTATTTTTACTGTAGCCCAGACTTTATAAAGTTTATGTTGATTTATACATTTTTCAGTAAATTTCAGAGATGCATCTCACTGGGAAAAACACATTTGTATTTCTTCATGTCTGCACAACACACTGATTCAAATTGACCAGGCAGGACTAATTTAAATACATTAACTATTCATTAATTGAATAAAGAGGCTAGTTAGCCCCAGGGCCCCTTTATAATCATAAACTGGGGTGTACTATTTATGCAAAACAGCAAAGTGCCATGTGCTGGCTTATTATGCTACTGATGAATGGCAAAGTACATGTTCCTCCTGCCCACGACGGAGGATTAGGCACGGCAGTGTCAGCAAGTTGTTTCCGGGGTACAGAGTCTGCTCTTCCACATTACAGCATGTTGAGATGCGTCTGAGTAATTTGATTCTTCTAGTCATCTTCATGGAGATATGATCGCACCCCCTCCCCCCATGCAAAGTCTCCCTGTCTTTCTCAAAACATTATGTCGAAAGCATGAAGTTCACAAAACAGGGACACCTCCACACTCTCTCAGTAACACAGCTGAAGTAGGCGAGATTGGAGCAAATATGATTAAAAAAAGTTATTTTTATAAAACGGTCGCTATATCGTGACAGTAGTACATGAAACAGGTAACCTGAATAAAATCATGTTCCTTTGTGACCTCCGGTGCTACTAACGGCATCTGCAAGATTTCACAGACCGGAGTAAAACAAGCAATAAGAGCTGATCTGAGGTCCGTTGTCCAGCTGCTGTCTATAAGAGCCGGCTGTCAATAATTCGCGAACTCCAACCAAACGGTCAAACTAGGCAGCACTGATCAAATATGAATCAATATTATGTTACATTAATGCCTATTTCTCACCTCAAATGTTTTTAGAATCATCTTGTAGTGCACGGTTTAGCTGTAAAATGAGAACGTTTGTGACGCGGCCGCCATTGAAAAATCTGTTGAAGGAACGCCAAGTTCCGGTCACATGACCGGAGCACAGCCAATAGGAACGCTCTCTCAATGAAATGACCTGTGATTGGTCAAAGTCCCGTCACGGGATTTTTAAAGCCTGAAAACAGAGCCATGAGGAGGAGCAGAGGTCTAGTTATCTCTCAGAACACTTGAATTACAATATGCTGAAAGGTTATTATGGATGTTTTGCCCAATGATGCCAAACATATACTGCCTACTGCCACTTTAACCCATAGCTCTCTACACTGTGGGCTGATTTTGTTTTTGACTACAGCCATGAAACGGCATAGCTTTGGCTGTTGTTGTCACTGCTGCTGTGCATTGGTATGATTATGGCTGTGACATAATACTAACTATGCAGGGGTTGTTTGTGGGCAGTGAATTGACACGGTTGAGCTGGCTGAGCATTAATGAAGCTACAGTATTCTTGAGCTCCTGTGGTGTATCGTTAACACATATCTGAAAGAAGCACCATGGGTTCAAATCCTATGTGGTTTAACAATGTTTTGCTAATGTTAAGGAGCAGTAAAATGTAGTCACAGTACAGCTACCGTAGCCACATCCATAGCATTGTATATTTAACCACAAATGCAGTCATAGTCCGAGCAATAACCATATCCACAGCTACAACCACCACAGACGGGGAGAGCAGCAGCAGTCGTGCACACAGCCAGTGGCTGTATACTGTCAGAGCTCAGGCTTTTGAAAGGAGTAATGAGCAATAAATGCATCGTGTTACATCATCTCTACTTTCTGTAGTATCTGCAGAGTGTTTCCCTGAACTGGCAGTGTATTAACTGGACTGGACCAACACATTAACTGTTCTTATAGACCTTTTCAAGCTTGACAACATAAATATTGTAAATTGGCTCCTTTGTATTTATTTGTTAATGACAGGAAGTAATCTTGGACCAAAGCTGTTGCCCTAGCAACAGACTGGCACCAAGGTCTATGGATCAGGAGGAATGTAAAAAAAATTGCAAGGGAACACAAAACTTAATGTGACGTAAAGCAAAAGTAGTTCAGAAAAGAAAAAATCCCACTGTTACCCTTCGGGGGCTGCGTAAGACCCTCCCCAGTATTACTAGCCAAATATTTTTCTTTGAAAGCTCCGTTTTACTTAGAAATACTGCAATACTCTTCCCCCAGTATCTCACAACAGTATGTATGGAAATAACAAAATGGTGACTACTCCAACCACTCTCTTTGTTTTCTAACAAATAGTTGCTAAATATGACTAATGGCATTAAATTAATGCTCTGTTGGTGCTGGACTTGAGCTTCAAGTATATATTTTATTTTCGCCCTCACTCCCACACTAATAATAAAAAGAAATATGAATTAGATCAGATGATGTTGTACCGAGTTATGTTTGAGATCAGATATCTTTCTGTCAGTCATGATTAAATCGTTATGATGCCCAAGTTGCATGGCCAGACATGTTGGAGACGCAAATATCAAAACACACGTTATTCACCATCTGTAAATCAAAGTGCTCTCTGATGTGCATAAGAAACTCTCACTCTGTGGTGCAGGTAAACTCTGCACAGCTGACGTGGCTTTTACAAGTAAGGTGACTTGAACAGTTTCAATTAAAGAGTGAAACAGATGCAGGCCCAGGCTTTTTATGATACATTTCACAATGGGAAAAGTAAAATACAATAGAAAATCTAACTTAACCCTAGTAAAACAGAAAATCTGGGATGAGAAATAATGCTCTTCCAAAAAATCTCTACCATCCCTTAAGCAAAAACAAAAAAATACATAACCCCTCCCACTTTTCTGACTCTTTCCCTCCTAATAATTTTCCTACAGTCCCTAAACTAATATACTACAGATTAGCAACTAATGTAGAACCAAAGAACCAGGCTGCATAACCCTGTTCCTTTTTAGGTGGGCTGGGACCCTGGTATTGTGCATGCTGGCTCAATGGAATGGCTGTGACACACTAAACACAACGAGACCATAATTCATTTTATTAAAGGGACTGTTTGTAACTTCTTACACGTATAAATCACCCGGATCGTTGTCCCATGCATGCTCGCATATGCGCGCTTGCGTGTGGCTACGCTGTTCATATCTAGTGAAGCCCGTCTTGCAAAACAGTGTCGGCCGCGGTCGGAGGACGCGGGGGAGACCGTAGCTTTGGTCTCCAGGGCCGGAGTCTCTGCTGTGCTCTGCTCCTCTGCCTGCCTGCTTGCCTTCACTCAGCTCGCTCCACCTCACGTGCACGCGCGCATACTCCACACTGCAGAAGAGTTAGTAGCTCTGAGAATATCTAGTGAATGTACAGTGGACGTTTGTGCAGAAATAACTGCTGCAGCTCCTCCAGACCAACAGAGGTTTTCCGTGTCTTGTGAAGAGACGGCGAGAAACGTTATCGTCTCCGACCATGTGCCTGTGTCTCCCTCCGACAGCGGTCGGGAGGCTGAGGCATGAAAAGCAAACACTAGGATCAGCAGTGATTCATGGAGAGACCTCCGTCTGGTCAGCTAACATTACTGCCAAGCAGGTGAAATATAGAGTGATATTGTGGTTTTAGCTGACGTGTGTCACCTCACTGTTTCATGTCTATTTAGAGCGAGCACAAGCGTGAGCAACAGGACGCTGACTTTCATCGACTTAACGGCCACATGTGTCGCTGTTAACAAAAAGCATTTCTGATTCTTACAAACAGTCCCTTTAACTACACCTCTGTTTGCTATGTGATGCCATGTCAAAATGGCTGCTGTGAAAATGGGCCTATTATTCTGTATCAAAGAAAATCATTCTCCCACTCTTAAGATGGTGCAATGTGCTGGGTGAAAACTAATATTGTAGTATATCATTACCATGAGTATGTAGCCTACTCAGTATTCACTTCATTTTGTCCCAAAACAGTGCCTCAAACACAAAGACTAAACATGTGCACAGGCCTTTTCTTGGGGACACTTGAAAGATTTCCAGGGCATTGAGTCCCTGTTTTCAACACCTTCCTGCTTTGTTTGTTACATTACAAGACACATAAGAGACAAGACTCTACAGGGTTGCTGCATATTTGTGGGTGACGGTGCATAATTACATCAATGTGGGGCCTTGTACCTTATTTATACATGCACATACCTGCACGCTGCACACATTTTACACACAGCCTCGCCGTCACGTAGGGGTGCATGTTGGTGGTGGTGTATTTTGAACACGACCATAATACTGAAGCAGCTCTGCAGGTTGTAGAGCAGAGCTGTAACAATTTCGTATTTTCCCTCCTCGCTGGTTTCACACTTACTCCATAGTGCTCTGAGTTTGCGCGTCCGCGTGCAACGTGGCGCATGAATCCCCCTCTGGTTTTACAGACTATCCCATGCACCAATGGTAGGGGTCCTCTCAGCAGAGGAGGCTGGGCTCTGCCTGAAACAGACACTGTGATTGGCTGTACGTAAAGCGGCAGGAAATCCTGGTTTGGTTGCATCCCTCCTTCAGGAAAAAGAGGCACAGGAATGCCTAAAACCGTTTTGTTGGGTGTTCCTCTCAGTGGACTTGTATGTGTGCAGCTCTCTGCAGGTTTTGGTCATCACGCAGCTGCAACATTGTTACGCACAGCCAAGTGAGGAGAGGAAGAGAGGTTAGTGTGTGTGTGTGTTGGTGCAAGCTGTGAAAGTAGCTACACAGTTGCTGGGCTCATTGTAGTGTCACACAGGCCTGTTTTTTTTTAGAAACAACCGAGAAGCTCCAGCAGCTTTATCATCTCTGGACTGATGGACGTCTTCTTCAGCTTCGTGTGTGCTGCTCTCCTGTGCTGCTCTGTCGTGGTGCACGGTAAGCCAACGTCAAGGAAGGAGAGGGTTATTCATGAACCAGACCTGGGCAGCAGGCCGGCCAACGATGACAATAACAGCTTCCAGTACGACCATGAGGCCTTTCTGGGCAAAGAGGAAGCCAAGACGTTTGACCAGCTCACACCAGAGGAGAGCAAGGACAAGCTTGGGTAAGGAAGGACATTATACTACTCATGATGCACATGAGAGCTGGTTCTGATACCAGTCTTCTTGGTGCTCCTTCTGTTTGTGTAAATCACGCACGCTCACTTCTTTAGCTGCTGGAGTCTGTCGCGTGTAACTGTTCAGTGCTGAGGACATTAAAATTTAACAAGTGCATGAGAAAGATGTGCATGCCATCTACAAGGCCAAGATAAAAACTGTGCGTAATTGCGCACACACTCCTATATAGAGTTAATTGCTCAGCCGAAATCTTAATTATACATCATCATTAAAGAAGCATTGGTAGGTGGTAAGTTTGAGTAAAGTTGTGTGGCAGTAGACAGTCTTCATATAGAGCTGCTGTCTGTCTACTTCAAAGTGTTTTTTTTCTCTCCATTGCCTTGCATGACAAGTTGGCACCATGTATCACATGTTGGCTAAAAGGGCTTTCCTCCCCAAAGAAAACTCTTTCCTGTTGGTGTTGAGAGTGGGAGGACCCCCATGTAACATCACAACGTGGCAGCCCAGCTCTAAGAATACACCCCAGCAGCAGCTACTCTGCTTTCTTCACTAAAAATGTGCTCCTCCTCCCAGTCTCATTGAAGCCACGTCCCTTATAGTAAAAATGGTACTAGCAAATATTTATTTATTGGTTTTTCTCTCCTGCCTGCTGGTATAAGAATAGTAGCTGAGGTGAGACAGCAGCAGCACAAAGACTTGACTTGTGCTCGTCATTTTATCCTTGAAAATAAGACAAAGTGCCTATTTTGTAGGGGTGTAAGAAAATATCGATACACATGAGTATCGCGATATTATGTGTTGTGATCGATTCTCCAAAACGCTGTATAAATTTTTTAATTAACCTCTTAAAAATCCGACAGCCCGCCGTTGTTCGATCTTTCGGAAGTTGTAGCGGGCTCAGTTTTCAAACTATAAGAGACGAGTGAAGATACTGGTATCATATGAAAATAGAAAACATAAGGAATCTATTGGTACCAACCATTTCACACTAGCGTGTAACAGTTTTCCTAAAATTAGATTTATAAAATCGCAATATATCACAATTTATTGAATCGGTACCCCTGTATCATGATGCGCATCGTATTGCCAGATTCTTGCCAATACACAGCCCTACTATTTTGGATCTTGAACCATCATGTTTGAGCATTAAAAGTATAAATAATAACTAGGGCTGACCCAAATGCTTTGAAGCTTTGACCGTTTCCATGGTAATCAACCTCCAAATCAGCGACCTTCTGCGCTGCTCCGAATACTTTCAGATATTTCTCACCAAAGCTTTGAAGCCCAAAAAATGGTATTCGGGACAAGCCTAATAAAAACTCTAACAAATGCTCCCTGTCTTTATTCTATTGTCTTACAGTAAAATAGTGGACCGGATAGACAGTGACTCGGATGGCCTCATCACCACAGCCGAGCTAAAGGCTTGGATAAAACGCGTGCAGAAGCGTTACGTTTATGAGAATGTGGCGAAGGTGTGGACAGACTACGACCTGAACAAAGACAACAAGATTTCATGGGATGAGTACAAGCAAGCCACGTACGGATACTACCTCGGTATGTGTGTGTTTTTTTACATACAGTATTGTATTAAAGTAGCTATCTATACGGGTGACAGTAACCTGGTTTTAATCCCCTCTCTTTAGCCAACCCGGAGGAGTTTGAGGAAGCAACAGACCAGTTCAGCTTCAAGAAGATGCTCCCTCGTGATGAGAGGAGGTTTAAAAGAGCTGATCTGAACGGGGACCTGGCAGCAGACAGAGAAGAGTTCACATCCTTCCTCCACCCTGAGGAGTTTGAACACATGAGGGACACTGTGGTTCTGGTAAGCCCTCTGCAATCACGTGGTAATTAAGTGTGATAATAGTAGATTGGGTACACTAAGCATAGTGTTAAACATTCAGATTTACGTGAAGGAGAAAAGAAAACTCCCTAAATGTAGAGTTTCTGTCCACTAAGAGAAATTATTCAATTACAGGAACATATTTGAGTTTCTATTCCTTGTCTTTAATCTAATGGGCTACTTGGATGAATGTGCCACATTTGGATAACTCCTTAATGAAATTTTAACCGGGCCAGGAAATGATTGACTTTCTGTATTTTTTTGGAGCAGGTCCAGTGGGACGGGCCGACTGCCCCATTTAAGACTCAATCTTTAAATATAAATTTGGCTTCATGGAACAGTTGCGTGGCAAATGTTAGCAGAGATGCTCTATGCTGCTCTGTTCATAAAAGTTGTACTACCCATTTGACAGAGTTAATTATTAATCTCTCATCTTTATGACATCATCGGATGTTGCCAACTGTGCAGTGGCGTCTTCACTGATTGTGGTGAATCTGGCTGAAGCTTTTCTCACAATATTAAGGGTTCGCCTCCTTTTTTATAACACATCTCTTTCACAGAACCATGCAACAATGAGTGATTGATGGTTTATGTAGTCATGTAAGGAAAGAAAGAGACACTCTGCAGCTTTAGAAAGGACTTGATTGTTCTGAAGGCTAGTAGAACGGATCACTAATGGAGCTTGTAGTGCAGGTTCAGGAAGGAACACGTAGTCCTCTTACTGAGTGCCAACTGTGCACCCACGCACTCATTCACATAACAGATCATTCTGTTTCAATGTCCGGCTACACATATCTACCTGCTGCTGATATCTGCTTCTGTTGCTGCTTTCAGAGACCTCCACTGCATTACACTCTAAACTATAAAAAAAACACTGAAAGGGTTCTTTCTTCATCGTATAGCCTCCTCAATGTCCCATAGGTACATCACAGCATGGTTGTTTAGAATGGTATATCTCATAATGTCTTTTTATTGTTGTGTTATTTAATTGATTTTATATATATATATATATATATATATATATATATATATATATATATATATATAATTTTTTATATGTTTGTCCAGGTAAATTATAGTATGACCTGTGAAAGATTGTGGAACAGACTTTGAGCTAATCGGTTGGTTGAACATGTGGTTAGATGGCTACTGTTTGTTGTTGCACCCATTCTTGGTTTAAAGATGTGTGATTCAGACTATTAACCCAACCTTTTAGTATATTGAATCTATATTGAGTCCCTGAATGGACTAGTGTGATTGTGATGTGCCTCTCACATGCTTCTGAAATGTACAGAACATCTCTCACACTGTCTTGAACTGTTTACAGAGGTCTATAGTGGTCTATAGGTTCTATATTTTTAATGAACGTATCCCTTCTTGTTTACACGCAACCTTGCACGGGTTAAGTGGGTATAGAAAAGGGATGGATGGATGTTCTTGTTTATTATTAGTCAGCTATTGGACTATAGAAGCTACATGGCTATTAATCATTCAGCAGGTTTCAGAGAAGGCATCTCACCTGCAGGTAAGGATGCATACAGTGATTTCAATCTATGTAGCTGCATGCGTGTGTTATGCCTAGATGCATTGCAATTAGTGTATATATGAGGTTGCAAACTAATGATCAGCTCACACGGCAAGCCTTTAAGTAACCGTTCAGTTAAATTCATGTTTTGTCATGTCCAGGATGTGAGAAAGGAAAAACATCTACAAGGGCTTTAAAAGCCAAGTGGACATCATCTTTTATTGTGGAGGGTTTGGCTCTCATCAGCTGGGAATCATGTTGGTCATTGTAGTGTCAGTCTGCCAGCGTCCTGAGGCGACGTGTTTCTCTTTTATTACTCAAAGTGAAAGTTCCTGTATTGTTGTCTTCCTTTTGTGACACTGTTAACTCATTCTGAATGCAGGAAACCATGGAGGACATTGACAAGAACAGTGACGGACATGTGGATGAAGATGAGTATATTGGTAAGTTTGAGCAATAAATTGAAATGAATTAGGTAAAATTAAATAAGCTTAGCAACATGCTATCTAACAATAAAACCATACCGTAAAAATTGTTGCATTGACTGATAAATGAGAATAAAGTAAATGTGGTAAACATAGAAATTCATTATTGTAAACCTTCTACAGAGAAAAGGGCAACAACAAGCCATTTGGCACGGACAGAAAAATACAGTTGTTTATCATCTGCATAGCTGTTTATTTGTTGATGGCAGAATCCTTTACCTTTCTTTGATTTCCCCACATTTTTAAAGGAATAGTGTGCAGGACTTTGGGATATCTATTAGTTATAAATATAATATTCCATTTCTGCTTTTTTTTCATTAGTGTATAATCACCTGAAACTAAGAGTCATTGGGTTTTCGTTAGCTTAGAATGAGCCCTTCATATCTACATAAGGAGCAGGTCCTCTTCAGGTAGTCCGCCATGTTACTCCGCCATGTTTCTACAGTAGCCCAGAACAGACAAACCAAACACTGGCCCTAAAGAGAGCCTTTGGTGTTTTTACGTTACCTGAAGGCCACCGTAGTTCTCCGACATGCTTGGAAAGGGAGGACTGAGCGAAGGGGTATTCAGTTGGTTGCAATCTGCAACCACACCACTAGATGCCTCTAAATCCTACACATTGGTCCTTTTAAGACGCGTACATGTCTGTCTTAGGGTTTTATTGGTGACTCGTTACTGGTTATTTTGTGTTGACCTGATGAAGGAATCAAAGCTGTGTTTGTAAAATATGTCTGCCCACTATGGTTGCCCTTTAAGTTGGGATCACAGAAGTATATTTGAAGTGTACATTTTTAAATCAAAACATTTTAAACTGCCAACATTAACTTAAAACTGTAAGTTTTTCACTTCCATTGTCCTTTGCTGTTTCAGCTGACATGTTTGCTCATGAGGACGGGGGTCCGGAGCCAGACTGGGTCAGGACCGAGAGGGAACAGTTCTCTGACTTCCGAGACTTGAACAAAGATGGTAAAATGGACCTGGATGAAATCCGCCACTGGATTATGCCACAAGACTACGACCACGCCCAAGCCGAGGCCAGACATCTGGTGTACGAGTCTGACCAGGACAAAGTGCGTTCAACATCATGATTGATTGATTCATTTGAAAATGCTTTTTATGTTGACCCTTTTCATCTTACACTAGAATTCTACACAGATACATCTTTACGGATGTAACTTGAATTGTATAATCATTGCTGTGGCCATGACCTGAGACAAACCAATTTCTATTTTCAAACATATTTTGATATGGATATTGTTAGAATAAGGCTTACTTATCTTATAATTCCCTTGTCGTCCCTCCTCAGGACCAGATGCTGACCAAAGAGGAGGTCCTTGAAAACTGGAACATGTTCGTCGGAAGCCAGGCCACCAACTACGGAGAGGACCTCACCAAGAGTCACGACGAGCTCTGAGCTCTCGGTGCAGTGTCTGACGTGTGTGTGAGGAGGGTTGATGAACATCTTTGTCTTCAAAGACAGAATCACAGACTATTGCACCTCCTTCCACCACTTCAACCACCACTCCATCCTCTCCTCGAAATAGTGGGACAGATGTGTTGGATTGTCAACTAACACTGTAGATACGAAGAGGAGGGATTAGGGTCGGTCCTACCACTAACACTAAGGGTCCATCTCGGTTCTGTTTCTGACATTCAGGAGCAAAGTGGACTTACTTTCCATCGATGGTGCCTTCCAGCCGCATTGCCGGCATCGCTGCCTCAGATATCTGTGTAGATGGTCTTTAATAAAACCTGTCAAAGCTGAATGCCGAACTTTAAGTGAACTGTGAGATACAGTTTTTGATATCACTGTTAATGTGAAACTACAGCGCAGAACAATTATTCAGATTTTATTTATTTATCAAATCTCTCCTGAACTTTAGGTTCGAGAGGAGTTCAGTGTTCAACTAGAGATCGTTTTCGTTCACAAATGATGATTCTTTGTTTACAGTTTTCTTTGCCATATGATTTTAATGATTTGTTGTTTTTTGGATTAGTTAAGTGCTTTAAGAACTGTTAATGAACTGATGTTTAATGGCATGGTTTTTGCACGCATTTGTTTTTAGTGTAGCCTGTGAAAGGTTTTTTTCTTCCTACTTAGTTTGAAATGTATTTATTGGTATACTTCAGCCAACAGTATGCTCCGTGTTAGATTTTTATTGATGTTACTTTCGAGCTTTACCTTTTTACAGCTGTCTAATTTAATTAAGGTTGTGCTTTTGAGTACTGTATTGGTTTGAATACATAACTCCACATGACTCCTTGCTTCCTGTTACATCACTCCGAGGTCATCTTTTTGTATCAGATGTACCAAATTTATTTCCACTGCATTTGGCAACAGTATAAGCCTGGTGTTTTTTAACGTCAGAAATTCATCTTTTGTATCGCATTTTTTTTTATTGTTTAATGGATAGTTTGTATGACAGGTGCATAGATATATGCAAAAAGATCAAACTATGACCAGAATTTGTAATGTTAATCAAATTAATGTTGCTCAATACCCTTTTTCTGTTTTGCTTTGTTGTCCTAATCCTCTCTGCATTAATAGTCCACATCACACATGGGCACAAACACATCAACATGTCACCTTTTCCACACTGAACATGCTCATGAATTGCGTCCAAATAAAAAAAAATATATATGTGAAATATGGTGTGTGTTACGCTGCAAAGCATCATCATTTAACTTGTCATTATTACTCTTTTGAGTATAAACCTTTTTCATGACAGACATTGTGACATGTCAATGTAGGACTGCTTTGACCAGTCAAAATATCTGCTGTGAAAAAGGTCCATTGCTGTTCAAGGATAGAGACAGAACACACTTCATAAATATGAGAGGCATCTTAAAGGGATAGTTCAATATTTTGTGTAATGTGTTTGTATGTTTTCTTGTTGAGATTTAGAATAGAAGATCAATACTGCCAGAAGCTCGATATTGATCTACTCATCTAACTCTAGTCAAGAAAGCAAATAAGCTAATTCCCCGATATGTTGAACTATTCCTTTAATCAACTGAATTATTTCATCCATCTGTCTGATACCACCCTACAGTGCATTTAAAGCAGTAGTGTAGCCTTAAATTCAACTCTGTTTTAAATCATAATTTCTGAATTCTCAGTCTTGACCGCTATGGCTTACAAATCTCACAGTGTCACCATTCAGAACAATCCAAAACTAAATAATTGTAGTGTGACAGCTTCCTCGGTGTGGTTCCTCTGCTGTGTCTGTGCTTTCTGTCTCCTGGGCTTCAGACCTGATGAGTGTAACCAGCAGCATGGGACACACCTGAGCTCAGTGTGCTCCATGCATAAAGCCAGAGAGCAGCAGTACTTGGTGGGCAGATCTCCTTTTGTCCCATATCTCTGTGTTGTGGCTTTTGGTTTCTTTTCCTCGTTTTTTACAACACAACATCAATGCCGCACGTTTTCACGTATTCACTCCCTACACTACTGACTTTACCGATTCCTCCCATCCATTTGTTAGACTTATTTTGATGTACTTTTTGGATAATAAATCATTTTATTCATTAAATATACCCATGTGTCTCCTAAGCTGTGAGAGTAGATAACAGTTAAAATACTGGTCCTCTCATGTTTAAGTAGTATCGGAGCGTTCCCATTCGGAATGGGTCCATTGCTTGGCTCACGGTAGCCTCACGGTTGCCTGCAGTGTTGTTGGGGGCTCGTGCCCCAAGGATGCTTGCAGCAGTGTAGAGAACTGCTCATCACTCATTGACTCCATGGAAGTGAAGAAGAGTTGGGTTGTAACATTAGTATATCCAGGATCCATCAGCAAAAGTGAATTGCAGTCAATGAGCCAGGCGGACGACATGCTGGACTCCGTCTGCAGAGCCCTGAAGTCCCGCCACCGCTGCTGCACAGAGCACCTTTCACTTGTTTATTCAAAGTTTATTAATGCACCAAATTCGACAAAGCACTCCCTTGGATCCCCGGCAATACACCTGCCAAGTGTGAAGTAGATCAGGATGAGCGGTTCTTGAGATATGCAAAGGACATACAGAAAGACAGACAGACAGAAAGAGATTCCTCGCTTTATAGTTCGATGGGTACAGGTGAACACTTGTCTGTTCACTCGCAATCTTCAGCAATCAGATTCCAGCCTATACAACACACACTCTTCACACTTCTCTTTTTGTTCTCCTAGTACTTGCTATGTTAGGCCTGTGTAGGCTCCTGTATGTACATGTGTGCTGCATGTGCTTGAAGTGTCACATGCTGCATCTCAGGTAGCTATATCGGGTATAGGCCACTCAAATGTTCAAGTCTGCGCTTGACTCATTGAACACCAGGAACAAGCGGATGCTGTTAACACTTCTCATGACTAATTGCAGCATGTACACACACACACACACACACACACGCACACAGCGGAGATGGAGTTAAGCTGACTCGCTGTTGCTGCTGGCTGTTGCAGTAAAACTCTCAGATGTAACTGAGAAAGCAGCTCTGTGCCACCCAGCCTGTCCCCTCTGCCTGCTCATGTGGAACATATGGATATATGTGTGCCAGTTAGCAAGACAAGTCAAGCGGGACCAATGCGATAAAGCTCATTAGGAACAAGGGACAGGGCGATGTATGTGTGGGCTGTGTTATTCTGTTGTGATGTAGGAGCTTCTTCAAACACTCTCTGACCAAAAAATGTCTGGAAAGCTGTTAAATATTCAGGTTTGACTTTTAGATAAATTTCTTTGACATTTTCCCAGGTTTAAATAACTTTGTAAGACGGCGACATGACAATAACAATGAGAATTTCATAAAACATTTGCAGAAATAGGTTACCAAATTCTGGCAGGGCTCCACTTTACAGCTTCATCCAAGAATACAGATTTCTTTTCAGATGAATTGTTAATCTGACAAAAAAAAAGCTCCAGGTCTGAGGAAGATTCAAAGTGGAGGTGTTGCCTGTGGTGACATTTGAAGTTTTTTGTTATGTTTCTGTCCATTGGATAATCTAATATTTGCTCTATTGCCTCGCTAAAGAGTGTGGGGTCAGTCTTGCGTCATGCATTTGAATAATTGGGAGGCCTAAAACACTAAGTAGCTCAATGCACTTCCTCCAAATAGCATATGAGGTTTGTCATGTGTCAGGGTGCATCTGTGTGTCTAGGGCCAGTGTGTGAGTGAAGGTGGATGAGTATTAGTCGTGCACAGAGATGTAAAAGAACCTAATGTGTGTGTTTGCCTGAGCAAGATGAGGGCACGTGGACTAATATCTGTGCAGCCTGCCTCGCGGCCATGTGTAACAGCCTGCCCCTCCTGTTTATGATAGGTTCCTAATCATTCACACTGGGGGAGTGTGTGTGCACAGTAATGCCTTCAGACAGCTCTCATATGAGTGTCTGCGTGGATCAACCCCTCTGCGCTGATAATAATGAGCCCTCTGGGTGAGAACAGGGTGGAGATGAGGGCCATAAAGTATAATTTTCACTTTGTCTTGTCCACCAACGATCTCCTTTTAAAGAGCTTTTTTTTTCATAGTACATTTCCATTTCCATATCAGTAATTAACAGCAGCAAACCCTAAATGACTACTACAATTAAACTGCCTGCATAACAAACTACGCAGTGTCCCCTGCTCCTCTCTGACTCTTATCCTCACGATGCCCTATTTTTTATCTGAATATATCCCCTCATCTTTGTCTTTCATCTCTTGTGTTTGTTCCTTGTGCCCGGGGGATTTGTAGCCCACTGTGTTGTTTCTAATGATCTTTGGGACATCTGAACCATCCTGTGCTGAGGCTTTCATAACAGGCTTTCTGCCCATTATATAATAACATTCATGATAGCAAAACAACAGCACAATCTCAGTTCATTATCGAGCTGTTTGGACAAAACATTTGATTGATTTGATTTTGATTACCAAGCTGAATTGGAACTTTATATGTGGGGGCCACAGGGGGGCCACTTTGGGCATCAGGTTTGATTTGGCCTGCCAGATGTTAGCGAATCCTTTTTTTTATTATTATTATTATGAAAAGGCCTGCAGGATTGCCAGCGACCAACTTTACTGTTTTTCAGAGGCTGTACCAGGCTTGTAGGGAAGGAGGCTAAATAACGCTCCAAATTTATGCTAAATTTTGGCAAGGTCAAACTAGCATGGCCATTTTCACACGGGTCCCTTGACCTCTGACCTCTAGATATGTGAATGAAAATGGGTTCTCTGGGTACCCACGAGTCTCCCCTTTACAGATATGTCAATTTTTTAGTAATCATATCCAGTTTGGGGCAAAAACATGCAGCTTTTTGAATGCAGTATAAATGCTATTTTAACCTATTCTAAAAATGGTCTATTTGAATATTTCTGCATACTGGGGTCCCTAAACAGTCTTGGTATTACATTACATTACTGGAAATGAGCCCAATTGTATTCAGCAGGTGGGTTTTAAGGGGTTAACTATGTAAAAGCTAAAATAATATTCAATTAGGGGAATGTTTACTTTTGGCCCATTGTCCCCTATTAAGTTCCAGTTTTGGCCCTCCAAGGGAAAAAATTTGGGCACCCCTGATTCAGAATAATAACATTGTTATTGCTTTTATTGCTATCGCCATCATAATTAGTAGTATTACTACTTATCACTATGCTAGTAATTATATAGTTATACGAGGTCCTCTGTATTTTTTCTGGGAATTTGGCAGTTTTACCAACCTAAAGGGAGGACTTTTCATCCTACAGCCAAAAACATACACATGGAGGGTATCTTATAGGCAGATTCCAGCTCCTCATGTTCCTCAAAATACTGTTTCAGTGGTTTTTCAGATATGAGCATAACTTTTTACATCACATTGAAAACAAAGAACTTTTCTCCTGTCCCAGGCTCTTCAAGTAAAATCTGCCACAAAAAAAATGTTCCCTGCCAAAAACACACTTAAAGTTTTTTTTTAATAATCATTCATCAAGAAAGCCCATCACTAAAACGTGTAAATCATCATATAATAAACAAGAGAACATAAAATAGACTTCATCTTCAATCTCACTTAAATCACATAACAAACAAAGTTGTTGAAGTATTTTAAAGCTCGATATGATTAAATGTGACTAAGAGCAATAAATGAAGTATTCAGGATTTTATTCCTGGCAGTGTGGAATAAGCAGCATATCGACCATCATGTAGGAAAAATGTATATTTATGGAAAATATAATTTAACAGTTAAGTGAGTGAATAAATTAAAAAAATCCAAATGATGTGCGTTACAATACCTATACTACCATACTAAATAGTATGCCAGAAAAAGATTTAGTATGTCCCAATACATAGTATGTCAAATGCAGTGTGCCAAAAATACCAGGATGTCCTACTACATCCAGTCGCATTTTGCAGGATTTTTTAGCATGCTTTTCTGGCTATTCTGACCCACAATCCTCTGCACAACCGATATATGAGCCAGAGGGTCAAAGTTCAAGGCGCAATGTTATGACGAAGTAGTATTTCGCGAATGTATGCATACTGCATGCAGTATGCATTTTGTAAGGGCAGCTGTAGTACGTACTTAAAGTAAAATGAAAAAGTATGTGATTTGTAACACAGCCTTACTCTTACTGGTGTGTGGTGGAGGGGCTGCACTGGGTGAACTTGGACCTTTGACCTCAGCTTTTGTAAAACGCTGGCCCTGATGCTACACAGTCCCTTCCTTCTGTGATTGTATGTGCGTGTCATGTGAATGTAGGCTAATTCGGCGCCTGGCATGTTTCTACTTCTGGACAATGAAGCTTGAAGAAATCCATCAATCTTTCATGTCAACTCAGAGAAAAGTGGTTACCCCTCCTCTCTCCCATCGCAGGACTCTACTCCTCCTAGTGGTGATGAGACAGAAAGAGTCCTCTCGTTTTAACAACTGCACTTCTGCTCGTCTATCATCATGAGTTTTTATGTGCCCATCAACGTAGAGCAGATAGGGAATCGGCCATTAATGACTACACAATTAGAGAGAAGGCTTTAAAGAGCGATACATTTCAATTTAGGAACCATAAACCTAGTGAGTTGGTAACTAATTGTAACTGCCTCTGGAGTAATGGGAGCCCTTTGGACTGAGGTCAGGAGGACTCAAAATCAGTCTCAAACAGCTTTTACGCAGCTGCTTTAGTCGCCCACTCACTCTGACAGGCCGCTGCATATCTTATAATGATATATGCAGAGAGGAAACTTTTCAAGTTTTAATTAAAAGACGGGCCCACAGTGGAGTTGTTTTGGAGTTCACGGCAGTGAGGGTGGAGACAAAGCTATCCCAGTGAGACTGATGTCTTTGGACAAAACGCCCCTCTCGCTCCATTTGTCAACATTTGTGTCTTTCCTTTCTCCGGTCCTCTCTCCCCATGTCCCAGCATCTGGATACCTTTGGGATGGAGGGGAGGAGAGGACAGGAGAGGGGAGACGAGACGAGGAGGCCTTGTTTCATCCCTCCCATCCCGCTGTTCCCCAGGGGGCTCGGGGTTGGTTTGTGATCTTGTGTCTCACATGATAGAGACACATCTAATCCTGTTAGGCGTTAATATCTTCCAGCGGAATAGAGGAGACAGCAGGAGGGAGAAAAAGAGGAGAAGATGAAAGACGGGATGGTTGAGGAGAGAGGGGAATATTTCAAAAGCTGGCCCACATATTGGTTTTGGGTTAGAGTACATACGTGTGTGTGTGTGTGTGTGCGTGTTTGTGTTTCTGTGTACCCTCATGGGATCTTCCCTTCTGCTGCCTGCATATCTGACAGACTCCTCTCAAGGTGTTTTCCCCTCGCTGTCTTTCTGTATCTGCTCCATCTCTGCTCCCTGTGTGAGAAAGTTTGCCCTATAGGCCCCATCTGAGCTCCAGGCCCCCAAGGCCTCTGCATTCCCAGAGCTCCTACACACCGGAGCCCCTCAGGCTCCCTGCTTTCCTACAGGGAATACCCCCCAAGAACCCCTAGGCCCCTCAGACTGCGGAGCAGCAGCTCTGCACAAGAGAGCCAGCCCGAGGGGAGGGGGGGATGCTGTCTGGGAATACAACTAAGAACATGCTTCACTTAACATTTGAACTGTCCCTGACAGCGCCTCCTGTTGGCGCAGCATTGTTTTTGCATGCAGGCCTCCTTGTAGCCCCGTTTAGTTTCCTCTCTGGGGCCTTGACCTTGTTAGCAATCCCTCGGGGCTCATAGAGGCCTCTGTGTGCTACATGTGCATTGACCTTTCCTGCTCCCGGAGGTTAAATAATGTCTTTTTGGCCCAAAGAAACACAGACGGAGCTTTATAGTGATGTCGGATGCACCTGGGACTTCACTGAATGACATATTGACAAATGATACCACTCCTTATCGGACCAAGTAAATGAAGAAAATAAGTTAGAACTTGGATACATGGGGTGAACTGTGCCTGTTTCTTGGCATTCATTCCGACAGCGAGGTTAAATCACACTTGCGTTCAAAAAAGAAACCTTTTTTTCGGGGGGTTGCACGTGGATACGGAGGCTGTGAAGCTAGCAGGCCTGCTGTCCTACAGATGTCTTGGGCTGTGCGTTACCAGGTGTACGTCACCTGAGATTACCCACGCTGACACCCCTTAAAGGCAAACAGCCAGCAGTACAGCTGAGGGGGCATCTGGTGGCGTGTGTGCATGCGAGTGTGTTTGTGCGTTTATGTATGCGTGTGTTCATGCATTCAGATCGATGGTAACGTTTGGCAGAATGGGACCGAGTGTAGACTTTAGCGGTGTTATCAGATACTTCCTCCCATCTACTGAAGGAATGTATATCAGGTAGATCAATGTAGGGTTGAGATCTCTTTGAGTGTGTGCGATAATGATGGCGGTAATAATTGAGGATGTTTAAAGGATGGGTTCCTCATGCTCCACACTGCCTTGGCAGTCTCCAGTTAAGAGTGAACTGGAGTGAGTAAAATGTTCAACTCCGCTGTCCCTCTGATCTTCCTCCGCTCCCTGTAGAGAGAGAACAAAGAGAAGCGCTTCTTAATCAAAGTGCATTGGATTAAGAAGCAGAACATCACAGAAATACTACCTCGCAGCCATTAAGTGGATTGGAAAACAACCCGAATCACCACTTCAAATGAGCGGCCTGTGACCCTGAAACAGGAGAACGGCATTTTAATCTTTCTGTTAGTTTGGCAAATGTCAGGATTTGCGGTGGAAGTGAGAGCAGCGGTGCAGAAGCAGATGTGTACATACATGTATGTTTCTGAGTATGAGTGAATGCCTTCAGTGAATGTGGGTTTCCACGTGCGAACATGTGGCCAACAGCTAAATATACCATGTGCGTGTTTACATTGCTTTTCCAGGTACGCGACATCATTAGCCCACAGAGCCACGCAGCTGCTCTATTCTTCCCACATCGAGTCATATTTTATTAACACACCTGCTGTAGCTGAATCATCTCATCTCTTATAGACCTGACACACAACTCCATCCACATCATGTATATTTGATGGGCTCTGAACGTGCCTTCCTGTTTCTCACTTTCTTTGATTTTAACATATTTATTGTGGACACTCAGGGCAACAGTGGACATGTACTATATGAAGTCTGAAGTGTAAAAGTATATAAGCAGTATTATGAGTTCGGTCACACACTCCGGCACTCACAGCTCAAGTCCCATCAGCTGGACTGAGAGGGCTGATACTGCCATCATGTGGGTTAGCAGTGTAAAATGCTTCTCTAAACTGGAGGCTGTTATTTACAATAGGGACTTAAGCGCGCGCGTGTGTGTGTGTGTGTGTGTGTGTGTGTGTGTGTGTGTGTGTGTGCGCGTGCGCGTGCGCGTGTGTTGAGGCCCAGTCTATGCAGAAGGGGCCAGTCAGTGAAGTACAGCCAGCTGACACGGAGGTATGTGTCTTTTCTAATGAGATTTATCGGGCTCCAGATGTTCCTAGTTATGAAGATGTGTGTCGGAGATTTAGGGGGGTGAGACCTGCACCCTGTCAGAGTCGCAGTGGGGTGCTGTTTTACTGTCTGTCACCCCCCTCATCCCACCACCACCACTCATAGGTGGCCTCTTAACCTGACAACACCAACACCTTTTCTCTTTCTCTCTCTCACACACACAGTCCTTGACAACAATGTGAATCAACATTTTATAAACTTAAAAAAAAATATAGAAAATACAAAAGGAATGCCTATAAAGGTAAGCAAATACACCACATATATACAAAGCAATTTGGAGAGTATATACTGTAAGAATATAAAGATGTTCACATTCCCCAATGCACAACTTAATGGACAAAAAAATCCATTTCCTAAAATCCAGTTTACATTGTCCAGCACATTTTCAAAGTGACATAATTTTAACAATAAAAAAAGAAGCCAGTGCAAGTGTACTAAAATATCCAAAATAGTGTATCAACATTTTTCCTCATCTCACATGAAAAACATCTTCTTCTTGGCTCAGGATTACTGTGGTATCGTTCCCTCTCAGTTTTTATGTGCTAGTTGAGGTGAAGATCTCGAGGATCATCAGAGTCTCTTGTCGTCGGCTGGCAGAGGGAGGCATCAGCTGTGCTCACCACCTCACAGAGTCTGGCAAGGCACCATAACCGCTGACCAGGCTCCAGCGTCTTCCTCCACTAGTTGGCACAACATATTGTCACCTTCCTCTTCGTCCTCCTCCTCTCTGCTGCTCAGATGGCAGGCTGCAGCTTGGTCAGGTTCCTCTGGTGCATGCTGTGGTGGCGCACCAGCTCGTCAGAGCGGGCAAACTTCTTCTGACAGTTGGACCAGCGGCAGGTAAAGGGCTTCTCACCTGACGAGGAGGGGACGAACAAGGAAAAAACAAGAGATATCATTGCTTTAGAGTGAATTCAATTCAAAGTCAGAGGGGGCCAACAACAAAAAATGTCACTGGGAGAAGAATGGGGAGGTAGAAAATAAAGGTATACGCACTTGTTTTACCTGTATGAGTCCGAGTGTGCGTCTTAAGATGATCTGACCGTGAAAACTTTCTCTGACACGTCTCACACTGAAAGGGCTTCACTCCTGCAGGAGGTGCAAACGGTTGTTGTGGTGGCAGAGACAGAAATGAGAAGAGGGTGGGGGTGAGGGTCAAAAGGTTAGAAATTAGATCAATCATTGTGGAGGTGGAAACAAATTACAAATTAAAACAGTTCAAGGAGATTTTACTGTCTTTTCTTTTTACACCTTTTTGTGTTTAAAAAACACTTTTTAAATTAAAATCATTTAGAATTCACACATAGATATAAATTTGACCTTTTATGCAGTATTGAAACAGGCACTTTGTTCTGAAGCCCAGATTTATGGGAACAGCAACATATAGCATGTCAAGCTGTAATTTGAACTAGTTAGTATTACTGCTGTTTTATGACAATAAACACATAATTCCAACAACCCTCTCCCAAAATTTTGATCAGATATTAAAAAATGAAATCATTAAATTATTTCCATTATTTGAATTTGTCATATTTTATTCATTTAGTTAACTGTCTGTGTTGAAAGTCTTCTATGTCTGCCGTGGCCCTGATGTGCTCTGGGAGGAGCCACAGGCCCACCTGTGCTGTCTGGAGTCAACTAGACACAGGTGAGCTCAATCTGCCCTGAATCAGTGCTCTTATAACTAGGAGCAGGCATCATTACTCTGTTTTGCTCTGCTGCCAACCAGACCTGTGGTCCTTTGTGCTTGTCAAGTGTGTCTTCAGTTATCCTTTAAGGTTATCAGTTTGATAATGCCATGTGTTTGTTTAATGTGACTATTCCAGTGTTTAACTTCATGGCCTTCTCCAATACAACTCTCGTGGGAAAACACTAAATCCTTGAAGTATTTATTTATTTATTGGGCTAAAAGTAGTCAAATTTAAACATACTATGTATGAAAACACTTGAATTTGCCTATAAAATACCAACCTTGTGTTGTATTTATTTTTTATTTTGTGGAATGTAAACTCCCCCCATGTTTCTAAAACTTTCAAATTCCCAGAAAAAAAAAACCCTGAGGTCATGACCTCCTCATTGGTAGTTACGTCCCTGGAGAGAACTCATGCAGTAGTTTGACACCAATGTACCTGTGTGTCTGCGCTGGTGCCTCTTTAACTGGTCTGAGCGAGAGAATCTGCGGCCGCAGTCTGTGAAATCACACTGGTAAGGCTTCTCTCCTGCAAAATAAACCACCCATATCAACCACAGCTGCACACATTCAAACCTGAGCATAAAAACACGTTTCTCCCTTAAAATACACCACCACTAGTTTATCTTTTTCAAACTTAACTTTAACAGTCTTGTATGAAAAAGTGGTATAAGTTAAATCCCCTCACCTGTGTGTTTGCGGCCGTGCATCTGCAGATGTGACAGTTTAAAGTATCTCTTGCTGCAGCCGGGATAAGCACACACAAATGGCCGCTTTTCGTTGGCCTCTGATGATGACCTCACAGCTGGTGGAGCAATACCAGCTACGCGTCGAACATCCTTTAATAAGAGGGAGAAGTCAGAGGGCTTTGTAATAGAGAAGTTCACTATTTATTTACTGTATGTCTGTGTATGTAATGCATGTATGTGTGAGCTCTGACTGACCTGTAGTCCTCTGAAGACGCCGTGTGTGTGTATGTGGTACTGGGCACTGACGAGCATGGGTGGAGGCGGCACTATGGGCTCGCTGTCATAGCTGGGTGCATGGCCACTGCAGGGCAGGAGCAAAATTAAATACATTAATTAAAACACTGAAAAGTTTGAGTGCAACACTGACCGTTTTAGCCACTAAACCACTAATTTGATAGATTTGTCAGGCAGTTAGATATAGTTGGTAGAACAGGTACATACATGTCAGATTGTGTTCATCCCGTCCAAATTAATAGTAAAATCAGGGTAAAACCACAGAATTTCATATATTTGAGAAAAAATCCACAAAAGTCTTTCTCTGCTCCACTCTAAAAAAAAAGTGTCCTCAAAAAGTCCAAATTAAAACAACATAGAATGAAATGCAATCCAACTCTACCGTTGACATCATCTGTTTATATTTATATATTTATTTCATTGTGTCTTGATAATCAAGGGGTTATGGGCGGTAGGGCTGCCTTACTTTATTAGTTATCATTGTCATTGTTGTTATTTTTATATGATATACATTGGTGTATGTTCTGTATCAGTTTGGAATATATTTGTGCAACATTGGGCATTTTTGCTGAACATTTTAATAAAAAGATTTAGAAAAGAAAGAAAAACTCAAACTAGTCTTTAAAACAAACAATAGAAGCACAAGACTGCACACAAACACATGTGAATACACTCTTCTCTACTTCATTATTTCCCTATAGGCAGTAGTCAAATCCTCCTCTTCCTCCTCCTCAAACACTGGCCAGAACTGAAGAATACAGCGTGTTATTAAAAAAAGAATAAATAGATAAATAAATAAGGGCTCACCTCTTAATGGAAGACGCAAGGTTGTTCATTTGGTTCCATGTTACACAATCCAGCTGAGACGCCATTTGGTACAGGTTATCACTGAGTGAAACATACAGCACAGTCATTAACATTATACATTTATGGTAAACAACAACAACTAGATTATTAAATTTGTAGATTATTTGGTTTGTGAAATTTTAAGGCAACAAAATATGTTATACAAATCAAAAGGTTATGGAACAAGGTTAGCTCTAAGGTTATGAAAGATGAAGGGGTTCTTGTTTTATTTTTCTTTCTTTATTAATTAGTTAATTCTAGGGAAATCCTGAAATTAGAAAACACTGACAATATTTATGTTACTGCTCATTCTTCCTGTCATTTCCCTTCCCTTGTATGGATAAATGGAGACGTTTCATTCGGAGGGGAACTCCAAATTGCTCTCTTATTAACACATCCTGTCCACCCACCACTCTCCTCACTGGCTTCATTAAAAAACACGGGCTCTGAGCCATTCTTTACCTTGGCAGATCACACTACTGCACACACACATTTGACAGAAACACACACTCTTGGAGATGCGGTTGTGCACTCTGCGGGGGTGAGTGCCTCCGTGCCTAGTACACCACGGACCAGTGCATGACATCACTCTGTCCTCAGTATCATTAAAATTTCGGGGGAATTCTGGACGGCATTCCTTGAGAAGTCCTTGAGGGAAGGATGGTGATGGCTCGCTAATCAGCTCTGAGCTATGTCCAACTGTGGAAAGACTCACTGATATCTGACATTATAGTCACGGTGTGTGTGTGAGAGAGCCAGTGCGTGTGCATGTCTCTGTTTGTTTGAGGGTTTCCAGTTCATGCCATAAGTTCTAACAAACAGCAAAGTCTTCCTTCCTCTTATCAACTTCTGTTCCAGTATTTGGGTTGAACATGTTCCTTTTCTCCAACAACATCGCAGGGCGGCATTCAAAGAATTTCATCCTAATTTACCCTTTTGAGATGTTTTGCATCAAAATGAAAACACATTCAGAGGTTAAAATGAGCAGATTCCCAGCCTCACAACCCCCACTCTCACTGAACTTGTCTCTTTTACTTTTCCCTTCATTTTTCCACAGGGTGTACTAAGACACATCAGCAGTAGATCACTCAGTGTTTGTTTTGGCCTGCTGAGCACCAGTGGGCAGCACTTGACCTCAGAACAAATTGGGATGCAGGATCCAGACAGTGCCGAGGCAGACGCAGGGCTTTACACAGGATCAGAGAGAGTTCACACTTCTAAAAATTACCAGCAAGTGAGCGAGCTGCATGTGGCGTTGGTGGAAAGAATCTGACATTAATAGATGAGCGAGGAGTCTGAAAGTGTTTGGGGAGAGTGCAATTGTACCTAGAGGTAGCAGGAGTCAAATAAAGCAACAATGCAGGGCAAATGATTGTACCTGTTGTAGTTTCTGAGCAGCAGAGCTTGGCTGCTCGGACAGGACTCTGAAGGATTGTGGCAACCAAACATGGGAGGAGGAGCCGGGTACTGCTGGTCAACTGAAAATACAAATACAAAAGTTACATATTTTCTCCATAACTGATTAATTGTTTTGTCTATAAAATGTTTTTCCCAAGGAGCTGACATATTTGAATGGCTTGTTTTGTCCAACCTACACTCCAAAACACAAAGTACTCATTTAATCATCACAGAAGACAAAGGAGACGGGCAAAGCTTCACATTTTTGGTTTAAAAAATTACAATTAATCAACCAATAAAATGGTTTATGATACATTTCCTAGCGATTGGTTAATAACCTTTGGCCAGACTAATAGACTTATGGCATATGAAATGTATTTCTCCCCATCAGCTTAATTGTATGACGAATTTGTACATGTTAAAGTTTATCGGCCTATTTTATCTTTAGTTTGGGATTTATCCTATAATTTATATTACTGTCGATGTGTACTTTCTTTTTTATTATTTATTTTATTTTAATTTATTTTCCTTTTCTTTTTTAAATTTAATTTAACTTTGTTTTTTTGTGCTTTGGTGGAAAAATACCAAAATATGGAGGGACAATCATTTACATTTGTGCTCTATTTGTATGTTTCTGTACACCTGTTGTTACTCCCAATAAATTATTACGGGGAAAAAATTATCCTGAAGAATGATCCTGTATAAAAATATTTGTATTTGACTGTATATATTTCAATATATGTATATTTATCAGAGTTCAAAGCTCTGATAAAAAAAACTGTGTAACTGAAGAGTGAAATTGCTATTCATAAACTGGATCTTTTGTTATGTGTATCTGTTGTGTCTTGTCTGTTTGTAACATGCTCTATTTTTAATTCTCCCTTGTCTATTTTTGACATGCTTTATTTTATAATTTTTGTAACATTGTAATTGTGTGCTATCTTGGCCAGGTGTCCTTAAAGAAAGAGATTTTAATCTAAAGGGACTCTGGTTAAATAGAAAATAAAATATGTAAGTATACGTTTAAAATGAACATAAAGACATATGCACACTTTGTTCATGCATGTCTGCACAGCTTTTCTTTTCAAAGAGCGAGCAGGTCAATCAGAAACAGTGGTTCTTTTCAGGCTCATATAGTATATTGGTCCCCAGACAGTTTTTGACATTCCAGCAGAGTCGCATAAAGCTGTTTCCTCAAGTTATCATTTCCAGAGTCATTAACCATACGTGTGCTTAAAGAGCGAGAGGGAGGCTGTGTTTATGTATGCCTGCCTATATGAATGTGTGTGCAGACAGAGACGGAAAGAGATGAAGGAAAAATGGATAATAGCGTTTCTGTTGTGATATGAAAAATGATGGGTTACTTATATAACCTTGCTGTGACATGACAGTCTTCCAGTCTGCGAGTCAATTTAGTGAGAATGTGTCAGGACGCAGACGGTTACCTATGTTGTTTGGTGGTGACAGAGTGTCCTCGTGTTTGAAGGACAGGCTGGAGAGTTGAGGGGTGTGGTGAGACGGAGTGTGACCATAACTGGGGTTGCTGTCAAGACCCACTGCTCCATAACCTAAAGAGAGAAAACAACAAGAGGAGCAATGGAAAGTTAAAATGATCTGGTCCAGTCATTAGATTACCATCTTGCAAATGAAGTTCGCAAAGTCTCCAGTATCTGGTCAGTTATCTGTGGTAGTAGCTCTTAGTCCCTGGCAGGGTTACCACAGAGAGACATTCATCAAACTACTAAATCCTCTTTCCTTGTAACATATTCTTTTTCCCCCGCCCCATCCATCTTTGGCCTTGTGGTTGCAATATTTATGGCAGGTGGAAAAAGAAATTTGGCAAACACACCACAGACGGACTGAGATGAGCTACTGTAGAATATGCCCAGTCGAAGGTTGAGAAGTAATGAATTGCCTGTATGCTAAATCAATTGATTAATTACAACTAAGACTGCAAAAGACGGTACTGTTATGCCTCTTTTAGCAGTTATTTGTGTGTCATAGATAGAAAGTTAAAGAAGAACGTTGCATTTGAGGAAGCTATGTGAAAATGATCATACATGCAAAGTGTGTGCAACATTTATTTGAACACGCAGCGTAGACAGGCTGCTGCATCCTGAGTCAGGCCCAAGAGGGATGTTGAAAGCTTTCTGAGAAAAATGACTCACAAACTGTTACTTAAATCCCTGCAGCCTGCAGAGCACTATGCTGAGTATTTAATCACTTCATCAAAAATTACATTCCACTGAGTAAACAAGACTCACAGCATATTGACTGTGAAAGTCACATCAGCAGACACATACAGCTTTAAACCTGACCTCTGAGTAGTGAGCCCCAATAGACACATTCACAATCGCTGTTTACAGTAAAAGTAGAGACAGGAAACAGAAACGAAGTTTGATTCCAGATAAATAACTTTTAACCTCTGATCTGTTTGGTGCAGATCTACTGAGGATTAAAAAAATTCAGGAAGTATTGTTCAGAGTAAATCAAGTATATTATTCACAGTTAATCACTTCAGGATTTTTCCATTTAATTCTTTTTTTTTATTATTCTTTTTTTATTCTTTTTTATTTTTATGGCAGAGGAAGTTGTTTTGACCAGCAAAATAATTATGACCATGTTTTTTTTTTTTTTTTTTTAAAGAAAACACAGTCAGTAAGGGTAAAGTAAAAAAAAAAAAAGTATCCATGTAATATGAAATAACACTTCATTGTCCATGCCAATAAAATCAAAACTCTACAATGCAACACTTCATCATTTATTTACAATCAGCTGATGAGCGCATTCAGTATCTTGTCCTCCTGTCCTTGGCTCATTTAAATTCACTGGATGAGTTACAGCTTGTATGACTAATGCAACATTCACTGTGGCAGCTCAACAGATTATATATATATTTTTTTTTCATATATGCTCTTTAAAAAAAATTAAAAAATCAACTTGATTGGTATGTACGCGATACTGGATTGCCATGGGTTGCTTTGTCCCAGTGCTAATGATATTTTTATATTATTGCTGCTGTTAGACAAGCTCAACTATTACCTTAAAACTGTCACAAATGTGTTGTTAGTTGTAGACAACGATGGGCATGATATTTAAAACTGCAAAGGAGTGCGGCTTCAGCATCATAAAATACTTGAAAGTACCTGAACTTTAGAAGGATGCATTAGAGTTACCATTTGAAAGTTTATGACTATGAGTGTTGCATTTGACAAATGGGAAAAAAAATAAGTAATGCGGTAATAAGATCTGCATGGTGAAACCTTATGAATACATTTATACTGATGCCTTAACGGTTGTTGTGACTCTACTGGTGACTGAAAATCAAACATTCATTTCCGTTGAAAAGAGCCAGTGTAAAGAAACTGTTATTGATGTCTACCAGAGCACTACCAGAGAGCTGTCAAGCTCATTCCTGACATGGGACAGAACGACCCAGTACAGCACATAACATCCTGCTCAGACACAACACTGACAACTCCTAAACATGGAGTTACATCATGAACACACGCAGCAGGAAATGTAGAAACACATAATCAAATCTGGATTGTGTTGATTAGATGTGAAAACAACAGTTTCAAACATTTAGCTGATGAGAGAAGCCAGACCGGTAATGATCATGCTTACCCTGGTTCCTGGGTGCAGGAGGACTGTCCATACAGCCGGGCAGGTAGGTTCCATTGGGAAACATCCTTGGTTGACTTGGAGCTGGCTCTCCGAAGGCCCCAACTCGACAACCCGAGCCTGTGAACTGGCCCGAGAAGTGCACTGTGAAGGCCCCGAGTCCACAGTGAGGGTCCTCTATTGGCTCAGTGGTCCCCCAGCCTGGTTCTTGCTTGATGAGGGAGTGGTGGGAGGGCAGGGAGCTGTAGGGAGAGCCGGGGTGGAGGTCCAGCAGCTGGGTCCACTGGCCACCACCGACAGACATCCCACAGCCACCACTACCAGCGCCTGGTAAGGATGGCACAGGAGGCACTGGAGGTAAGAGGGTCAGATCTCGTACGTCTGACCCCATCGACATGGCTCCACACGGTTCAGTCAGCATTGGTGAAGGCGGGTCGAGACAGTCCAAAGAAGGAACGATGGTAAGTCCAGTAGAAGACACAGCTGGGAGGTTAAAAAGGTCACACAATAATAAAGTGTAAAGTTTAACTACCTAAAAACAGCTACCTGAAGAAGCAATACACAAACTCTTCTGCAGAAACAAACAACACACTATAGGAGCCATCTTTCCTGCCACAAGTCATGAACCGAAGAGTGGATATAAATGACTTAGTGGCCAAATGTGCACGCCGAATCTCCAGTTCCCTGGGTATCTGTGGAGTGGGAGTCTGCTAGGGTAACAGTCTCTATAATGTCTGACTTTCCTTACTCTCCTGAAGGCTCAAATAGTGCATAACTCACTGAACAGGGGGGAGGAGCGAGGGAGGCTGAGGAGAAGATGACTCCCTCGCCTTGCCCCCGGACAGCACAGACTGCACTTCTGAGTAGATTCTGACTAACTGCACATTTGCATGAGCGGGTGTTGCTCTTCACTCTTTGTTCAAGTTCAAGTGTTGCTCATATTGAATGTTTGTGTTAGCGCGTATGAATAAGTGTGTGCAAGGAGGAGATAGGTGTCGTTAATTCCTCTGAAGGAGTGTGCTGATGGACTTAAAGCATGAAACAGCTACATGACAATTAGTTAGTAAGTAAAAGAGCATGTTTTAAAGGAGGTTGCGTTCAACAATGGGATTCACGGTTGAGTGCTAGACCCAAAGTCCAATAAGCATAAATATGTGATAGGGGTAGCAAATCCCAGATTTCAAAATCAAGGAGGATAAAATACTTCACTTGTTTAATTGGCTCACATCACATCATCAAATGTGAGCCAATAAAACAAGTGAAATGCTAGTATTGATGTGCTATCCCATCACATTTTTATAAGTAAAAGAGAATTGGTAAAAGTCCACATGATGTCCATGTCCATGTTTGCACACATTAAAACTTTAATTAATTGTTTTTATGGCTCAGAGTTATAAAAATTTTAATATTCCATTTTTAATGTGCGTCAGAAAATCCTGCATATCTGTTAAATTACACATATTTAAAGCTAACAAAATGTATTTAAAAAAAAGTAATTTAAAAAACAGCTAGACTGAAATGTTTTATTATTGACCCCTCTCAGACATTCATCATCATTTCTGATTCTTCTGACTCATCTGTTTTTATGAAACATACCGCACTTTCAAAATAAGTTACCAAATGGATGAGGCAACTATACAAACGAAAGAGACGAGACAAACGTCAGAGTCAGTTTTCACTAATGTGTTAATTCTGGTGTACGTGTTTAAATATCCAAAGTTTGGGGAGAGTTTTTTTATTCAATATATCAGATGCAATGACATGTTTAAAAAAAATATATTGAGTCACAATTAATGAGTATAAAGATTAATTTATCATTTCTCAAAATGTGAAAATGGGGGGTGCCGCTGTAGCTCACCTGGTAGAGCGGGTGCCCCATGTACCAAGGCTGAGTCCTTACTGCAGCGGCCAGGCGTTCGAATCTGACCTGTGACCCTTTGCTGCATGTCATCCCCTCTTTCTCACCTCCCCCTTTCATTACTATATCTGTCACTATTAATAAAAGGCATAAAAAAAGCTAAAAAAAAAAGAAAGTTATCTATAAAATGTAAAAATGGTAAAACTTGCAGAAAAGGTGCTCTGAATTTTCCCATTTTGGGACTGTTTTGCTAAAAGCAACTTGCATAAACTGCACAGCCTTGGAGCAAAGCCACATCACACAAAAGGATAATTATTTATTAGTCGAGGAGCGGGGGAGAGTGTGCGTGTGTGTGTGTGTGTGTGTGAGCGCTTAAGAGATAGAGGTTTTGACTCGAGCTTAACTCAATGTGGAACTACACAGGAATGCAGTAAGTTGGAATATGCTATAAATTTAAGACAGCTGCTGTGGATCTTTTAACATTATAATATTTGTCAGATCAGCAGTGGGGTTCCTCCTTCCCTTGAAAGCTTGAAACGGTGATAAAGTTGCTTTTTAAAAATATACTGTGCTACAGTACATTCAGTAACCTATAGTTGACCTGTGATGAGACGACAGGACTCCTGAAACTCATTTCACTGTTAGTGTTACTGTAAAAGCCAATATAATACGATTTAAAAAGTGATTACATATTGGATTAATGCAGATTATGATATGATAGATAATAATATCATATTGGAGATCTTGAAATACTGAACAGTTGGACGTGTTCATCATGTTTATCAGGTTATATGTATTCAATCTGCATTTGCTGGACATTACTTATTGAAAATCAGCAAGAAACCTCTTTTATGACGGAAAAAGCAAAAGTAAGCCTCAAGCTGTCTGTCAATTCAAACTACTTTCTTTACCCCTGACCTAACGACCCATTGGACACCTTTACCCTTTGGACCACAACATGATGGATAATGATAAATTAGCCACGAGTTAATTAGTTTTACAAAGTGACTTCATTCGATATCATACCCGTTTTCGGGATGGCATTAAAAATCCACTTTAAATTTGAGATAGAAGACCAGAGACGATGCTGTGAGATGAATAGTGTCAGCCGGTTCCTGTCAACACCATCTGGAATATTAGTCTAGGATTCCAGTGAAAGTCGCTGACCCCTAATTCAACTTAAAATAAGTGGTGGTTGGGGGGAAGGTACACTAGAAATTTGCAAAGAGAAGAAAAAAAGTATACAAAAGAAGAAAGAGAAGTCTAAAGTCACTGTGAGAGTGATGAAATCAGTCCGCAAACTGCTGAGGTGGCATTACATGTTGCACAATGTTACTGAATGCTCTCTTGGTGACTGTCCTGTGTGAAGTTCAGTGGATGGAGTTTTTGCTGCAGACCTACAGATGCTGCAGTTGTGAAGGGTATTGATTATTGGATATTGAACATTCAGGATGTTGGTTCAAAATCAATAGTCTATTAGTCTATTAATATGCTCAATAGCATATAGCACTCTGGCTGCACTTTTTGCATTTCCCTTGCACTATTGCACACTTGCATGTTTGCGTATTTGCATGATTGTTTATGTGTACTTGGGTACAAATTTCCATTCCCTGCACTAGCTCTGTATTTTATTTTGTTGATGTGTCATTGATGTTGTCTTTTTGTATTCTGTTTTTATGTGAACCCTGGCTGCAAAACAAATTTCCCCTCATGGGACAATAAAGATAACCTAACCTAACCTAATATTCTTGACCAGCAGCGACAGCAGCTTGACATTAGGCCAAAGACATACCCCACACAACACATGGGCCTAAAAGAAGAGGCATACTGGCAGCTTAACTACAATAAAACACCATCTATTCCCCAGATTTTGACAATCTTACAGTCCGAGCATATCTGATTACAAGGGTCATAACCTTCCAAATGCTCCTAAAAGCTAAACACAGATTCATCTGGGTGGTGGAGAAGATAAAGTGCTCTCTGACTTACTCTATTCTGGGAAATAAACGAGTGCAAAGGCAGACCCATATATCCCTGAGGAACACATTCAGAGGATGTCCACGTAGCTGACTTCAAAATAGCAGCAAAGAAAATTAATTTCTCCCAAAACAATTTGGAAAAACCTCCTGTGGTCCACCCACTACAAACAAACACACTAAAGTAATGTGCTGCATGTACAAAAGGTTGTGGCACAATTAAAAGTATCTCTATAGAGAGTGAAAGAAAATGCAGTGCCTGTGAGCCAAGGCAAATGCTGGCCGTGCCTTCCCCAGCGGAGTCTTCAGCGGGGATTCATCAAAGGTGACGGGGGCCAGGAGAAAACAACCCTTTCAGCCCCTATGACGGATGGCAGTCCCCAAATACACCCATTCTAGAGATCAATCTGTGGTTTACTCAGGGTTTAAAACAACATCACTGAGCACAGGAAGGGAAATGGTCAATACTGCCTCTGACCCTTAACAAGAAATAAAACAAGACGCAAACTTTCTACAGCGTGATGAGTAAAAGGGAATATGAGAAGGGTTTGTTTCAGCCAGAGAGGCGGATGATAAACTACGCAGATATGTGACCTGGCAGAGCACGTGAAAAAGAAATTTTCATTTTAATAAACATCTGTACTCATGCTACTGCATCTGAAGTTAGACAGTTTGTCAAGCTGCTTCTTTTTAAATCAAGAGCACTGGTGATTTACGTTTTTAAATATTAATAATCTGTATTAAACTGGCTGTGATGTGATGCAGGAGAGGACTGCCAAAGAGCAGCAGGTGTTATTTTGATATGCTGATAGTGGCATAAAAGAAAAGGCCCAGTCCTTCACTTGTCCGTGTGGGCATGGAAACAAACTGATAACAAAGCTAACAGCAGTGTGTTGTAATGTTTCATCATTTCCCTCCTATCTGCCTGTGGCCTTTAGGAAATGGTTACTATTAAAAACAAAAGTCAGGCAGAACAATTATTCCTCTGTCTTCCCTCACTACTTTCTCAGAGGGATATTTGGACGTTTGTGACAACCAGGCTTCTGCTCTTTGAGATAACAACATGTGAACACACTGGCCATCATCACTCATTGCTTTAAGGATATGCAGTACATTTGGAAACATTCCTTTTCCTAAAATGAATTTCTCTTGAAGAAAATGTCGGCTTTAAACAACAAGCATATTGTTCCTCTTCCCTATGACCCACATGAAAAACAACAATCGTCAGTTTTTAATTCTCTCCCGTATCGTCTTCAAAGTGTTGCATATCAGACTGGAGATAAGAAACGGAGAAGAAGGATCTGGGGGAGAGCGGGCATTTCTATGGTTCATGTGTCAGACACAACACTGGTCCAGTGATTTTTCACACACCCCGTTCTCTAGTTGATGTTGATGATCACCTTTGCCCTCAGATCCCCCCTTCTCCTGCCTATTCATTTACATACAAAGCTGGATGCTCCTGATGATCAAATGCAGGAGGAAATACTTTAAACATAGGAATATAAAGACTCAGGTTAAACTAAAGAACTACTGCATACTTAAAGGAAAAGGCTGGCGAGATCCGAAATCTTTGATATTGTCAATAAATCCTATCCCAATTTTTAAAAAAGGTAAATAATTTGCTAAAACAGCTGGGCACTGTAGCTTTTAGCAAATATTACTCAAATAGAAGTAAACAGTGTATTTGTCTGGGACTATTTCAGCTGCGGATTAAGACACATTTGGTGCGCTAATGAGTATTAACGGCAGCAGGATGGTGTAAGTGGGACTGACTCAAAACAAACCATCTTTATTGTAATGAAGGATGTGGCTCACTGATGTGTAGTTAATAGTTTTTGGACAACAATGCAGCTCTGTGGCACAGAGGAATAAGCTACAGTATATCCGGTTTTGGCTACACAGACGATACTTTTGGGTGCAATAAATTGAATGTCGGATTTTGTTTTTTTAATAGGGTTTATTGACAATAAGAAAAATATAAAGCATTAAGTATCTAATCATGTTGACTGAGAAGAATTGTTGGACATTTTACATTTTGTGTTTCCATCAATACTTCTGTTAGCTATTCTGTTACTTGGATATTTGTCTATTAGTGATTACTTTTTTAAAAATAAGGGCGATGTTGACCTTTTCCAAATCGAAAATAAACATGATAATAGTCTATCTTTTGAAAATCTGCACAAAGCTGCATAAATTACATTATAAAGCAATGATTCCACTCGTGGACTTAGCTGTGAATTCAATAGTGGACGGTTTAGCCTATATATCAATATAATTCTATACAATTTATTAACGAAACACATTGCACATGTCAGTGATGTTGAAAGTGTGTTGTTATATTTTGCTGAACCACCTATGTCTCTTCCCAGCAGGTGTGTGTGTATCAGGATCAAGGCCAGCCGTTATCAGTCCTTTACAGTAAACCACAGCCTCTTCCGTGCTGTCACACCCTAGCAGCTGTGGCCGGGGCGTAAGCAGTCATCAGAAAACATCTCACATATCTCTCTAGCGGTTACTGTCTGTTGTCATACCCATGAGCCTCATTCTGAGACAAGATGAGCAAAGGTTTACGGGATGACTGAGATATGTACACAGCGATGGGAAAATTAAAAAAAAAAATGACCACAATGAGCAAAGAATGTGACGATAGGGAAATACCGCTTTGCTGCAACTTTCTCAATCCCAGGAAGACATGTATGTTTAGCTTTTGTATTGAAATGCTTTGTTGAAAATAATTTACTTAAAGGCTAGTTATCATTTAAAAATAATTATTTTCAAACACATCTTTTGGGAGAAAGAAATCTATCTTTTTCATTACAGAGAAAGTTTTAACAGTTGCCTGTTCTCTGTCTTCAGCATCATATTTATCATCACTAATGAAACAGTCTAAATAGTATCTCAAAGACAGGGTCACCCAGTTTAACATGCCTCTAATTAGTATTTGAGATCTGGCATGTGTGGCTTCAAGCCAAATATTGTGCAATTGAAACCAACTTCATTCTTTGTTTGACTGTGCCTTTTAAAGTCGTATTGCTCCTCCTATAGCCTGTGAGTGTGTGTAATATAAACACACTCTGATGACAAGAGACCACTCCATCATTAACGGAGCCCCAGTTCCTCTGCAGTGACTCGATCCCTCCAGACAGGAACGTCAGAATTCCTGGAAGACTGTAGCTTTTTTTTTTTTAGGTTGAAACAGAGCACACACATTCCACATAGGGGGGGATTAACGACCTCAGATAGCTCAACAACACAAATGCAAACCCGCTCTGATTGATTGCTGCGGTCTTTTGGTGTGATATGAAGCTGGTCATTAAGTGATATGGCACGATAACAGCAGCAGTTCACGTATACCAACCTTCTTTTTCTGGTGATGTGTGAGATTTCACTACAGAGTAAGAGTCATGAGAGTGACTATTCTGATCATAGGCCTCCTTTCTCCATGATTTTCTCCTCAACCGTCGTTGACAACTATAGAGTTCTGGTCTTAATCATATCTAACAACCAAAATCTTATCAAATGGGAGTCCATGATCTAATGTGAGAAGGTTGAGAACCACATGATGTCAGAAAGTAGTGAAAAATGCCCATTTTGTCCACCCAGCAGAATATATTTAATTCATTATCACACATGACAAGGAAAAGCAGCAAATCCTCACAATTTTTTTCAATTGTTCAAAATTTTGCAATGATTTTGCTCATTTTCTCAACAATTAATTGATTATTAAAATAGTTGCTAATCATTTTTCTGTTGCTTGACTAATCGATTAATCGACGAATTGTTTCTGCTGCAGGTTTATTCTTTTGGTAGTGAAAAATATAGAGGAAAGAGGGGAAAATGGCAATGGGACAATGGTACAGTAAGTGCATAGCAGAGAGCGGATACTGTTCTCAGCATGACTTTGCTAGTATCAATTATTGGCTCAAATCTAAATGTATATGAAAAGTGAGATAAGATAATGTAGCACAAGTAATTAACAGAGCCCTGTACTGTGAAATAACTTTTTCAACTGTTGGATAATAACCATGCATATTAAAATATCAAAGCTGAATTAAAAACCAAGGAGTATGTGATAGATTTATAATGTCTCTCTGCAGTAGTGGATAATAAAAGTCCATCAGAAAGGCCTCGTGGGATTTTGTACGCTTTGGACCATTGTGGATCCCCTCTGTTTAAAACCGTAGCTTTGTTTGTTTATTTGTTTCTGGTATTTGTGTGTACTTGTGTGGGGAGGGTGGGTCAGCTTATAAGTAATTAACAAGCAATTCGCTCCACCTAGGGAAGCAGGGAAGTTACTCATGCGATGCACCCTGACAAGGTCACCGCCTGATAGATGAGCCTGAGCAAGGGGGTTTTTCAGAGATTGTGAAGGCAGGCAGAACTGTGGGAACCAGACAATTAGTGGGTGGAAAGGTAGGCCGCCATGTTGGATGATGACCATGAGACGGGCTTACATGGACACTCACCGCTTGGCTGGCTGACAGGGAGAAAGCAGACACCTGGGCTCGACTAGCTCTTAACACACAGTCATTTATCTTTGAGGAGGCTGAGCGGGCAATTTGCCAGCAGTTTAGGAAGAGCATGTGCTATTTCCAATCAAACAGACATGGATAAGGTCAGTATAGACATATTAGTCAGATAAATATTTCAGACCCACACATAAACATGAATATCTGTAGTAGCCTTTTGTCTTATTATACTTATATATTTCCTAGATCTCATTATAACAAATATATAGGTGGTATCATGCACCAACACACTGAACACTATATAAAACTGGGGAAAAAAAGTTCGGAAACTTGTGTTTGGTTGATTATTTCTCTGTTGTTATAATGCTAATTGGCATTGTATTTTACATCGTTGGAAAGCCTGTTTATTTACCTTCACAATGATGTCCTGCAACGAATCCTGGTTGAGGAATGGAACGCCATCTCACAGCAACGTGTGACCAGGTTGGTGACCAGCATGAGGAGGAGGTGCCAGGCTGTTGTGGCTGCGTATGGATCTTCCACCGCTACTGAGGCTCCCGATGGTGTATTAAATGAATAAAGTGTAAATTGGCCAATATGTCTTGTTTGTTCCTTGTTACTGATAGAGAGTTCAATCATCCAATCCGCCAAACAACTCAAAACAAGAGTCAACACCAACAGGAGAATACACTGTTTACCATTGACGGAGCATTTTGGCAAATTTTTCTTGGGCGCTACCCACATAATCAGCTGTGCTGCTCCTCCCACAAATGCATGATCCTTACAATTTGGACATCATTGTGAAATTAAATAAACAGGCTTTCAAACGATGTAAAATACAATGCCAATTAACATTGTAACAACAGAGAAATAATCAACCAAACACAAGTTTTCGAATTTTTTTCCCCAGTTTATGTACCTTTAAACACAGAGTTAAAACCCAGTGCATCAAAATGTGAAACCATGTGAAACCAAAGAAAACACTTTGTTACAAATGAGTTACAGCATTTACACATGAAAACAAAATGTTCAGTATTTTGCAGAGTCAGATAAGACTCTGTCACAACAAAGAAGACTTGTAAGAGAATTGGGATTTAACATGCAACATAACTTTTTCCTGCAAAGGTAAGATGATAGGAATTATCTTTAGCAATATCTGTAATGGTTTCACAACCTCCAGGGAACTCATGACTTCAAGGAGCACACTGCCTGACGAAAGCAAAATGACAGGCACTCTTCCGCTGAATTCTGTACACATACACCAACATAAAACACCCCGTTACACATCAGCGCAAGCTACTGAAAACATGGGCGATGTCTGCTGTTAGATTACGTACGTCTTGTGAGGACTACATTGCCAGGTTAGATTTAGAATGATATAAAACAGACTAAATCCTAGTTTGTACCAGGTACAGTCTCCTTGGAGTTAAAAGGTTTATCCATGCTATGTTCAGGACATTTTGCCATGAATATTATAAAGGCTATCAAGCATCATAACAAACTGTGGCATTTTAAAGACCTTTTGAAGAAGACAAAAACAATGTCTCGCATGCACCTGGAGCTTCAAAGCCTGCAAAACTCTTATTCTGGACTTGAAATATACCAGGCACTTGACAACAGCTGTTAATCAGATAATGAAAGCCTCACAGTTACACAAGCACACTTGTGGAGAAGCGGCTATAAATTCTTTGCCATGACAGCGTACGAGGGCAGGGAGAGAGTGAGGGTGGGATTTGGTACCAGGCACTTGCCTTCCCAACTGAATGACGCATCATACCAGCACTATGGTGAAACACACATCAGCCATTTCCCTTTTCAACACACTATTTTAAGGTATCCTGCAGAACACAATAGGCCCCTTACTGTAACCACTAAGAGAAGTATGTGACAAGCAGACTTTCAAGGAATTATGACATGGCATGATGTGTCTCCTATGAATCCCCTAAATGTGCATATTTTTCGTGTCAGATGAAGTGTGAGCTGCAATGCAGCCTTGAAATGGAAAACAGTGTCTTCACCCTGGGACACGGCCTGCTCAAGACCTAAGATGTTAGTAACCTGACTGCATAGTTTCAGGGTGAACTCCTGCTCCACTTACCCTCTTCACCTCACTCACCTCAATCACCAAGTGACCTGCCATTGTAACAATACGCAGGATCCCACTTGGCACAGAGGCTCATCAAGCGCACCCATAGGTCAGCGGGTGTATGGTGGAAGAGTGTTGCCCTTTGACACTGACGGTGTGTTCGGGTTGGAAAGCTCTGGGCCAGGCCTGCCATGGTGGTCCACACAGATGGACCGCAGCTCAATCAGATAACCTCTCCTGGGGATCAGTTTCACCTCTCTGTATCTGTAACTCTCATCCAGGACATCCAGGGTTAATCTCCCAGAGTGGAGATTTAATATCTGGATAAGAAAGGATGAAATATTAGGATATGGTGGGGAAAGTCTGGGTGACTAATAAAATGTAGGAGGTTGTCTGACCTCTGAAGAAAGAGGTTGTGGCGGTACTGAGTCAGAAGACTGAAAAACAGTTCCCATCCACATAATAATATAAAATAAAATTCCTTCTTAATAATAATAATGAACAAATGCCTCTATAATAACAAACAATTAAGGAAACTGAAATATTGGTTTGTGTTTTTCCTTTTACCCTCCTTTAAAGTTTTCCCAAATAAAATACACTAAAAGAAATGGGTATAAAGGGTTTCATTGAAAATCAACAAATGAATAGAATACAAAAATACAGCCTGCAGGCATTAGGCTATTGTAAGGCAAGCCAGATCGTTGCACAAATAGTACCTAAACGTCCCAGTGCAGGTAACCCAATTGGTTGGCACTTAACTTGTTTCCCCAACTAGGAGTCAACACTCTCAACAAACAAAACACAAAGATCACAGAATCCCAAAAGGGCCCAAAACAGACCAGAGTTTCTGGTAAAGCTGATAATACATGTTGCATTGAGTGAAGGAGAGATCAGAATGACACTGGGTGTGCAGTTTCCCTCCTCTTTTAAGCCCTACAGAAAGGGCGTCGTTACACCCTGATTGGCCAAGAGGGGAATGCACCAAGCTGCTCTCAACTATCATTTAAGAGCCAGTCCCCACACCCTGCGCAACAGGTGAACTGAATAACCCTCTAATCACTCAGCAACTCAACCAAAAAAACACCAGGGAAAAGGGAAACAACAGCAAGCACCAGAGAATTGGCAGCTGCCACACTCCCTCCCCCATATAATAAACACCGCCTCCAAGGTGTTTTACACACATCCTTTAGACAGTTATTTACCTTTAATACAATGTCACAAAAAACCCATAAATTCATCCTCATCACTAGTGTCACTGTCCAGAAAAATGCGCATGACCGCCTCTCTCTCCTGAGCCTCCACTTCAATAGAGGTTGGGCGACACTCCTTCAAATCACACACATTAACCACCCTTAGATCCTTTCCGGTGTCCTCACGCACAATCCTGTAATTCACAGGGCCTACCTGCTCAACAATGCGGTACGGACCAATCCATCGTGGGGCCAGTTTAGCTGTGTAATTTTTGGAAGCCTTGGAGACGGGATGGGCTTTCATCCAGACCCTATCCTTCATTTCATATGTGACATGTCGCCTGTTTTTGTTGTAGGTATGAGCCTGTTTCCTTTTTGCCTGTGCCAGATTGGACTCTACCAGAGCTTGGACATTTTTCAGCGCACGTGGGACCTGAGAAGAGGGCTCAAAAGCTCTGGCAAAAGGTCCCTTCAAAGATCCTCTAAGCAGCAACTCAGCTGGGGAAAAGCCGGTGGCTTCATTGACTGCGGAGTTCAGGGCAAAACGCAACTCCGGTATGAAACGATCCCAACTCTTATGCTTCTCTCCAACATACGAAGCTATCATGCTTTTTAGTGAGCGGTTAATACGCTCAGTCATGTTAGTCTGTGGATGATAGGCAGTTGTGAGTTTATGGACAACCCCCCAGCTATCACACAACTCTTTGAAAACCTCTGATGTGAACTGAGGTCCCCGATCTGATAAGACATGTTTTGGGACACCCCAACGTGTAAAGATGTCCTTCCGCAGACATTTGCTGATTGTGGAAGCAGTAGCATTACATAAAGGAAACAACTCAACCCAACGACTATAATAATCTACCACAACAAGTAATTGGGTGTTTCCCAGGGAACTACGAGGCAGAGGGCCCATGAGGTCCAAACCAAGCATTTCCCATGGCTCCGTTACCTTTGTCTGCTGGAGCAAGCCAGCAGGCTTCCTGGACTCAGGTTTATATTTCTGGCAAATAGTACAAGATCTTACATATTCTGCGACATCTGTCCATATTTTCGGCCAGTATGCAACTTCACGAATCCTTTGCTGGGTCTTATATCGTCCAAAATGACCACTCAAAGGGTTATCGTGGTATGCATGCAAGACGACTGGACGAAGTGACTGTGGAACATATACCTGGTATAGGTCACCACGGTCAAGATGTTTGGTTTTCCTGTAAATCGTATCCTCCAAAATGACAAAACCGGAGTCTGCTTCACCGCCAGGTTTGTCATCAGTGAGCAGTGCCTGATATATTTTCTGGATGTCTGGATCACTCCTCTGGGCTTTCCAGACATCCTCATCAGTCAGAGGAAAAGGTACAAACTTCTCATCCCGTGTCAGGGAACGAGTGTACAATGCAAAGGAGGCCGGACCAGTGGCCCGCGACAGAGCATCCGGTGCGTTGTTCAACTTACCCTTACGATATTCAATCGTAAAAGAAAATTCCTGCAGACGCAGTGCCCAGCGTATAAGCCTGGAGCTAGCTTTATTGGTGTTAAAGACCCACAACAACGAAGAGTGGTCAGTGACAACAACGAAAGGTTTCCCTTCCAGATAGTGTCTCCATTTCTCCAGACTCCACACCACAGCCAGACATTCCCGTTCTGTCGTGGAGTAATTTTGCTCTGACCTTGTTAGAGAAAACAAGCGATAACCTCTTCTCTAGAGGAAGTGTTCGATCTCTGAGCCAAAACTGCCCCTAGACCCGTAGAACTTGCATCGGTGTAGACGACAAATGTGTTACACATATCAGGGTGACCAAGGACAGGAGGAGAGGTCAGATGGTCTTTAAGACATTGAAATGCCTTCTGACACTCCTCTGACCACTTAAACACGACTCCTTTCTTTTTCAGCGCATTCAGGGGCTCCGCAATCATTGAAAAGTTAGGGACATAACGGTGGTACCATCCAGCCAGACCCAAAAACCTTTGAACTTCCTTGAGGTTTCTAGGCACAGGGTAGTCACAAAGTGCTTCTGTCTTTGCTGGATCTGCCTGCACTCACTCCTTGCTCACTACATGACCCAGGAATTTAAGCTCGGGACAACAGAAGTGGCATTTCTTAATATTGAGTGTAAGGCCAGCCTGCTGGAGGCAATCAAACACTCGCTGGACGTCATGAAAGTGATTCTGGACGTCTTTGGAATAGATTATGATGTCATCCAAGTACACCATACAGCACTCTCCTAGGCAGCTCCTCAGCACTTGAGTCATTAGCCTTTGGAAGGTAGCTGGAGCTCCCTTCAAGCCGAAAGGCATAACCTGAAAATGGAATAATCCAAAACATGTGACGAATGCCGTGAGGTGCTGGCTTTCCGGGTCCATTTCTACCTGCCAATAACCACTGTTGAGATCTAAGGTGGTGAACACAGCTGAACTTGCCAGAGATTCAAGTATCTCAGAAATCGTTGGTAGAGGATAGGCATCTCCCTCGCTACGTTCATTAACACGGCGGAGATCAACACAAAATCGAGGTGTTCCACCATCTTTTCTAGGCACCACTACAATCGGGGATGCCCATGGTGAATGGGAAGGTACAATGATACCCTGTCTCTTCGATCTGCTCCTTAACCATCTTCCGCTTTTGTAGGGGTAATCGATAGGGGCGCTGGGTAACCACAACATCACTGTTTAGTTTGATTTTATGTTTCAGCACAGAGGTACGGCCTAAAGTGGTGGTGCAGACCCGCGGGTTGTTTAGCAAGAGTTGGTACAATTTCTCAGCCTCCCTCCCTGTTAAACCACTGTCTGCAACAGCAGTATGGAGCAGACTGAGTAAGTCATCACCTTTAGGAATACAAGCTAGGTTACACCAGTCATCACTAACAGCAGGCAAGAGCGGTAATGTAGGTGGTAAGGTAGTATACAAAGCAACACTGCTCACACTCAGAACACCCCAACAATCACTAGGGCACAGGACAGGCTGGAAAGGGAAAACCCTGGTGGTGTCATCACCAGCAAAAGAGTATACCTTGTCCCGGACGTTGACCTGGAGCCCACTCATGCTCATAAAATCTAAACCAAGAACTAATGGATACACCAACACATCTGCATCCAGTACTGCGGTAGGTACGAACCAACTGTTACCATGCATGCTGAACTCCAGCACTTTACATCCAATAGGATTTGCTTGCTGGCCATTCGCAAGATACATTGGTCCAGGGTTGCAAAAGCTGAACCCAGACAACATGGTTATGTGGGCCCCACATGGGTTATGCTAGGGGTACCTGGGTACCAAGTGGGTATGGGCCCAAAATAGGCATCTTATCTGGGGCCCACTTGGGTCAACTAATGCAGGTTCTAGGTGGGTCACTAATGGGAAATTAGAGATGGGTTTTAGTTTATGTTGCCCAGATTGGGCCCATATTACACCCAGTGTACTCCTGCATGAAACCCACAAGGGTAATTGGCATGGGGCCAACATAGAAATTGTGGACAAACCCACTTACAACCCATATTTCATCCCATGTAGTCCACATGTTGCCCAGTTGGGGCCCACACAACACCCATTGTAATCCTGCATGGATTCCATGTGGGCAATTGACATTGGGCCATTATGGAACCCGCGGACAATCCCATATAGGGCCCATTTTTCAGCCCATTTACTACCCACATGGGCCCCACATACAGATGTTGGCTGGGAAGCTGTGCAGCACTGACAGGGATTTTTTTTCCAACCAATTTGGAAAGATAATTCATTAAAGTCCAATAATTCATGTGCATAATACATATTTTAGGACACATACTTTTATATTACAGAGGGGAATAATGCTATGCAGAATCAGTGTGGTCATGATATCCCTTCAGCGGCAGTTCTTCTTCTTTAAGGTTTATTGGCGGTTGGCAAACAACGATTTGGTGCATTACCGCTACCAACTGGTATGGAGTGTGGATCATTCTGGCTAATAATTACAATATCCCAAAAATATAAATAAATAATAATAATAATAATTATAATAATAATAATAATAATAATAATAATAATAATAATAATAATAATAATAATAATAATAATAATAACAATAATAATAATTAATAATAACAATAAATAAAAATAAAAAATAAGAGAGGAGTGTGGATCATTCTGGCTAATAATTACTATATCCCCCCAAAATATATATATATATATATATAAATAAAAACAAACATTTTTAAAAAATAATAATAATAATGATTATAATTAATAATCAATAATTTTATTAATAATAATAATAATAATAATAATAATAATAATAATAATAATAATAATTAATAATTAATAATTAATAATTTTAATGATAATTAATAATAATAATAAAGAAAAAGAAAAAGAAAAAGAAAAAGAAACGAAAACAAAAACAAACAACCCCATATTTTTCCAATCATATTAATTGGTCTAAGATACTGAAATAATATTCTATAACACTCATTTAGTGATTCAGCTTTATGTTACTGTCTCTTTAAGAGCATGAACCGGAAGAGGAAGAGTTTCACCGGAACTGATGTCTTCTCTCTTTCCGGTCAGGTCTCCGTGGTGGTGTGAGCGTGGATTTCATCTTCATCAAGACTCACTGAATCAACAAACATGAGCGTCCCAGCGTTTATAGACATTACGGAAGAAGACCAGGTAAGACCCACGTCTTTAAAAACACTCATAAAGCTCCGTCACGTCAGAGGATGAGTAGATTAATGAGGAATATCCGACCTAAACATAGCATGTTAGCTAGCTACGATGCTAACAGGACATGCTAGTTGTTAGCATGCTAAGCTACATGGTATCTCTGTAAACTTACTGCTTTGTATGTAAATCAGCTGAAGATCGTTTTTCTATTCCTGTTCAGCTCAATGTATTTAATCTACTTTACAACTAAAGCTGTCACAAATGTCCTCAAAGTTAGATAGATAGATAGAAAGGTGGGTATAAATAGATACATACATAGATAGATAGTAACTTTATTGATCCTGAGGGAAATTCAAGTTTCCAGCATCACAGTTCCATAGTGCAAAACATGTTAGTAAAAAGGCAGTAAAAGAGTTAGCAGTGCAAAGTACAAAAAAATATATATAGTGCAGGGTAACAGCTGTGATACAGGACTATTAAAAAAGTGAATATAGTGCAGAAGAGACTGTTAAAAGTGAATATAGTGCAGGGTAACTCTAGTAACTTAGTCTATGAAAGTGCTCTGTATGCATTATCTGTCCTGCAGATCGTCCTCCTTTGTCCCCCACTCCCCAGAGAGGTGTTATTCTAATTGCTGAGGCTATTATTATTCTAATTGTTAAGGCTTATTGACACAACAATGTATGTAAGCTTGGTACTCATGTTTTATGTAACCAGTAAAACTTGTTATTTGACTCTGTAATGTTACAGGCTTCAGAGCTGAGAGCCTACCTGAAAGCCAAAGGGGCTGAGATATCAGAGGAGAACTCTGAAGGTGGTCTTCATGTAGATCTGGCTCAGATCATCGAGGCATGTGATGTATGCCTCAAGGACGATGATAAAGGTAGGTGATGATGAAGAGGACCGTGGGTAAGAACCCACGGTCAGTTATTTATATATTGGATAATAACAGAAACTAAAGCTTTTTTCGTAGGTTTATATTTTGACTTATGTTACCAGCAAAAGTACAGGTGTTATTAATAACATTATTTATGGCTCACATGAATTAAGTGTCCCTGTAAGCTATTCCAGTAATCCATGGACATGCCGTGCAGTATCTATTTATGTTTAATTTTACTGACCCTGAAACTATTCCCGGATGGATATAACAATTTCTCATTTCTTCTGGCCCCTCTTTCTCTCTGTATCTCTCTGCAGATGTGGAGAGTGTGATGAACAGCATCGTGTCTCTGTTGTTGATCCTGGAGACGGAGAAGCAGGAGGCTCTCATTGAAAGTCTATGTGAGAAGCTGTTGAAGTCCCGTGAAGGAGAGAGACCCTCCCTCAGGATGCAGCTGTGAGTGCTTTTACTTTTTTCCCTTAAATCTATTCACAGTATTGCCTCTTACGGCTGTTGTTTTAAAAACAATTTGACCAAGTATACACTCCACATGCATGGACACTAAGTAAGACATTGTTTTGATTTGGTTAATATTAGCCGGTTTCCGCCAAAAGTTCCCTGGATTTTTAGTCCCTGAAACTACTTTTCAAGGAACTAAAAGGTTCCTTCAGCCCACTGTTGTCTGCGTTTCTACCGCGGTCTAAGAACTAGAAGATTAGGTCAATTAGTCCACTGACGTTTGGGAAAAGCAACATGACATGGGATGGGGGCTGCTGGTGGTCACAGCGGTAAACACACTCTGCAACCTGCAGTTCGGTGTGCCTAGCCTGTTTCACCTAAAAAGCTTGCTGGAAAAAAAAAAAAAACGTTCCCCATATCCCAAAATGCTTCTTAACTGATACTAGAGTACTTCCTTGTTTATGAATGAATCAGTACACGAGTTGAAGCTGCGGCACTGTGCGTATGTTTGACCAACCGGCGACCGTCATCCCTACAAACTCCACCCTGAAAGTTCTGTTACTTTCAGAAAGCACTACCCCCCGGCAAGGGCTTTTTTGGGGGTATAAAGGCCCCGTAAAATGTCCCCAGAGCTTAATTTAGACCCTGGTCCCTGTGGTCGAAATGCGATGAGTTCCTCAAAAGGTTCTTGGTGCTGGGGGAATGTTCCTGCAGTCAAAACGGGGCTTATGAGGCTGCTGGTCTTGTGAGATTAACATAAGGATACTGTTAACAACATCAATAGACAGGAACGCGGCTATCTTCTTTTTAAAGCAAACTGCATGTGTTGAGAAAACATGGAACCGTTACAAACAATCAGTTCTCTGTTCAAACACTTGACAATCTCTTTCATGTTTTGATGTTACAGACTCAGTAACCTGTTCCATGGCATGGATGAGAACACTACAGTGAGGTACACGGTCTTCTGTGGCCTCATCAAGGTGGCTGGGACTTGTAATGCCATCGCCTTCATCCCCACTGACCTCGATCAGGTATACCTGTTCACCATGATTAACTGGGATAACTGTCTGACTATAAACACTGCACTGTCACATATTGCATATTTCTTTGCCTTGAGCTGCAGCAACAGCAAATAAGAAAACATCTCAATCTCCACAGGCTGCATTTTCTTCCTTTGCAGTTGATTTATGATACCCGTTGTTTGTGCTTCTGATCAGGTGCGCAAGTGGATTATCGACTGGAACCTTACCACAGAGAAGAAGCACACACTCTTGAGGCTGGTGTATGAAGCATTGGTTGACTGCAAAAAAAAGGTATATGGTCATGTTTTGGTATGCACAAATTCAGAAATATGAATACACAGAATTTAACATTTATAAACTCCTGCATGAATAAATAATACACGTTTGTTTTATGCATATACATGCCTGTAGGCCAACGTTTCTGTATGAGATAGTGTGCTATCCTTCAAGTAAAGTAAAGTTGAAAGTAATTTTCAACAATGTATCTGTCTTCTCATTTCACAGCGAGGCTGCAGCAAAAGTGATGGTTGAGCTGCTGGGAAGTTACACAGAAGACAATGCTTCACAAGCACGTGTTGATGCCCACAGGTAAACTTGAAGACCTTGTTTAACATTTGTCATCAAGCCTCGATATAACGTCCATCCCTCATATATACTTCCTTGGTGTCCCTTATCTTTAGATGTATCGTCCAGGCTCTCAAAAACCCCAACACCTTCCTGATTGACCACCTGCTCACCCTGAAACCTGTTCGCTTCCTGGAGGGAGAACTCATCCATGACGTGAGTACTGAAGGATGTGCAATGTTTTGTGGTGTTAAATATATAAAAGACACTACTGGCATTGTCATATTTATTTATTTACACGGCTACTTACTGAAGAAATCAATATTTTGACACAAAAACGGTCCGCCAGAGTCCGACATCAGAGCTGCAAACCTTGATTGACCAATCAGAATTGAGTACTCAACACAGCCGTGTAATAAAAATGGGATAAGGGCTTATCTGGGTTTCTGAAATCAGGATATGGTGTTTACATCATGGATATATCTATGGTTTACATGCTCAAACACATGAATGGGATACTTCAAAAAACCTGATCATAAACAGGTTACTCATGTCCGTGTGAACGCACTATGTGAAAGCCTCTTGACTGTGTTTTACGTGGGTGCATTTTTGATATGTAGTACAGTGACAGCTAAGGCTTCACAACCCAATATTTATATGCTGACCAGTTATGACAGTTGAATGGTGACCAGCAGGAATGTTTGTACATTACCAGCTTAACAGGTTGAGACAATGAAAAAATATTTCATAATAGTGTGTGTGCACAGTTTTCTTTAAGAGTTTTCATGGGTCAACAGACAGGCATTTCTAAAGGTATTAATAGTTCAGCCCAGTGTTCATTGTGTACAACATTTCTGCATTGGAGCCAGTGATCTGTCTCATAACTGTAATATGGACGTGGTTAACATTACAGTTTCAGCCTGTATGAATACAAAGACAATGTGACTGTTTCTAGAGTCTTATAATGACATTTCTCCCTCTTCTGACTCTATTTTCAGCTGTTAACAATCTTCGTGAGTGGGAAACTAATCGCATACGTAAAGTTTTACCAGAGTAACAAAGACTTCATTGACTCTCTTGGTAAGTAGCCACAAATTGAGATATTAGTTGCATCAATTCTACACAAACACACGGCCGACCATGACAAAATGACCATGTGCTGCAATCCTAAAACCTCAGTGTACATGTAGTCGGTGAGTGATCAAATTTAGCTCTGCTCCTTAGCATATTTGTTAATCAGTATTGATATATTCTACGACAAGTGTATTATAACTTAATATGCTTAATAAGAAACCTGTTTTGTAATATAATGTCACCACTTTAAGAGTGTATCAAGGGAGCACCATCTTTAAAGTAGTTTAGAGTATTTTTTTGTCTTTTGGAACTAGTGTTTCAAACTTTTCCCTCTGTAAGGATGGTTTTATTATGATTTTATACTGCTGTTGCTATGATTCTGAGTGAAAAAAAGCTTAAGGATTTGAATATAATGACAAATTTGATTCCTAATCAAGTTATTCTGTAACTCTGTGCAGAACAAAAGTACATTTAAAGACCATCTGAACCACCTTTTCCTATATGAATAACTCTGATAACCATTGAGCCTATGTACTGCGCTCTGTTGACACAGTACAGGAATGTGTGTTTGTGTCAGCAGTGTGTCTCTTTCTCACTACTAAAGGCTTTGTTGTAATTACAAGCATGTGTAGGATGGACTCTCAAAACAGCCAATGTGGAGTGGTGTTTGTGTTAATGAGTAGATTCCCTGACTGCTTGCTCCTAAATGTAGAGACAATTATCACAGGGAAACTCCCCGAGTCGAGAGTAATCGACTGTGACTGTTTTGTGCTTAATGATCCCTGCGTGTTGCTCTCCAGGCCTGTCTCACGAGCAAAACATGTCCAAGATGCGTCTGCTGACATTCATGGGCATGGCTGTGGAATTCAAGGAGATCTCCTTCGACACCATGCAACAGGAGCTGCAGATCGGAGCCGATGACGTCGAGGCTTTTGTCATCGCGGTACAAGCACTTCATCTCATTAATCCCTGCTGTCTACCCTTGTTACGTGTGCTGTTACAGGCGACTAATGGGGGGGAAAAAGGAGTAGTGATTGAACAGTGGTCACAAACAGACACACATCCCCCTGACTTGCCTTCTTGTATCAAAAAATTATGTTTTTCCTCCTTAAAAAAAGAATGTAGTGTTCATCATAGGTCATGAGTTTTACAATGAAAACATGGCATAGAACCAAGAATAGCACTTTTAGTGTTTTGTGACTCCGATTAGCTTCATTTCCCAACTGCATTCTCTCAAAGGTTTTATTGTTTTTATTGCTCTCTGTCAGAGTTTTTGCTGCCTCTTTATTCCCCTCCTGTCTGCTTTTTCTTTCTAGCGGTTCGGACGAAGATGGTGTACTGCAAATTGACCAGACACAGCGAAAAGTTGTTGTGAGGTAAGGACTTTCATCAAACAACGTCATGCATGCCTTAACTGTGTTCCATTTTGAGTAAGTAAAGAGGGGCAGTTATAGCAAGACCTGACGTACTTTACCTGTATCTTCAGAAAACATCGTCCTTCATCCTTAAATAGGTCCTAATAGAGTGGTGCAGGAATCCAGGGTCCCAAAACCCAGAAATGAGTTAGCATTTTAGCACTTCCAGTTCCCTCGTCTGGAAGTCAAAGGGTTTTTTAAATGTTTTTTTTAGTTAGATGCCTGAAATGAGGTCTGTTGTTAACACAAGCTTAAGAGATTTTAACGTTTTATTCTACATTATTACACGGCTTCGTTGAGTACTCCATTCTGATTGGTCAATCACAGCGTTCTACGGTCTGTTATTTCTTTATAGCAGACTGTTGCTATGTATAACAAACCGTTGCTATGGGCGCAGCTCTGATGTCAGACTCTGGCGGACCATTTTTGTGTCAAATTATTGATTTCTTAAGTAAGTAGCCTGTAATAAGCGGAGTAATGTACAGCTAGCGGGTAGCGTCGCATCACGTCGGGGTTTATTTCACAACAATGACCGACTCGTTTTACCTTATCCCTTACATATAAAATACGTCAGTAAATATCTAACTCGGGAATTTTTAAGCTTTTATATGTATTAAAAAATGCGGTTCCTAACAAGTTGCTAAATGTGACTACCAAACGTCATCACGTCGACTCGTCCACCGTTATAGTCTTGTTATGTATACTTGCACTCGTGCGACCGTGGTATAGTTCGTTTATAGCCTAACGTTAGCTTTTTACTTCTGGCGATTGCATTCACACTTCAAAAATCATAAAAGGTTTCTTCATTTGTTCAAGTATCATAGATGTTTGATGGTGCAACCACCTATGCAGTGTTGGTGAGAGTGCACCACTGTTCATCGCTAATGCAGTCTGTACTTATTAGGCATACACATATCATTATCTTTGACACATTTCTTCTGTTGATGTGAAAATAACTTCAGGTTCACATTCAGAAGGTCTTTTTCTTTGTCTTCTGTGGAGCCATTCGTTTGATCTTTTTGCCGTTTCTGTAATTGTTAATGACAGACCAGTACTAGGCTGCAAGGGTTGACTAATGAACTAATATGTGGATTAGTTTGTATTCCTGAATTTGGCCAAAGTTGTCTGGTGTCTCTGGTCAAGGCTGCTATGAGTTTATTTGGTTCTTGTCTGCAGAGAACTATGTCATCTGTCTAGAAATGATTCTGCCTCCGTATGGCTTTGATTTGAGGTCTTAATACCGAATACAGGCTTTTGTCATAGTTATATTTACTATAGCTCTGTATTTTATTTCCTCAAAGTTGTGAGACGTGACCTTGGCCTGCATTTTCTTTTTGTCAATTTAACATTCTTGCTTCTGTGTTTTCCACTCAATCAGCCACAGTACACACCGCACCTTTGGCAAGCAGCAGTGGCAGCAGCTGCACGACAGCCTCAGCTCCTGGAAGGCCAACCTAGCAGCCGTCAAGACCAGTCTGCAAGCCCTGTCACCTTCTGCTTAATTCCACCTTAACCCAACTGTCTAGACTGCCTGGCCCTCTATTCTTTTCTGCTTTCCAAATCCCCAGACTGAATTGATCAGTTTTTTTATTAATCCAATAAAACAACAATGGATATAACCTGTGATTGCTTATTCCTTTCTTGTTAAGTAATTAAATATTGCTAGTTCTTTTCAAGTTAATTAATGTCATAAACACAGCAAGTTGTATTAACACACAACAGCCAAAAGCTTTACTGTGCCATAATACATATATTATCCGTCTTTTCAGACAACTACCCCACTAGTTGCATTATGATCCTTTCAGAAAGCCATGCAGTGACTTTAATGGGGGCTCATCCTCCAGCAGCTCTCAACATCTGGTTTTAGTTAAAGGACGACGTGCCCGCATTAGATGAGCTGTGACTCTTGGTGAGAAATAGCCTGCAACAAGAGGGTCACTTGTCTGGGAACACATGAGAGGTGACAACAGTAATGTGAACTTAAGATGACCGTGTCTGCCGGGGTCAGAGCTGTATGACTGTAGCATCAACACTTAAAAGCTCGTGGCGTAGGCTGATTCACTGCCACTACAAATTTGACACTGTCCTCTGGGTTAAAAGATAGTGTTCAGCTGTATCAGCATGACTCACTGTCTTTTGATGTGTCTGAAAAGTTGAAAAACAAAGACGTCTAAATTCCAGTTTTTAGTTTACCTTTCCTTTGCCCATTGATGTAAAGTTAAGTGCCATTTAGATCTGTTCTCGGGCACCGGTCCAGAGCATTACGATGTGAACTCTAATGATATATGGAGCAGGCATTAGGTGTAAAAGGGGTCTGCTGGAGTTCTCTCCCTCTGGGGCTGTGATGAAATCAGCACAAGCTGACGAAGTGCAGACTACTGACATTGCACTTTTAATATCCTAACCCCCGCCACAAATGCACAGAGTTTTTTCTTTGACTAATAAAGCCACAGCTCAACCTGTTTACTTTGTTTTTTAGTGGTGTGCTGCTCCTCATTCTGTACCGATTAAATCTGATCATTTCAACCCTGCCACTAAAATGTTTTCACTCAGATGAAATAGGCATTAGAGGTACACATTTACCGCTGCAGTGTGTTCTTTTTCCCATCATAGCAGAGGTCTGCAGAGACTCACCGCTCACTTCTGTCCAGTTGTCCACAGCATCTCCGACTCTTATCAGTGGGTGTAAATCACAGAACACATTCTCAGGAGCATAACCTCATCACTGCCACCTGCAGATAGAAGTGAATGTGACCAAGGCTTAACGCAATGTTTGCGAAGCCTCATATCTTGGTTTCCATCGCTCCTTTTCTCTGCAAGCAATTGCTTCGCAGCTACTTTTCTCATTCTGTAACAGTGATCTCTCTCTCTCTCTCTCTCTCTTCTTGTCTCTAATTTGTCTCACTGGCTTTAAGTAACTGTTTTGTGGATGGTCCGTCATGTGAGATGTCCCAGATGTAAATACTGTGGTTGGTTTATCTGGTGCAAGCCTCACGACCCCTTCTTATCAGCGTCAGATAGAGGTAGTTCTGCATTGTTCAGTGATAAAAAACAAATGAGTTGATATTCCATTTGGAAGCTGAGGCCTCCTTTGCACATGAAGCTCAGATTATCAGTGGATGTGGACAGTAACGAAGTACATTTACTCCATTTTATGCTCATTTATATTTCCACTCCGCTACATTTCTGAGGGATATGTTGTACTTTTTTAAAACTCCACTCCATTTATTTTACAAATATATACAATGGTTACTTTTAAGAATAAGTTTGAATTGATCTAATTCAGTTTCAGATGTCAATGAGTTGTTAGAAGTTCCACCAAAATTTTTCAGATGTTACATAACTGTTCACTAAATATGTAAATTATCCAATATTTCACACAAAAAAAGCAAATATTAGAGAACAGGAGAACTTGTTTTAGTTCGTCTTACTCAAATAATCATGTCACGACTACTACCTAACTGTAAAGTAGTTAAAAGTAGCTCCACCTCAACCAGCTACAACAGTAATTGGCCATTTCTCTCCATAACAACATAACTTTTGATACTTTAAGTGCATTTTGATTATGGAACTTTTGTAATTTTACTTAAAGGTCACATATAATGCTCATTTTCAGGTTCATACTTTTATTTTTTCATTATTTAGACTGCACATAAACCTGGTTTATAATAAAACAAACATGAAAATCTCACTTTTTCCAATATGGAACCTTTAAGTAAGTTTACTGTATTGTGGTATTGGAACTTTTGAATATAAATACTTGACCACTGTCAAAATTTACTGTGTTTGAGCACAAAGCTCGCTGTGTGAGCTGATGAAGAACCACATGGATTCCCCAGCAGTAAGACACTATTATAACACTGATATGGCAGTATGTGGTGTACGGTGGCAATATCATCTGACATCACAGTAGATAAAGTCTGGAATTTCTCATTTTCTTCGCCCCTTTTCTTCATATCAGCATTCCTCTGGGTAAATCTCTGATTTGACTCTGACGGTATCCAGAGACGTATAGCCAAGTACAAGAGACGGGCTCTCACTGCCCTTCAATTAGCACCATCCAGTAGTCAGCCAGATAATGTTCAATTGCATCCTATCTCTGCTTTACATAAACACTGGCCAAGAGGCCCGGAGGCTCACAGACAGATATGTGTATTTACATGAAGAGTGTGAAACATAAACACTATTATGGATGGTGGTTTGCCAGGCAGAATGGGAAACTTTATCTTCACTGTGTTGCTTCATGTTTTGCTGTTTGCGGCGTCTCTAAAGTTGCTATAGTCCCCATTCTTTGTGGTGGAAAATGCCAGACTAAGTGGATTTTAACACAGATACCTCTTCTCTGTCAAAACGACTCCAGAGCCCATTACACAACCTTTTCCCATACAAGGCCTGTGCATAGTGGTGTAGTCACCAGCTCCCGAGCTACCGAGAGATCTCCAGAGAGGAGGTTTAGTGCTTTTAAAAGAGTCCTGATGCAAAGAAGATAGCATTGTGTTACAACGGTAATTTGTGCCCTCCCATTAAAAGTGAAGATACAACAGACTGAATGACCCTTTAAGCTTTAAGTGTCATTGAAGTAAAATGACCCTTTAAATCCTAATACAGTGTAGTTGGGAAGATCCACCAGAGGTTACATGACAATAGTCACGAAACTATCATGTCAGTGTCTAAAATGGAGGGGAAAAAAATGCATGTCACCACTTATGAAGGTAAGGGCCTACTTGTTTTATCTGCCTTGTTTGGTTTTGTTTTCTTTTGTGAAGCACTTAAGTGTTAAGTGTTAAGAAAAGTGCTATAGCCTATAAATAAAGTTTATTATTATTGCTATTATTGGTATACTATAGGCCTATCTGTTGCTTGGTGACCCCTTTTAAAGTCAGTGTTAAAATGTACTTATTGCTTAGTACCACGTAAACACTACATCGTTAAGTTCAAAGTGGCCTACATACAGTATATAGCAAGGCTGTCAAAGTTAACGTGATAATAACGTGTTAATGAAAATTCATTTTAATACTACTAATTTCCTTAATGCAATAATACAACTTGCAATTTTTATGTCGTAGCGGGCTCAGTTTTGAAGCTAAAGTGAAGAGAAGGCTAAATAATGCTCCAAAATTACGCTAAATTTTGTCGAGGAAAACTGGCATGGCCATTTTCAAAGGGGTCTCTTGACCTCTGACCTCAAGGTATGTGAATGAAAATGGGTTCTCTGGGTACCCACGAGTCTCCCCTTTACAGACATGCCCACTTTATGATAATCACATGCAGATTGGGGCAAGTCATAGTCAAGTCAGCACACTGACACACTGACAGCTGTTGTTGCCTGTTGGGCTTGAGTTTGCCATGTTATGATTTGAGCATATTTTTTATGCTAAATGCAGTACCTGTGAGGTTTTCTGGACAATATTTGTCATTGTTTTATGTTGTTAATTGATTTCCAATAATGAATATATACAAACATTTGCATAAAGCAAGCATATTTGCCGACTCTCATGTTGATATGAGTATTAAATACTTGACAAATCTCCCTTTAAGGTATATTTGAACAGGTAAAAAATGTGCGATAAATTTGTGATTAATCGCGATTAACTATGGACAAACATGCGATTAATCATGATTAAATATTTTAATTGATTGACAGCCCTAATATATATATTGATAACTAGTGTGTTACAAAGCTTTAAGTAGTAATTCATTGTGTTCATAGCCCATTTTTATATTATTATTATTATTAGTAGTAGTAGTAGTAGTAGTAGTATTGTTGTTGTTATTATTTCATTTTTTTTTTTATACTTTTCAATTAATATTATCAAAGTAAAATTTGCCTTTTTGCCTTTTCATTTTAGATATTTAGATGTTACTCTGTTTCAGAGTGAATTTCTTTAATTGCAAAAATAAAATAAGCTTGTATAAAAATGTACATCAACAGCCAGATGCTGCCCTATGATCAATAAGAGTATAAAGGCCAACACATGATTCATCTTTGGGAGGAGTAAAATTGTGGCATCTGACTCAAGTCAGATGATGCATGTGAAATAAATCCTATTTAACACTTGGGTGTGAAAAGACTTGCTGGAAAAGTTACTTTCACTTTCGTGGTTTCAGCTGCCATCTAGCGTCCACTTTTTTATTTGCATAGCTTATCTGTATTACCCAGGTGAACGGGATCGATTGGTTGAGTCTGGCAGGTATAGTTTTAGGAGGAGCTGTTGCATAGGGGGCCACATCTGTTGGGAGTAAACAAAACCGGAACTGTGTTGAGTTCTTCAGGGACTACCACAGGTATACTTGACTGTATTTTCCCTTTAGACGATATGATCCGTGTTAAACTTTCTCAAAGTTGCTAAACTCAGCTGTTGTTTGTTACTTTGGCTGAACGTTTCCTGATTCGCGTCGACCTACCTGCTCCTTTACCTGAGGGTTTATTGTGTTGGCGTTGAACTCTGCCCATCATTATGTGCCACTTTTCATCATAGGTAAGCTAGAATAAGAGGTATCCGGTGAAAGAAACGTGTACATATAGTAGTTTGAAGAATACTGGGTGCGTATAGTTGATGGTACTCTGCCCTCTGGACTGCCCATTTAATGCCACACCTGTCCGCGCGCAGGTGCACGCATGACCATGTTGTTTCACCTGTTCATACTCCTTCAACTCCTGTCATGTGGAGATCTGGCCTGTATGAGGAGGTTACAGTCCAAACATGAAGACCAAGAAGGTGAGATCATTGTAGAAGAATTAAAACTGTAAACACTAAGATCTTGTCTGATGTTCACCTGTTAATCAGTTCACCTGTCTGGGCATCTGCACCTTTAAGTGTTTGTAGATGAGGGGGGCGCAAATTCGTTCCTGGGTCGCCATCTGCTTTTCAACCGGTTTGACTTTGAGATTTTCACTCCTGGAAATCTGGAGAGGGAGTGTTATGAAGAAGATTGCAATTATGAAGAAGCAAGGGAGGTCTTTGAAAACATCCCTCAAACAGTTAAGTGATGCTGTCCAGTCCAGTGGGCTGAGAGGTCATTTCATTCTGAGCATAAAGACAGCAGACTTCACCACAGCCTACTATAATGATGCTTTGTTTTGCAGGATGTTTTTTGGAAGAAATACAATGCAGGTAAGAGAGAAACAGAGAGAGGTACATACCTCCCTTTGTTGCTTAGATCATTTTTAAATTGATGTTATCACTACTTGTAATGACACGAGTTGTGTATGTGTTGTTTAAGGTACATTTGTACCTTGCCTGTAGCAAGTAATAAAGTTATGTCACTGATGCTTTCAAAACCTGTTTCACCACGTTCAACAGCACACAGTGGCTTTGCTTTATGTTGCTCAAACTCCCAATTTTGTGTCATAAATTACCTCTGCAGCCCTCATTTATTGTATGGCTGTCAAAATTGGCTAAAAATGACATTCGAATGTTCGTTCCAAAAAAACACATAGGTTAGAACTATTCGAATATCTATTTTTGTGCGCTATGTCCATGACCCCGTGACCTAACTGGCCACCAGCAACGCAGCACTGCTCAGCGTGACGTTTTGAGTTGTAATTTTGTCACACACCCTGTTTCTGTTATTCCCGTCGCTCCCTTTGAAAGCAATGGATGAGGAACAGCTGATTTGTGAAGTTGAAATGAGAAGTTATCTACAGCATACAATACCTCCTCATTTCACAACAAAAACTTAAATAAGGTGGCAGCTGGCTGGATGGAGATCGCCAAGAGATCGCCTGAAAGTGTCCTACTTGCTGTTGGTTATATTTGATGTCATTTCCAGTAAATATCACAATATAAAACGTGTGATCATTCCTCGTTCAGCTTGACTTAACATTACGTTTCACTTTCAGTTAGGCAAATGAAAGTGATGTGTGACACCCTTCATGCATTCAGTGCGCACGAGGCAGACAGCCGCAGTAGTGCTGCTTTTTTTCCACAATCGAATATTCATTTCCTTTTTTTTTTACTATTCGAATATATATCCGAATGTAGTATATTTGTTGACAGCCCTAATTTATTGTTTTGCATTAACGGTGACTGAATTCTGAATAGATAGATAATACCTGTGTGTCTGCTGCTGTAGAAAATCAAACTATTCTACACTGCTGCTTTCAAACCAAAGAATCAATATCAGATGAAAAAGAGGAACCACGCTGTGATATTCAGCTGGCTGGCCACCTTTGTTGCAACTCACACTGTCCAGTTACTCACTGTGGTCTGTGATCAACAGATAAGAACAAGCGCCCCATGCGGGTCGATGTGACATCTCTTTTGGTGGGACTGGTCGCTGGTGGAGTGTCCCTTGTTATCGCTGGCCTCCTGGTCTGGTACTTCTGTCAAGGCAAATGCAAGAACCGTGCAAAGTAAGTAAGAGGGTCTTTATTACTATTAATGGCAGCTACATTATCCTTGCACACTTTCACCTTAGTAGCTATAGCACTACTACCACCTTTTAATACACTAGTACAACTCTGTTGCGCTATAAACCCATGTACTTGAACAAACTGACAACCTGAATGCTTTTTAGCCCCATATTTAATAAAATTCGTAATATTTCAGAGTTTTCAGACATTTTCATATACAGATTGCAGACAACTGCTGCACAGCTTTTTACAATATAATTTGATGCTTCTCTTGTCCTGTATCTGTTGTTCTTATATTCTCAACTAACTATTGTTTTCATTATTGATTAATCTGCTGATTATTTTCTTGATTAATCATTTTGTCTATAGAATGTAAATAGTGGAAAAATGTCACACCCACACACAATCACCCAAAGCCTAAGTTGTCATAATCAAATTGCTTCTTTTGTCTGACAAAGATACTCAGTTTACTACAGCATAATGAATGACAAAGAAAAGCATCAAATACTCACATTTGAGAAGCTGGAAGTGTTCAGTATTTTTGCTTGGAAATTGACAAATGATTAGAAATAGAATAATTGTCTAAGAATCGACTAATCATTTAATCAGTTGTTACATGTTTAAGCTCTATACCTGTTCCTGCCGATTGAGTTGCTAATTTGATGTGAATTTTTTATCCCATTCGTGCAATTTTATCCTAGATATGCAATTTTATGCCTTGTGATAGTCTGGCGACCTGTCCATGGTGTACTTTTCCTTTGCCCAATGTCAGCTGGAATCGACTCCAGCCCCCCCGTGATGGATGGATGGATGGATGAATGTGCAATTTTATCCTATATGGGACATTTTTATCCTATGTTTACACAATTAACTTATTACTTTTATACTTGTTAGCACTTTTTTATTACAGTCGTGAGACAGATGCAACGTAATTTTGTTCTGCTGTGCACTTGCCATGCAAATACTATGAATAACAATGAAGTGAGTCTTGAATCTTCTAACAATATGTTACTGCTTCTTGTAAAACATCCACCATAATACCAATCCCTAAGAAACCACGCCCCTCTTAATCAAACCACTACAGACCAGTAGCACTCACCTCCATAGTGATGGAATGCTTTAAAAAAAACTTCCACCTTTACCTTCATACTTGAAGGCATTAAGTGTGTCACATATGAATGACATGACATGTATGTCTGTACTCCTCTTGCAGCTCCGTTCGGCAGCGACCAAGAAGGAGTAACGCCTCTTTAATGATGCGACGACTAGAGGAAGTGTCCTTACAACCTGTACCCCCACCCCCTATGGAGGAAATGGACCCCCCGGGGCTGCCTTCCTATGAGCAAGCAATTGCAAAAAATGGACCACATGACGCCCCACCTCCTCCCTATCCTGGGTATTTTGCATGTGCATTTGTATTTGCAGTTATGTCATAACTCAATCCATAATGCAGTCACAGAAAGGTCCTTCAAACATATTTTATAACATCTTCTCTTATTTTTTGTTTTAGTTCACGACATGGAAGCATTCGGCGGTAGTATCTTCAGGACAACACATCTGCATGTCTGTCCACATCAGGCAGACAATTTGCAACTAACATTTACACTGCTTGGCATTGTATACAATTTTTTTCATCATCACAAGATTTAAAACACTTTCTAATGCCTCCTGTTTTGTTGCTCTGATTATCTTTTTCCACTCATACATTTCTAATCTTTCTGGTCTGTTGGTGTATTTTTTCCTTGGCAGTATAATCCCCCTTCTTAACGTGCTTGTGCCAAAACGTAGTCTCTTCTATTTTCCCTATTTCCTGATTATGCTTTGTAAAATAACCCTAAACCTCTGCTGAATAAGCTTTATAATACATTTTACCCAGTTTGCTGCTTTTTGTCTAAATGAAAATGAAGAATCAATAATGTATTGGATATGAGAGATTTAAGTTGCTGTAGTAGTAAGGCCCTTAAATAGCAGTGGCTTTAGACACAGCATGCATAGAAGGTCTGAGAGCGGGATTAGGATTAGGTTTCATTACACAATAAGTATTAATTGCAATTGAAGAGAAGCAGACTGATAAAGCTTCCTGTCTCCTTCAGAAGGAAAAATAGTAACCGCAAAACTGATTTCAATGGCATGATGGTATTCTATAATATTGCCATACAGAAAAGGCTTTTACGGTTAATACAAGTGTTTTTGATGTACTGGTCTACCAGCTTGCTTTGTTATGATTCACTTTCAGCTTCATATCATAATCTATTAACTTTTTTATTTTTTTAAAAAGTGCAGATTTTATTGCTGGTTTATAGACTTTTATTGTGCACCAACCAATGAGACTGCTCTTCTAATATGTGAAGTCATGTTTACTTTCAGTATATACTGTACATTGTGGTTAATTATTAAAATGTACTATAAATAGATGGAGGTTGAAGCTCTTCAAAGGCAGTTTTGCAATATCTTACATTCACATAGAAGAACGTTTTACAATTCTACAAGAAAATTATAGCTGTGATGAATATGACGGTTAAAAACATATTTCAACAGTTGAGGTGTAGCACAACAGTTTGTCCAACAAAACAAAGTCACTCATTTAAACTGTAATTGGACTGAGCGTTTTACAAGCATGTTGGACGCTGGTGTGTCCTTCTCATCAGATGGTGCAGAAATACAAGGGTTAAGAACTTATTATGGCCCTGTAAATTACCAAAGTTTCATCATGACATTATGAGAATTAATGTAGGGGTTGCCTTGTTGAAGCGGATCTGTACCATAACTACTTGAAATGAAGATCTTTTATAGATGTTTTAAATAAAATGGATATTTTAATTATTTTTTTGGCTCATCTTTCAACTGTGTGTGAGGTTGTGTACATGTGTGCAGGATCATCCAGCTATCACTCCCTTTTGTGTGAATATGATCAGCTTTGAGGGTTTTATCAGACCTATTAGATGAAAATTGTATATTCTTTAAGTAATTTTCACAGCCTTTGGATTTATAGAAAACAAGTCAAATCAATGCACTATTTGATGTCCTTTGAATTCCAAGAAGTTGGTCTTTTTACCTGTAAATGTATTGTATTTATGGGAAATGTAGCTAATAAAATACCATTAATATATACATACAGTATATACGTATGTATACTGTATACACATATGTATATATATATATATAGAGAGAGAGAGAGAGAGAGAGAGAGAGAGATATGGATATATATATATATATATATATATAGAGAGAGAGATAGATATATATCTATATAGATATAGATATATAGATATATTGTATAGATTTATTTCAAAAAGGGGAGTTGCAACATAACTGAACAATTATTTTATAGTTTCCAAACAGGCTCCAATGACATCCAAAAACAGGTCTATTTTTCTTATTTGCCTCAGTGTATTATTCTTTAATTCACTGGGTTATCTTGGCATTATTATAATAATTTCAACACATTACTGAATATAGTATATAGATATAGATATAGATATATAGATATATTGTATAGATGTATTTCAAAAAGGGGAGTTGCAACATAACTGAACTAATATTTTATAGTTTCCAAACAGGCTCTATTTTTTTATTTGCCTCAGTGTATTATTCTTTAATTCACTGAATTATCTTGGCATTATTCTAATAATTTCAACACATTACCCAAGCAGAGACAGGCTTTAACAAATATATATATATATATATATATATATATATCATTCATCCAATCATATATATATATATATATATATATATATATATATATTTGTTAAAGCCTGTCTCTGCTTGGGATATATATATATATATATATATATATATATATATATATATATATATATATATATATATATATATATATATATATTTGTTAAAGCCTGTCTCTGCTTGGGTAATGTGTTGAAATTATTAGAATAATGCCAAGATAATTCAGTGAATTAAAGAATAATACACTGAGGCAAATATATATATATCTATTCTGTAATTCAATGAGTTATCTTGGCATTATTATAATAATAATTTCAACACATTACCCAATAAGCAGAAGGCAGGCTTTAACAAATCGCATCACATGGGGGATTTGGGGGGTTTGTATGTATATATGACATTGTAGAAAGAAAAAAAAGTTGTGTTGGTATGAAATGATGTGAAGCTGAGAGAGAGACACATACATAACAGATGAAGTTTTGTTTTTGGTGTGGAAGGAAGGAAAACTACAAAAAAACTTCCAGCCAAAGTGTGCGGTGCATCCTGGGAAATGAACCAACATGGGTACGTGAAACCATGCAGGGCTTTGCACGGCTCTCCGTGACGAGCAGATGAACACAAACTAACACTCAGAAAGGCTAAAAGACACACTTCTATCCAGGATATCACACCACTTCACTTCACCTCTGCGGACTCTACATTGCTCTGACTTTACTACCCTGTGCCCTGCTCGGTGGGTCGGTGGGTTGGACCCGGTTGGACCCCGGTTGGACCCCGGGTACTGCTACGATGTGTGTCCGCTGCTCCACGAAGCTCCGCCGGGTAACTGCCTCTCTCACCGGATGATGGACAGGAACTACCCGACCTCCAGCTTTGCGGACGCGCTGGCTCCACCAGCACAGACCGGAGCTTCTTGGGCCTATGACCGCAGCAGCACAGCTAGTGTCAAGCCAAGGTAAAGAGATGAAGGGGCGACCTTTTGAAGGAAACGTCGGTGATGTGTGGAGAGGAGGCCTGCTGGAGGAAAGAGCTCCTCGTTATGGAGATAATATGGAGAAATATCTGGATTGGATCGGAGTTGTCCAGACTTGTCTCCTCTCTGCTCACCTTGCTAGTCCTCGCTAGCCTCCTCTACTAACCATTTACAGACTTAGTGCTCTCTAAGAGAGGGATATAATGTTATCTGTAGTAACTTGACGAGCTGTACAGCTTAAACTAGCGTTTTATCGCTGTGTTTTCTTCACCCACAGGTGCTCACCAAAGCCACAAACATGGATAGATAGGTGCTACCGATGCTAGTCATGTCAGATACATGCACCTCAGATGAGTGGTAGCTGCTGGTGTTGTTACCTAAGAGCTAACAGGCTACGTGTCCAAGCATGTTTTATGTCTTTATATTGGTTACAAGTGAGAGGTTCATTGCTATCTTTCACATTACTTGCTTTATATTTTATAAAAAGAGTAAATGTAACATGCAAAACCTGCCAAAGTTGTAGAGCTCTAGCTAACTAACTAACTTAGTCAAACCCAAGGCTGTTGTATTGTGGTCTACCCCACATTGTTATAATGAAAAGAGGTCATACTTTATGACTAAATTGTACCAATAAGTCAGCACAAGCAGCACAAAAACTTCAGTTATTTTACATGAAACACTCCCTAAATCTTAAAATAGAAAGGCCAGAGCAGATTAAATATGATGATCCACTAAATTACATTTGTTTATTTGTTTTGCACAATTGAAGACAATTATTTTTTACTTGCTTTATATTTTATAAAAAGAGTAAATGTAACTGAAAAAACCTGCCAAAGTTGTAGAGCTCTAACTAACTTAGTCCAACTCAAGGCTGTTGTATTGTGGTCTACTCCACATTGTTATAATGAAAAGAGGTCATACTTTATGACTAAATTGTACCAATAAGTCAGCACAAGCAGCACAAAAACTTATTGTACATGAAACACTCATCTTAAAGAGAAAGGCCAGATCAGATTAAATATGATGATCCACTAAATTACATTTGTTTTTGTTTTGCACAATTGAAGACAATTATTTTTGACTTGCTTTATATTTTATAAAAAGAGTAAATGTAACTGCAAAAACCTGCCAAAGTTGTAGAGCTCTAGCTAAGATAAGATAAGATAAGATAAGATAAGATAGAACTTTATTATTCCTGAATGAAATTCTTGTGCCAGAGATTTCCTCAAAAATACATCAAAATTACAACAAGTTCAAGTGTATAAAATAAAAAAAGCATATATATTTTTATATAAAAGTATAAAAGTACTATTTCTAGCACCAGTGCCTAATAGAATAACAATTAATTAAGATATATTTAGTAAAATTAGTAAATAAGATAAGATAAGTAAAATAAAAAAGGTAAAGTAAGCTAACAAACAGAAAAAATAAGTAATATTACACATGTTGGACTTTAATATTGCACACAAGGAACAGTGATATTGCACATGAGAATGTAAAAAGTAGTATTGCACATGATATTGATATTATATTTGTACTCAGTGTAACTAAGTAACTTAGTCAAACTCAAGGCTGTTGTATTGTGGTCTACTCCACATTGTTATAATGAAAAGAGGTCATACTTTATGACTAAATTGTAGTATATCTGCTACAAATAAGTCCGCTCAAGCAGCACAAAAACTGCATGAAACACTCCCTAAATCTTAAAATAGAAAGGTCAGAGCAGATTAAATATGATGAATCCACTAAATGACATTTGTTTAATTGTTTTGCACAATTTAATACCATTATTTTTTACTTGCTTTATATTTTATAAAAGAGTAAATGTAACTGCAAAACCTGCCAAAGTTGTATAACTCTAGCTAACTAACTAACTTAGTCAAACCCAAGGCTGTTGTATTGTGGTCTACTCCACATTGTTATAATGAAAAGAGGTCATACTTTATGACTAAATTGTACCAATAAGTCAGCACAAGCAGCACAAAAACTTATTTTACATGAAACACTCCCTAAATCTTAAAATAGAAAGGCCAGAGCAGATTAAATATGATGATCCACTAAATTACATTTGTTTATTTGTTTTGCACAATTTAAGACTATTATTTTTTACTTGCTTTATATTTTATAAAAAGAGTAAATGTAACTGAAAAAACCTGCCAAAGTTGTAGAGCTCTAGCTAACTAACTTAGTCAAACTCAAGGCTGTTGTATTGTGGTCTACTCCACATTGTTATAATGAAAAGAGGTCATACTTTATGACTAAATTGTACAAATAAGTCAGCACAAAAACTTCACTTATTGTACATGAAACACTCATCTTAAAGAGAAAGGCCAGATCAGATTAAATATGATGATCCACTAAATTACATTTGTTTATTTGTTTTGCACAATTGAAGAAAATTATTTTTTACTTGCTTTATATTTTATAAAAAGAGTAAATGTAACTGAAAAAACCTGCCAAAGTTGTAGAGCTCTAGCTAAGATAAGATAAGATAAGATAAGATAGAACTTTATTATTCCTGAATGAAATTCTTGTGCCAGAGAATTGCTAAGAAATACATCAAAATTACAACAAGTTCAAGTGTATAAAATAAAAAAAAGTACTATTTCTAGTACCAGTGCCTAATAGAATAAAAATTAAGTAAGATACATTTAGTAAAATGAGTAGATAAGATAATTAAAATAAAAAAGGTAAAGTAAGCTAACAAACAGAAAAATAAGTAATATTACACATGTTGGACTTTAATATTGCACACAAGGAACAGTGATATTGCACATGAGAATGTAAAAAGTAGTATTGCACATGATATTGATATTATATTTGTACTCAGTGTAACTAAGTAACTTAGTCAAACTCAAGGCTGTTGTATTGTGGTCTACTCCACATTGTTATAATGAAAAGAGGTCATACTTTATGACTAAATTGAAGTATATCTGCTACAAATAAGTCCGCTCAAGCAGCACAAAAACTGCATGAAACACTCCCTAAATCTTAAAATAGAAAGGTCAGAGCAGATTAAATAAGATGATCCACTAAATTACATTTGTTTATTTGATTTGCACAATTTAATACCATTATTTTTTTACTTGCTTTATATTTTATAAAAAGAGTAAATGTAACTGCAAAACCTGCCAAAGTTGTAGAGCTCTAGCTAGCTAACTAACTTAGTCAAACTCAAGGCAGCAGATTAAATAAGATGATCCACTAAATTACATTTGTTTATTTGTTTTGCACAATTTAAGACTATACAACATAACAAAAAAATAAATGAATAATATACAGTGCAGGATGAGGCAAAAAAAAACACTGGGCTTATCTGAAGCCTCGAACCTAGAGACAAGATTAATCTAAATAAATAATATGAATACATAATAGTGATAACAAAACAATTAGGACAATATATATATATATATATATAAAAAAGACAAGTGTGTGTGTGTTGCATGGAAGTGTATGGTTAGTGTTTGTGAGGAGGATATTGATTTAAATATCTATAAAGACTTCTTCAAACAACATTGTGAGTGGGAAAAAATAAAAACACATAAAAACAGATACATGGACAACATGGGGAAAAGCAATTACAAGACAGCAATTAAATGACCCTTTAAGCGACTTTTGAAACATTTTACAGATGAACAGTTTATTGATAGATGTGAAAAGCTACTCCATAATTTGGTTCCCATAAATCTTATCGAAAATGTACCTCTACTAGTGAGGAATTTAGGAGGATGAAGAGCTAGAGATTGACGGGTTGAGTAAGTTCATTACAGAAATGATTACTTAATCGATTTTGTTGAATGAGGTACAGTACAGTACAGATGAGTTATTATAGGAGGCAATTTAGTTTCATTAAGACAATCTGGAAACTCACTGGTCACTTTATTAGGTACACCTTTAAAAATCGAATGCAATTCAATGCAAAGCGCTCAGTCGAACCTTTACGAAGATAATAATGTGAGGTTATTGAGGTTGCAGTTGTGTTTTTACTGGACTGTGTTATATTGAGGGTTGTTTCAAATGCTTTGCCCGCCCCATTTACAAACATGAGGGGGGGAACAATATCAGAAACACATTTTAATATAATGAAGACCAGTACCACACAATGATCTCTGTAAGAATCATACTGTTTGAATTAACACCCCTTTGTCTGTGTCAACAAAAACTAAACATTATACTCTTCAGAAATGTAAAATATGTGGCAGATATGTTGTGTTGCAATGCATTCATTTGGCATGGATATATGTAACTTTATAGTTAAATAGCAGAGAAGAGTTGCATAACAGACGATTGCTGGTGTGTGTGTCTGTTGAAGGGTTGATAATTCCCTTTCAGCTCCGTGTTCTTCCACAGATGTTTACCTTCTGGCAAAAAGGGAACACTTCGGATCAGACTGGCTGCATCTGATTAACTCCGATTTTATATCCGTTTCCTATGAATTTTCTCCCAATAGAATATAAAGTCATGTGTCAGATATTAAACTTTTTTCACTAATTGGCTCAGGTTAAACATAAATTCCTCACACCAAGTAGAGCAATCCCTTTTTTTATTTTTGGACATCAACAACCGTGACTGGTGAATTCTTCAATTCACAAACTGCTTTCAAAGTTTTAACAGGACTTCTTAACTATTGTTGTTCATTTGCTTGATCTAGAATACAAACTAATATACCACAGCAAAAACGTTGCTGACATTAGGCTACTAGGTTTTTCCTCTCAGATCAATATTGCCAAAATATTCATAGAGTCTTATCTAATTCTTACTAACAACAACATTATCGATGGGCAGATAGGTTCTTCTTTTCTGGACAAATTGATGTCCTGTTTTTATGAGTGTTCATATTTGGGTTGGCTTTAATGTGTGCTGTATTTTGTATAAATAACCTTTTATGACTGACCTTTAGGGCTGTCCTCCACCAAAGAAATTCTTAATTGACTAACAATACGACTTTGTCGACTAATCAATTAGTTGATTTAATCGACAGATCTGTAAAACTGAGTTTCTCCACAAAGAATCACACAAAAGCACCACTTTAAATCTTGTGTTTAGCAGAGATGTGCTCATACGTTTCTTTGAAATGAGTCATTCAGCATGAAAAAGCATAAAAAAATACCAACAACCTACTGACTCTTATGTGACAAACCAATAGTAGTGTGTATTAACACATTTTGATTCATAGAGTTTGTCACTCAGTAGACTACAGAATTAATACTTGAAAACAAGCATGCTGTGTGTCAAGAAGAAAAGTCATTTACTTAGTTGTGTGCTTCACTGCTGCTTGTGAAGATGAGAGCTTTCATGTGTGTGTTTGTGTGTTGGTGCAGTTCCAGTTATGGTGCGGCACACCTTGATGCAGAGCTCCTCCAGCGGCAAAGCTACGCTTCCACCCACCAGCTTCCCACCTACACTACATCACACCTTCCTGCGGCAGCAGGTGAGTTATGAATGCTATACACATGGCTTTTAAATGATCTGTTCACCTTAATTACAATAAAGTTACTCTGTCACTTACCCCTGGTGGCATCTAGTCATGCAGATATGTTTGGTTTATACACTTTGGTTTGAGATATCGCCTTGTGATCAGAATGGTGGCTGTAGGGCAAATTTAATTCGTGGTACTCAAAACACTGAAAAACGACCTTTTAAAACAGTAAGGTGTCTGGATAATACACAAGCCTTGCTGTGGACCGTTTTAATTGGGGTAATTTCTTCAGTAGAAACTACTTCCATTGCAAACCTAATTTTTATATTGTTTTATACGTCATATCAATATACTGGCCTGGCTGATCTATCACAAGAGGCAAGTGAGAAATGTCTTTTTGCAATTTGGGTGAAGTTACCCTTTTAAGGCTCTTATTTACTTAGCACATAGGACTGTGTTTAATTTGTTGCCTATTGCTGTGCTTATCCTTCTTTTCCTCTTCTGACCATCAGGAGCACTTGACTCAAGCAGTAATACTTCTGAGACCTCAATCATGAGCTTCCTGTCAGCCATGGAAACGCGAAGCCTTCAGGCTGGTCCTGTTAGTGCCTCACTGCTTCCTCCTTTCAGACCCCCATCATGGCCTGCTGGTGAGAACACATCCACTCATTCTGTGTTATTTACACACCACGTATTGGGGTGTTTTTACCATGAATGTTGGCTTCTTATTTTATTTAACTTGAATAACCTGCAAAAGGTACAGATTTTATATATTTGCCACTGAGTTGTGAATACATTATTACGCATTTTGTTGATAAAGCTGGGTTTATTTATGGTGTTTGTGTGTATTTTTGAGAAACATACTTACTGATAGAGCTTATCTAAGAATCTAATAATCGACAATATAAAGCCAGAATACTATTGTGTACTAGACCAGGTAATTTTACATTTATTAGGGATGCACCGATACAGATACCAGATTGGATATCAGGCCGCTACTGGCTCAAATAGCTGGATCGGGTATCGGTGACCATGGGGCCGATCTATTCAATTCAATTCTATGTTTATATACTTTAATTCCTGTTTAAGTTTTGACCAATTGCATTAAAAAAGTGTACACTTGAATTGTAATTCCAGTTAATTTTGATGATTTTTTTACCTAGTTGCTGGTGTACAATTTATTAACAATTCAGTAAATTTATATCTAGGGCTTGGCGATATGGACAAAATCTTTTATCCCGATAGCGGTAATTTCATATCTCAATAACAATATATATCATGATATAGCATGTTTTCTGGTAATTCAATAAATGAATAAATGGTCTATATTAAATATAAGGCATATTATTTGTATACTCCTGTGTGAATTAAATACGTGACAAATTTAAAGTACTGAGAATTTTCTTATTTTAAGAACTTGACAGAAAAGTGAACATAACGGTTTTAAGTGAAATTCTAGAGAAAAAATAAATAGATTTCTGTAGGCCTAGCCCATATCACGATAGAAACAATAAAGAAAAATATATACGATAGACATTTTTATATTGTTTTGACACAATATATCGTCAGAAGCAATGTTTAAGTTAAGCCTGATGTTGCCTTACACATAAAAGAATGATCCCAGTCACTTCCACACAGTAAGGTATACAGCTTATTAATTAAACCCTGGTATTGGATTGGTATTCGATATCGACTGACACCCAAAGCCCAGGTATCAGTTTCGGGACTAAAAACGTCGGATCGGTGCATCTAAACATTTATCCCTAATAGAGGATGGTCTATAATTTAAAAAAAAAGATTGAAATAACTTCTAAAATGACCAATAGGGCTCACTGGCAAATAAAGGAAGTCTGCATCATATGATCTGATCTGATGAAATAATGTTGTAAATATTCTAAAAACTATGAAACCAAAAATACTTGGAGAAGGCTGTTAGTGAACAAAATTAGGTTGGTTGGTGATCAGTATTTCCACACGTTGGTTTATCACAAGTTTTATCTAATGTGTAGTACACAAGTTTAATTTATTTTGCTCAAATTATATCCCTTCATGTTGCCTGTCCTGTCCTTATTTTGTCTATTCTGTGCAATGCAGGTACCAACTCCTCCACCACAGAGCTGTATTTGACTGGTGCCCTGCCTTCTACTGCCACTTTCCCCTCTCCCGCTGCTCTGTCGTCCTATCAGCACACTGGTGCCTACCCTTCCAGGAGTTATGCTACCAACCCATCCCTGGCTCTCCAGGATCCTGCCTTCAGCACTTCCACCAATGGCCTGTTTTCTCACCACGACCCCCTCCTCCATCTCAAAACAAGCCAGACTGTGCTTCCCACTGCACTGGCCTTCAATCATCTCTCTTCCCCCGCTTTGGGTTCAACCCTTCCTGTCCAGTCCTCCACTTACCGATCAGCCCAGGAGTCAGCTCCCCACCTCCTACAACCCCAGTTCAGCCTGCTACCCTCCGCCCTGCCTACCCCTCACGGTGCCCCACAACCCTACGGGGCCGCGGTTTTCTCCGGCTCTATTGAAAGAGCTCTTCAGCGTGAATGTAGTGTGATCAAACACCACCAGAGGCCTTCCAGCAGCCATGCAGCCTCAGAGCAATTGCCCAATTCAGAGCACTCCTTACAGGGATACTTTGGCTCTGGCAGTGAAGCGGATGTGTCCTACCAGCAGGACCCGTCCCGTCATACCCCTGTGTCCTGCAGCCCTTCCACAGAAGCAGATTCCTCTCAAGGGGTCAATCGTGCTCCACAACCCAAAACAGACTCAGTAACTCAAGCTTATTCGTCCACTTCTGTGCCGAAGGCTAAAGACTGCTCCTCCAAACTAGCGCCACATCCCGCCGGGGGTGAAGAGAGTCATGAGCACTCTCAGAACCTGACTGGAGTGTCTCCAGACCGTTACTCCTCCCGAGGACAGAAGCAGAACTCTGTGATTGCAAATCAGCAGTCAATCCAGCTATCCAGCCTAATGTCAAGTACTCTGTCTCAAACCTATATCACCCCCCATACCCAGTCACAGCCCCCCCATTCCACCTCAGACAAACACTCCCCCCTTTACAAGACTCTGCCTTCCCTCTCCAGCCAGTCTGACAATGTGTCATCTGTTAGTCAGACTCTTGTGTACTCCAGTCCCGGAATGAGCCAGGAGCAGGAGATCCAGTTTGGAGCCCAGGTTCAGGGCTTGTGTCAGGGGAATCTCTCTGAGAGCTACCCGACATCCCACTCTCAGGGCGCCCCAAATGTGACTTTTACATCTCAGTCACAGGGGCAAGCTTCAGTGACTCAGAGCTACGCCACAGGACAATCCCTGAACCTTAACTCCTCTTACCCACCCACATGTGTGCGGAGTTTGCCCACATCAAATTCCTCACAAGACTACACCCTGATGCAAGCCTCAGTGGGAGGTAAAACACATGACACACTGTCCCAGCAGCATAAATATGTTTTGTCTGCACCGTTGCCTACTTACTCTTCAACTGCTCAAGCCTTACAAAATAACATCAGATCCTCAATACAGGATATAAAGCCAACATATGGCAAACAGAAACTTGGAGAGCTTCCTATCCAGGACATTGATGCTCTCCAGCAGGCATCAATGGAAGCCTCTGCTGCAGCTAGCAATATGTCCGCTCACAACGTCATCTATGTTGTTTCAAAAATGGACGATCATCACAAAACACAAAGCGTTATCCGAAGCAATTCACGCTCTGATGACCAGCTCATGGGACTAGGTCACACGAACACAGCACAGGTAAAGGATGAAAGGATGGCTTCTCTGAGCCAACAGCACATTCATCTAAGCAGTGCCAATGGTCAGGAAATTGCCAACACAAAAAGTACAAACTCCAGTATTATATCTTCACATGTGCCCCTTAGCTCAGAGCAGCTCAAGCAGCACTCTCTCCAACTCAAATCTCCTGAGCCACATCAACAAAACCACCAGAATCACACTCAGTCCCAGAGCTCGGCAGCCCACACCCAGTTTATCACCGTCCCCAGCACTCAGGTTCTCCTCGAACCCAACCAGATGATTCTGCTCCAGCAGCCCCTTGTCCACCAAAACACTTCAAAGGTGGTATCACTGCAAGGTCTCCAATCAGCCCAAGACTTGGGCCCCGTTCACGTCCAGTATCTGCAGATGAGTCGAGAACTGCTGGGTCCCAGTATCACTGAAACCCAGAGACAGCAGGGCACAGTAGTATCTGAACAGAGTTCAGGGTGCTCTGATTCCTCTAAACACCACTACAGCCAGTCAGCAATTCAGCAACCAAATGACGCCAAGAATCACTTTGCTCTCAACTCCATTTGCTTCCCCGACTCCATGCTACTCGCAGACGACAGAAATATTTTGTCAAATGTCGATGACATCTTGGCTGCCACGGTGGCAGCCTGTGGCGTCACACCACAAGACTTTGTCAAAGCTACATCCTCTGCTGAGGCTGAAATGGCAGTAATGGCGAGCCCCGTTGATTCTAAAGGTCACTTCCACACTGTGGATATAAGGCACATGTCACCTAGTTTCTCCTCAGCACAGCAGCCAATCATGACCAACACTAACTCCCACAACATGACCATGACACTAAATGGAGTTCAGATGGTCACAGACTGCCAGGGTCAGCCTGTTCACCACAACAACAGTTCAGAGCTTGACACAAACGGAGATGGAGGGAGCTCTGAGAATGACTATCACTTAGGCGGGCAGGTGTATGACCCCCAAGGTCTCCAGAGCCGAGGCAAAGGGAATGCAAAGTGTATTAAAACAGAGGATGGCCTCATGGAAGGCCCAGGCGGTGAAGACTTTCCCAAGAAGAAGGCTCGCTCTAAGTCCTTGACCAAACCAGGTGGGCCTGAGGATGATAGCGGACAGGCCAGACCGGCCAAGCGCAGTGGGCAGACCAAGCGGCAGAACTCCAGGGGTAGTGACGTCAGCTCGCCATCTGCCTCACAAGGTGTATATGATGGTTGTCCGCAGCAGGAGAGAATCAGACAAAAGATCCGTGAAGTGGAAGAGAAACAGCCGGAGGTCAAAACCGGCTTCATTGGCTCCTTCCTTGACTTCATCAAATCTGGCCCAAAACAGCAATACTCTCCAAGTCCCACACGAACTATTAGTCGCCCGAGAAAGCCCTGCACCTCGTCCAAACCGCCGCCATGTACTCTGCCTTCTTTGCCTCCTAAACTGCCGGCTCTGCCCGGGCCCTTGATTCCCCAGGAGAGCCAGGGAGTGAGCTCCCAACAGAAACGTCTGGATGAAGAGCTGCAAAATAACTTGGAGACTCTGCCATCGTTCAGCTCGGATGAAGAGGAGAACACTGGGAAGAACCAGGCCCTGAGGAACAGCATCAGCTCAGCGCTTTCAGCTCTGGATGAGGCTTCAGATCGGAAAACCAGGCCAGGTAATAATACCTTGCTTAAGCTTGTCGAGAGCTGCCAATATTGTTATCAGAGCTTCAACCTACAATCTGTTATATAATTGTTCATTTATTGATTGCATTTTCGATTATAACAAGATTAGGGCTGGCTTGTCGGGAAGGAGGTTAAATAACGCTCCAAACTTGCTCTAAATTTTGGTGAGGAAAAACTGGCATGGCCATTTTCACAGGGGTCCCTTGACCTCTGACCTCAAGATATGGGAATGAAAATGGGTTCTATGGATACCCACAAGTCTCCCCTTTATGGACATGCCCACTTTATGATAATCACATGCAGTTTGGGGCAAGTCCTAGACAAGTCAGCACACTGACAGCTGTTATTGCCTGTTGGGCTTGAGTTTGCCATGTTATGATCTGAGCATATTTTTTATGCTAAATGCAGTACCTGTGAGGAATGGAATATTTGTCATTGTTTTGTCTTGTTAATGGATTTCTAATGATAAATATATACATACAGTACATTCGCATAAAGTAAACCTAATTGCCCACCCATGTTGATCAGAGTATTAAACACTTGACAAATCTCCTTTTAAGGTACATTTTGAATAGATAAAAAATGTGTGATTAATTTGCGATTTAACTCTGGACAATTCTGCAATTAATTGTGATTAAATATTTTTAGCGATTGACAGCCCTAAACAAGATACTGGAGTCCAGACTAATGTCTTAGAATTGCTTCTTCTGTCCAACAGTCAGAACCCCAAATGTGTATATAAAAGAAATTTACAATAATATAAAAGAAAAGTAAATAAAACCTAATTTTGGCGTTGCAGTAACCAGCAAAAGTCAGGTATTTTACCTGATAAATAGCCTACAAAATGATTGGTAATCGGAATTATTGGCTACATACGTTGTCCATCCCATCTTTGCTGTTATGTTTCCCTGAGTGATGCAAAAATGTTAAACAAAGTCAACAGTATTCTCTTTGCTGTGCTGTGTTTTGAACTTTATCACATGTGAGACATCAATAATGCCCCTAGGTGTTAGGTCTTTTGGTAATATGCTGTGAAAAGCATTGTGTTTTTTTTCTCTTGATGAATGCAGTCTGAAATCTCTCGGTTTGTTGTACATATGAGGAGTCATTTTTCCTGTTTCTTTCTGAAATTGCTTTTCTTCAACACATTCATATATTTGCAACCCTCCAGATAACCAAATCCCCGGTTCGATGATGAAGCCAGACCCAATTCCCACCATGCTCCACACTGTCACAGAGACCTGTTTGCCGCGGGTAGCCACTCCTACACAGACAACGAACGCCGTCTCATTAGGGACTGTGTTTGTGGCCAAAGAGGAGTCTAAAGAGACGCCACCGGGCCAGCTGGCTGTGCAGTTGACGAGTGTGGCCATCGAGGGACTGACTGACGAGGAGCTGTCTGACAGCGGAGGGGAGGGGATGTACAGGGAGAGAGACGAGTTTGTCGTCAGGAATGAGGATATCGAAAACTTGAAGGTACGGCCTTGAAAAACATAGACGGAAAATGAATACTCGTAGTTGAACATTCATTGTTTCATTTTCTCACACTGTAACTGTTACTACATGCTGAAGCCTGTTCTGCACGGTGTCTTCTTGTGTCCAGGTGACAATGAGAGTGGGCAGTGAGCCTCCAGCCATCTGGAAAGTCCAGAAGGCTCTGCTGCAGAAATTTGTGCCTGAGTTGAGAGATGGAAAGAGAGTCTTCTCAGCCACCAACAGTGTAAGTAAAAGCAGACACGTCAATACCCATGTATGCATGTAGGAGTATTCAACCATTCAAATGATTTTTCTTTATTCTGCAGCAGGTAACATGTTGTTTTTCTTTGTGTGTGTAGTATCTTGGATACTTTGGTGATGCCAAGACCATGTACCAGAGGGTATATGTGAAGTTCTTGGACACAGTGAACAAAAGGGAGTACGTACGAGTTTGTAGTCGGAAGCCACGCTGCAAGCCTATGAACTCGCTAAGGTACGCTAATAGTACTGACTGATGGAATTTATTTTTATTTTAACCTTTTCCACTCCACCCCTCTTTATCATATACACATTTTTGTTTTTTTTAGGGGAGTACAGGGGGTCTTTAGGGGGAGATAGCAGGTCATCAGTAGATGTCGGCGCTGGCACCCTCAAGGAGTGGAAGAGGTTAAACATTCAGTAGTGTAACTTTCTTTGTTCTGCCACCCAGGGGTGTTCAGGTGAAAACTTTGCTGGGCTTGACAGCCGCCCCTTCCTCAGTCTCCCAAAGCCAAAAGCCTCGACCCAAACAACTGAAGCCCAGGGCAGAGCCCCCACCGAAGAAGAGGAAGAAATGGAAGGAGGAGTTTTCACCTGCTGCCTCGGGATCATCTACAGAAGAGGGTGGTGACGATGACGGTGAAGATAAACTTTTGACTTTTCTCATTAAATCTAGCTTGGATATAAGTTGATATGATTGTAGTCTAAATCTTTTCCCGCTCTCTCACTGCCTCTTCATGATCTTTGATCTCTCTCACACACACACTCTCAGAGTTAAACCCTCCAGTGCCGTTTGCTTCACGGTTACTCAACACGCGAACCATGAAGGAGACATTCAGGAGCTTTGTGGAACTGCTCATCAGCATTGCCTTAGACGAAGATGTGATGACAGCACTTGAGAGGGCAAACGGTGAGTGAATTGACTTTTGACTTTTCTTAACCTTGAAAATGGCCATGCCAGTTTTTCCTCGCCTAAATTTAGCGTTATTTTGGAGTGTTATTTACTGTACCAATGGATTCCCTAGGTTTTCTAGTTTCATATGATACCAATACCTTCACTCACACACACTAGCTCTAAAACTGCTACATCATCTGAAAAAAGTAAAGCCGGCGCCCTCAAGGAGTGGGAGAGGTTAAGCTATTGGATTAGTAAGGCCAAAAACTGAATGAAAAAATGTGAAAACAAGGCCCAGATGAGTCATGTAGCAGACTTCAGCTATGTTAACTTGTTGTTAACTTGTCTTGTTTCAGATGAGTTTCTGCTGCCACATATGAAAAGAGTGGATGGGATGATCACTGACAACAGGAAACGCCTGCTTCACAAACTACACATAGGGCAGGTCCTAAAGGTGGGTTTGAGTTTGGCATTTTGTTTGTTTGAGCATCATTTTCACTCCAAAAGACTGAAAAGGCAAGCTTACAAACAAACCCTGAATCTATTTTGATGACAAAGAGAAAAGCAATGCTACAGGATTTTGACTGCCGGTGTATGAACCTAAGTATCTGCGTCTACAAAACTAGTATGCTGCCATCTTGCACAACCCAAGTAACTCTCCTGTTCTGTGTCTTCAGACGGCTCTAGACAGCTTCCCAGAGATCTCCGTGGTGACTGAACTAAAGAAGGACGGGGAAACCCCTGCCTTTAAGGTGCGTCTCAGTGGGAAGGCCTACAACAAGAAAACCATGAAGCCCTACAAGATGCCGAACAAAGTGCCACAGGTAAGACAAGATAATCTCTGCATTCCAAATCACATACTTTTGCTTTTTTATTTTTAGTACGTATAACAGCTGCCCTTACAGAGCACGTACTGTTGCATGCAGTATGAATACAATTTGGACATACTACTTTGTCAATAACATTGCGCCTTGAACTTTGACCCTTTGGCTCATATGTCCGTTGTGCAGAGGATTGTGGGTCAGAATAGCCAGGAAAGCATGCTGGCTTGCATACTGCAAAATGTGACCAGATGTAGTAGGACATCCTGGTGTTTTTAGCCTACTGCATTTGACATACTATGTATCAGGACATATTCAATCTTTTTCTGACATACTATGGGTACTGGAACGCACAGAATGTTTTCACTGTGCTCTCTATATATGTCCAGCAGAGGGCACAGTGTCACCATTTCCTCATTCCTTTATTCTGTTGATCACTGAAGCTACTGTTCCTTTCCCTGTCAAGATGTCTCTTATGTCTCAAATATCCCTGAAAAGCATTGCTTTTGCTTTTTCTCTTTCTAGGAGTATACAGTGGACCAGCAGAAAACTCAGTGGTTCTCTCTGTACCACTCTTTGCAGCATTACAAGTACCACACGTACCTCATGTGTAAGGACGAGGTGAGACGTTGTTGTACACGTGTTTGTGTTGAATTTAGTGAGCTGTTGTCTGTGTAGGTGCTAAGTCAGTATATGTTTTTACTCTCTGATGGGTAATATTTTGCAGGTTTAATTTCAGATGCTAATTATTCCGGTGCTGTATTAAGCTCTTTTTCTGTTTGTGGTTCTGCTCTCCAGATCGCATCTATGCGGGTGCAGACAGGGGACCTGGGGCAGGAGGAGACGGTGCAGAAGTGTATGCAGAACGGTGCTTGGGTAGAGGGGCTCTTCGATCGCTTCGGAGAGCTAATCAATCAAGTGCAGCAGGCCTGCCGGTGATCCAGCCTTCACAGGCTCGGTTTGAAAAAAAACAAACAAACTTTAAAACAACAAAGTCCAACCAACACTTAAAAACATGAGGATGCCTCTCAGCTCTAAATGGCAGCAGAGAAGGATGGAGTGAGTGTCTCCTTCCAGCCACAGAGAGATTTGAATCAGGGACCTGTCAGCTAACTTGCCTGAAAGACGTTTGTGGCCTACAAGTGGCAGCAGGTGAACAGCGGGGACAGCAGTAAAGTTAATAGTCTGCATCACTGCATCCCAGCAGAGAGCAGTAACTTGATCAACAGAGGACAAGGACTTCCGTTTTGGGAGCGTTTTTTGGAAGAATTCCACATAATGCTTCTCCTAGTCTTTGTAAGTTTTTGTAGTTACAAGCCCACTTTTTTACGGGCCTTTTCATAGATTTATAATGAGTTTTTTTTTTAGTTAAATGCCAGATTATAACCAGTGAGTATGCACTAGATAGAAAGCAATCGGGATAGGAAGTAGAGCACAGCGAATAAAAATGCAGAAATCTGATTGCCTACAGTTATAACAAGCCTTCATCAATCATTTGAGAAGTAGGCTCACATACTGAGAAGTTGATTTATTGTATTAAAAAAAAGAAAAAATATATATATTATGTATAACCGTAGTTATATACCGTTTGTAAAACATCCATTTTGTAATGGAGCGCCAACTTATATATATAATGTACATTTTGTATAAAAGAACAGGGAGGTGGGAACTGCAGCGATTCTCTTAGTAACTATATACTGTATCTATATTGTGGTTTAACTTTTGTGCTTCAAACACCCATTTGCTGATCAGATACAAGTCAGTGCCGTTACCGTACTGCTTTCTACGAATTTTGTTAATCAAATATTATGACCTTGACTTACCCGAGGGTAAAATGAAATAAATAAAAAGTTGTCTTTATACTTAACAGACATAGCCCACATTTTATGACAAATAGATATATATTTTTCACAGAAGTAAATATTGTTATGTTCTCATTACAATTTCTAAGACACACTTTTTCATTGTTTTTTCACAGTTTTCCACAATGGACTCTTTATAAGTCAGTTATCAATTTTATGCTATCAAAAACAATCTTGATCTTTACAGATGCAGTTTGTAAATAAAGTGCCGCATGTATTAGATGTTTGCTTTGGTATGTTTTGTCTGAGGCGGTTAACATCTTCCAAATTATTTGGGGCTCGTGTGTGACGCGCCAGATTTAGAAAATGCTGTAGCAGCATAAAAGTACAATACTTTACACTTTATTAACAGGAGATTCTGAGTTCAATCTATACATGTCAATAAATTCCTCTGAGGTACTTTAACCTGGAGGACAGTTTAGGATTTTAGCAGTTACAGAGTTGGACTGTGTACCAAGGTTGTTTGGTACATAAAATTCGCTCCATAACACAGGATCTGATGACGGAGGAAGAGTGGGCGAAAGTGAGATTTTCATCTTTCTGTTATGGTGTCAGTAACACCGCCAGAAGCCTTGACAGTGACTCCTGGTATCCCAGGAAAGTCCAATAAACACTGATCAGACCTGTGATTTCCTGGTTTGCCTCATATACTACTGACTAATACTAATTACAGCTTTGCTACACAACTCAAACATAATGTGTCCTCGGCTCAGAGAGGTCAGTTAGTGTTTAACGTCACCTGTTTGTTGGGAGTGTGCCGTTAATATTGGCTCATATTCTTGAGGGGGTGGGGGGGACATTGTCGTGATGCTCGCCCACCATGCTCTCATGACCAAACTATTCCCTGTGAATGGGTGGCTGACTTTGTGTCGTCTGAGAGGGTCTTGAGCCTGTTGAATAAAATATGATTGTCCAGCCACAATGCAAAATTACTGGCAGCCCCCTAAACAACAAAAGCGTCTCTGTGCTGCAGCGACGGCTCTGTGAGGAAAGCCACTGTCCTCTGTCCTTTTGGAGTTGCGGAGGACGGCCTGTCAGGCAAGCGTTTGAGATTCCAGCACGGGCACAACTGGTGGAGACAGTTACTGGATGTCTGCTGTCCAGATGAAAATCATATGAATTTTAATGCACTGCATTGTTCCATAATGTGGGAGACAGACTGAGAGGACCCTTGAGGCAGCGTGAGAAGGGCACAGTGACTGCACGACTTTGTGTTAGATAAAACGGCAAAATACCGCCTATTGGCTTTGGAAATGCCCTGTGGTAAAACCTGATGTACTGTGTGGTGATGGTGTAGCTTTAAAGCTGTTTTAACCAGTCACGTACACACTTGCTGAACATTTGCATCTGTGCATTTGACAACTAACTAAGTACATTAACTCAAGTACTGTACTTTAAGTACAGTTTTTAAAGTACTTTACTTGGTTGTTCCATTTTATAAGATAAGATAATCCTTTATTAGTCCCACAGTGGGGACATTTACAGTGTTACAGCAGCAAAGGGGACAGTGCAAACAACAAGATGCATCAGTAAAAACACGTGTTTTTACTGATGCATCTTGTTTGCACTGTCCCCTTTGCAATAAAGAAAACAATAAAGATATAAATGAACAGTATAAAGCAAAATATATACAAATATAGTGGTAAAAATTATAGCAGACACATTATTGCACATGAAATGTTGATATTGTACAGGATATGGATATTGCACATGAATGAATGAATTATAAATGATTATAGATTATTATTATTATGCTACCTTATACTCCTATTCCACTTCAATTCAGAGGTAAATCATTTTTTTTACTCCATTACATTTATTTAACAGAACTTTTCATATTTTATTACTTTTACATTAACAAACACACTGTATGATGAGCTTAAACTTTCAGGCTTGTGGTTCTTACACAAAACAATCAGTGTCTAGTTGAAGCCTTTTGTCATGTTTCAGATGTCTGAGTTTCACCATTTTCCCCTCTAAACGTCTCAGATGGTTCCATTAAAATAATTGTTTGAGGCCAAGAGCGGGATAACTCTCAAATATTTAACAAAAAAGTCAAAGCTTAGAGAATATAAAACAGAATCAATACAGATTTGTGTCTGAGAACCTTGTTATGTTTTGCTTTTCTTTCCTATGATGGGGTCTGACCCCTAGTTTAATGGGACCAATGGACTAAAATAACCCACTAGCTCCACCTCAACCAGCTACAACAGTAAAATGACACTCTGATGCTTCGGCATCAACAATATTGTATCAGTCACAGGTCCATTTTCTACAAAAGACTATTTTTACTTCTGATACTTTAAGTATGTTTTGCTGCAAACACTTCTGTATTTTACCAAAGTAGGATTTTTAATGTAGGGCTTTTACTCGTAATAGAGTAATTGTACATTGTGGTATTGCTATTTTTACTTAATTCTGAGTATCTGAGTACTTCCTCCACCACTGGCATGTGGGTTTTTCTTTCATGTTACATTGGATCCCTAAACAGAAACTTGCATATTTACTTATATTTTTAATGCCACCTCCTGGAGAAAATTCCTTTGTCATCATCATAACTGTAAACAAACTACGACTTGACTAACATTGCACGACCGATAAGTATGAAGGGGAAAGAAAAGGAAATATGCAGAGCTTTCCGGGCACAGGTAGAGAAGCAGGAGAGTAAATATTGCTTTGACCTTGTGGACTATAATTTCTGATAGTATTAACCGGAGTGCTCTCTCTCTCTCTCTCTCTCTCTCTCTCTCTCTCTCTCTCTCTCTCTCTCTCTCTCTCTCTCTCTCTCTCTCTCTCTCTCTCTCTCTCTCTCTCTCTCTCTGGTCTCTGTCTGGTTTTCTGTGTTGGTGTAAAACATGTTTCCCTCTACAGCACTGATGTCAGCATTGTGGCAAGTTTACAAAATACCAGCACATCCGACTGCAATGCATTCGTTTGAAGAGTTGTAAAACCAGTTTGGCCCTCAACCAAAGCCATGCTCTGAGAATACCTTTCATTTTAAGGTGTGTATTTCCTTTTATTCCCTTTCCTTGGACATGATGGCTGTATGAATATAAATCTCCACATCATCAACAGAAAAGGTGAGTTTACCGACACATTAAAGCACATTAAAGCTATCACCACATATCCCAAGCTTCTGTGAATTCAGAGATTGTTTGATGCCAGAAGCTGACATAATGCTTATGAGTCATCATTGTAGTTACAATGTCAAGTGCTATTGTTAAACAGATTTTTCTGTCACAGGAGCAAAGAGTGGGGTTTACTTTTGTGACTGAATACAAACAAGATAAAATTCAGATATGATATCAGGCCATTTTTATTTCAGGGAAAGGAGGTTAGCTTTTTACTGGAATTAAAGCAATGAAAGTTTTATAGTCCTTATAATGGGTTGTTGGTTTCGGAATAGTAGTGTGACATTTAATCATTCTTGTTCCTGCATTTAGCCATCCACTTAAATGGTTCTGATTAAGATCTTTTTCAACTCTGCTCTGCTGTGTTTTCTTGAATTATTATAATTTTTTGACTTTATTAGACAGCACAAGGAGAGAGATGCAACAAAGGTCACCAGCCATACTCAAACAACGGATATTTTGCGATTCATGGTCAGCGTGTTAACCCCTGAAGGCTATGGGGGAGTCCCTACTTTATATTATTAAAGGGGTACTCCAGCAAGTTAGTACCGCATAAGGGATAATGTACAGCGAGCCGGTCATTGTTGTGAAATAAACCCAGACAGGGCGATGCGGCACCCTGAGGCGAAGTGGAGCTGTCGGGGTTTATTTCACAACAATGACCCGCTAGCTGTACATTATCCCGCTTATTACACGATTACTTACTTAAGAAATCAATAATTTGACACAAAAATGGTCAAGGGGCAAGACTGGCTTAGCTTCGGGATGTCGCATCGCCCGGTCGGGGTTTATTTCCCAATAATGACCGGCTTGCTGTACATTATCCCGGGTATAACACAGCTTTATTGAATTCTCGATTCTGATTGGCCGTACAATTCAAGAAAGCTGTGTAATAAAGAAGTTTATTACAGTATAATATAATTAATATAAAGTTGGTGGACTCACAAGAGACAGATTGATGTATCCGAGATATCCCGACATTTATTTCTTAGAGTTGCTCAAGATCCAAAAACACTGGATTCTACATTTCCATAATGCAACTTTATCATCTTTCAGCCTCCTAAATGCCCACTTCTCTCAGACCCCGACACCTCCAGTTTGTAAAGCAGGCAAGTCTTAAACCCAAGCCATTTTTCAACTTCTCAAAAGCTTCCTCCAAAACCACAGATGATATTGTCCTACAACTGTTTCCATGCACTAAGTAGTGTTTCTTATGATGAGTAAACTGAACATCATGTGTTAAGTTACACACATGAACACCTGCAGTTTCCTTAGAGCAGCCTGCCTTGCTCAAGAGCAGCTCAGCAGTATGTGAACGAGGTAGACATTTCCTTCTGTGCATTGTCTGGAAATGCAAACTATTGACCTTCTGTTCACAACTGAAGTAGTTTGAAAAGACTAAGAGACCTCTTTCTTTTATGCTCACACACTTCACCTGGTGTAAAAGAGCATCTTTCAACAGGAAATAGGTGAAGAGGACTGTAATCCAACCGGTTTGCACGCCTCACCCCATTGCACCATACTTGTGTCTCGCGATGATAGTAGCTATCTTCCTTTCTGTCTCCCTTTCAAGCAACATTGAGTTTACAGTGTCGGCTTACTACTTTTCCATTGTCAGATTACACCTGAAGAAAGAAGGCACCGGGTTAGAGCCTCATTTCATGAAATCTGTCCCCACTAACAGCTCCTGTGTGTTCCCTCTGGGGTGTGCACATTTGTTTATGATGACTGTCTTTAGACATGCATGTATAGATGATCCCAGATAAGGTGGAATAGCTTCAGGATCACTTTGACACCCAAGGCACCTGTATGTGGTGTCACCAGTGGCCTCTATTGTTTTGACTGAAACTATTTTTTCCCAAAACATCTTCATTACTCATTGTTTATTTTGTGTTTTTATCCTTTAGATCCCAATCATTCAAACAGCTTCTTCTTCTTCTTCTTCGTCTCACATAGTGGATGCTGTTTAATACTGTAGGTCTTTATCAGATCAGATGTAGGCTTTAAGGGTGTGACTTTGTGAGTCAAAGGTGAAATTATTTTTAGCATTTCCTTTAAATCGAAAGTGATTTGACCAATAATAATGTTTAATAGTGGACTTTATATTGGCAATTCTGCACATTGCCTTTGGCTACTCAACATTGTATTATAATTAAGCTATTACTAGATAAAATAAAAATCATTCAGGCCACCTGTAAAGGTAAAACCTTTCACTGGGGGAGCTTTGGTTACATATGCGTACACTGTAAACAATTGCTGTTATTGATATAGGATTTCAACAGTATTAACCTGTTATTGCTAAAAACAGTGCTTTACTGTTAATACAAAAGAAAACCTGTTAAATTACGCTCATAGGCCGTTTTTTAACTGAACTATAATGCATTCTTAAAAAACATCACTTTACTGCTGATCAACTGTCTAAAGTATCATCAGCAACAGTTTCATGCAGTATTTATTTTAATTCTGGGACCTGATCTGCACATGTGAGGCTTGTACATTGTACACGATTGGAAAATCAGTGAATTAGCTTTATTGTTCTTCACTCACATGTTATTGGAAAAGTGTCAACAAGTCTATTAGAGCCTTTTTTCTAACAAGTACCTTTAATTGTATTTAGTGTGACTGTTCCTATGTCTGTAACCTGCTAAGTCTAATCATCTAGGAAACAAATAATGTTTATTAAAATGTATGTCAAAAATACAGCCTAAATAGTGCATTAAAACAAATCAGTAAGATAATGCAAAAGAAAGGTGGAAAACAGCTATATAATGTATCTTTAAACAGTAAATTAACTGTAAAATACTGTGAAATTAATAAAAACAGTTCAAACTGTATTTTTCATTAACAGTACAAGGCTGTAAATTTCAGCGACAGTATAATAATGTTAATTTTACAGTAACATAAAGGCAACCCTGCTGCCAGCTCTTTACTGTTATTTTACTGGGAAACTCTTAACAGGGTATAAACTGACATTCCTCTTCTTTATTTACAGTTTCAGCTCAGGAAAATGCCCAAATATAAGAACAAGAGACTTAGTGAGCCTCATTATCACGTTAATGTCCGGACATGAATAATGTATCTTGGTGGGAGGAGACGGTTTCGGTGGGTTGACTGTAGTTAGTGTGCGTCACGTCGTAATGTGAATTGAAGACAAGGACATGGTGAATGGCTGTCTTTAAAGTCACTGGAGGACGTTTTCATGCACCGAACACCAGGTAGGATAATACTGATTTAATCACTGCTTAGATCATTTACTGTCGTGTTTGATATAAAGTCGAAGAGTTTGGTTTTATTTAGTTATGTAAGTGTTAAGATGGGATGTTTGAAGAAATATCCATGTGTCGCCTGCTGCTGATTTGGATTTGACTGAAACTATTGGTCTCTAATGTGCCATAATAATGTATTTTACGCGCACCGTGCGTAAAACCGTTTGGCACTATTTGTGCTTCTGTTTCTAATGAGACATTAGAGTATTATAGTATATAAAGTATTTTATTAGATACAAGTGAATATTCTAAAGTTCTAAAATATGTTTAAAGTGTTTATGTTACCTTTGGTTTGACATTATTGTAATTTAAGTCCATCACTAAATGTATTAAGGTTTTTTTTAAGTAGCCTATAACAAGGGTTTATAATGTGTAATTAGACTAATGGCTTTATTAAAGTGTAATAAATCATTTAATGCGTCGTAGATCAGTTTTAACTTTTGAATAAGCTTTGACATTTGTGCGTTATGACGACTCGGCATGAGAGTTGACTATTTTAATCCTTTTTTCTTATTGGTCTTAACGTTCTTATTATTTTAATGTCCTGTTGGTTTTTGGTTGGTCTTAGTGTTTTATTGTGTTGTTTTTATGTTTTTATGTATAATTGTACAACACTTTGGTCAGCTTTTGTTGTTTTTAAATGTGCTTTATAATACAATTTGGATTGGATTGGATTGGACTCAGCAGTCTGCAGTGTTTGTGTTAACACCAGTAGAAACGGGTACTTTACGCATGTGTGTTAAAGCCACCACACAGGTTCAAATTCATAGGAGCCAATCTCCCTCTGTGGTTCTGCATGTTCACATCTCGCCCTGAGGCTTGATCGGTTAAACTCCGAGGTCTCAGCATGTTGGAGGAATGAAGGTATCTGGTGCCACAGGTTATTAACAACCTGCTGCTGCTGTCTGCCTGAAGGTGCCACAGTGCATTTGCATCGCCTGAAATCATCAGTCCTGAGCTCCTGATGCAGGTTCTGGCAACAGTGCTTTAACATTGAAATCAATGCTTTTGCTTTGTAGTGATGATAATGCATCTCAGAGGTTGAGAGTGATGTTAAACACACACCATGTTCTCAAGGGAGAGATCCTCATGTGGTGACTGAGCTGCTCCCTCTGAGATTATTTACCTCCACTGCTGTGTGCAAACACACAGTACACTGTTGTCCTTGGCTGAAATGTCTAAATGTCTATTTTTTTTAATAAAGAGGACCAAAGTCACACAGGGTGTCATTCAGCCTCCTAAATGCCCACTTCTTTCAAACCCCCGACACCTCCAGTTTGTAAAGCAGGCAAGCCATTTTTCAACTTTTCAAAAGCTTCTTCCAAAACCACAGATGATATTTGCCTACAACTGTTTCCATGCACTAAGTAGTGTTTCTTATGATGAGTAAACTGAACATCATGTGTTAAGTTACACACATGCACACCTGCAGTTTCCTTAGAGCAGCCTGCCTTGCTCAAGAGCAGCTCAGCAGTACAGTGACGGAGGTAGATATTTCCTTCTGTGCATTGTCTGGGAATGCAAACTATATTGACCTTCTGCTCACAACTCAAACAGTTGGAAAAGACTAAGAGACCTCTTTCTGTTATGCTCACACACTTCACCTGGTGTAAAAGAGCATTTTTCAACAGGAAATAGGTGAAGAGGACTGTAATCCAACCGGTTTGCACGCCTCACCCCATTGCAATTCCTTCCATGGAGGAATGCCTAAATGTCTTTTTTTTTTTAAATAAAGAGGACCAAAGTCACACAGGGAAAGATTCTGACGTCAGCTGTGCAAACTGGGCTCAAATCTCAGCTTGGCTCAAAGCAACAAGCGGTGACAGAAGCTCAGCCGGGTTCCCAGGGTTGTTCTGACCCACACCTGACCTGACCCACACTTTTTTTCCTTTTTAACAAGCAGCATTAATGGATATTGATCAGATCCGGATTTATTGTGTGACTGGTAATCCAGGGACCCCTGATGGGAACCTCCAGATGGTCCTGAACTAACTCCTAAATCAAGGATTTCATTCTGGTAATGCAGTTTGTTTCTACTATAGTTGTCCTGACCAAAAAGTACATTATTCCTGAGACATTCTGCATCTTATATAGTGAGTTGATATGACTGATATTTGCATAATATTCTCACATTTATTTTAAAGATTATTTTTCAAACTGAAGTTTATTCAAGAGTGCTATAGTATACTTCTTTTGAACTTAAAATAAGAGAGTCTACTTTCAGTTTACTTTTTATGTACTTATCAGAGATATACTTAGCAAAATTATACTTAAGTATACTTGGCTCATACTGACAAGTATACTTAAAAGTCTAAGTCTTTAATGTCTTAAAGCCATGAAAGAAATATTTTAATTAATTTGCATTTTATATTTCTCATGATTCCTATCATGAATACAAACAGCCTTCTTCCCTGATGCAAATCCCCAGTTCAGGACAGTTTCTTCTCCCCCAGGGGGAGATGCAGTTTGACGTAAATGTGTCTCATTAATCAGCAGATCATATCTGCCACACACCGTCCTCGGCTCTCTCTAACATCTGCTCGCTGCCGTACTGTTCCTGAGTGTTTATGTTTTCAAGTTTTACAGATGGGTCAGTAATGGTGTTTGTCATGTTGTGTTATCATAACATGGAGCCCGGTATGGGGCTGACGGATCCTGATTTATGGCCCCTGGCCTCAGAGAGCCTCTCAGATCCTCCCCTAACATTTGCTCAACGGGCCGCCAATGTTTCCCGTTGTGAGATGAGAGCCACACTAACATCACACTAACATCAGCGCTGCTTTCTCTCATTGGTCTGGCTTGCGGTGGATGACACAAGTCATTTTCCCTCAACAAAGACTCATCAAACACAGACGGGCAGATGAGATATGTTGAGAAATTGCATAATGGAGTGTTGAACGTGTCAGTGTTTGATTGCATGAATCATCTACTGATTTGTGTGCATGTGTTAGCTGCAATGAAGCCCACCCAGTGGAAAATACAACAGGAACATAATGAGGATATCTCACATGAGAGAATAAGGCTCACAATATGATCATTGTCTCTGTTTCCTTGTGTGTGGAGAAAGATTGCATCAGGTGTATGATATGGTGAGAAAATCAGGTACAGATGATGCTCTTTGTTTTTCTTAATGTCTTTAACTGGCTGACTGCAGCGTTTGATCCTTAGGTGTTAAACATCTGTTAGGTGAATTAGAATGAAGCTTCTGAGTGTAATGTACACAAGCATGCCTCAAAAGAGGATTTGGGTTTGGTTACTACCCCCGAGAGTTGCATTGATCCTGGACCTTGTGCGGTTACACCCACGTACAGTAACTTGAATTCATACTGTGATTATGAGACATTACACAGGGGAGAGGGAGTGTGTGTTTGGTAAAGACAGAAAGCACAATTCTCTGTAGTTTCTGAGAAAGTGTTCAGACAATAGACAAAGCTGAGAATGGAATAACAAGTGGATCACCAAAAAGACTTGACTTTCGTAATTTGAGTAGGGATTTCTACAGTGTCTGCATTTATAAAACTTTATTTTAATCTTGATATTTCTTGATTTGTTTTCTTAATCTTAATGATAATTTTATCCAATTAATTGATTAACAGCATAGTCAAGTGAAAAATGGCTGTCACAATTTCCCACAACACATGATGGATGTCTTCAAATTGCTTGTTTCGTCTGACCAAGAGTCCAAAACCCAAATATATTCAATTTGCAATGATGCAAATCACAGAAAAGCAGCGAATCCTCACATTTGAGAAGCCCAACCAGCCAATGTTTGACTTTTTTTTCTTTATAAATGACTTAAAAGAATTAATTGATTATGAAAACGGTTATTGATTCATTTTCTGTTGATTGACTAATTAAGGGAACAGTGTGTAACATTTCAGGGGATCTATCAACGGAAATGGAATAATATTCATAACTATGTTTTCATAAGTGTATAATCACCTGAAACTAAGAATCATGTTTTCGTTAGCTTAGAATGAGCCCATCATATCTACACAGGGAGCAGGTCCTCTTCACAGAGTCCGCCATGTTGCTCCGCCATGTTTCTACAGTAGCCCAGAAAGGACAAACCAAACTCTGGCTCTATAGAGCTTTTCACGTTTTTACGTTACCTTGAGGCCACCGTAGTTCTCTACATTCTTGTGAAACTGTGGTAACGTGAGCCGCAGAGTGCAAAACCGTAGTACCGTCAGCCGCTTTCTGACTTCCGTTGCTCCTAAAGTAGTGTTACTATGGTAAGGATGGCATTTGAGCGAGGCGAACGGCGTTACCACGGTTTTGCACTCAGTGGCTCACGTTATCACAGTCTTGGAAAGGGAGAAGTGAGCAGAAGGGTACTCAGTTGGCTGCAATCTGCAACCACACCACTAGATATCACCAAATCCTGCACACTGTACCTTTAATTAATCAACTCATTTTTTCAGCCGGGTGTGGATATTATATTTGCTCCACACATCTGTGTGTAAAACTGTTGCCATTACTTGACTGTCATTTGGTTGAAATCTGCGCAGCAATTAAAATGTGAATCTTGTGAACTGGCACCATTAAATGTCCAGAAAGCTCATTACCTGCTTTGGCTGATTCCATAGTTTATCATCTCTACTACGTCCTGATAGTCCTCCTCACCCACCGTGCACTGACTCTCTCCTCTCCTCTTCCATCAGAACCAGGCATGGCTGGGAAGCCTTTCCGTGCCACCTATATCTGGGGCAGCATCATCTCCAACCTCCACACCCATGTAGAGGTTAAGCGCCGGCGCCACAACCTCAAGTCCTACCAAGACTGCTTCCTGGGCTCAGAGGCCGTGGACGTGGTGCTGGCACACATCACACTGAACCGTTTCTTTGGTGACGAGGATGTGCCCCGCTACAAAGCCGTACGCCTCTGCCAGGCCCTGATGGACTCGAGGGTGTTTGAGCCGGTGGGCGTTAAAGTATTTGGGAAGGAAAAGAAGCGAGCCACATTTGAGGACAGTAGTTGCAGTTTGTACAGGTTTCTGAGCCCAGCGGCCGGCTCCTCGTCACCACTGACCAACGCCAAGTCTCACTCCACCAACACCATCGAGAGCGGCTATGACTCACCGAGCATGAACAGGAACACGAACGGCTACAGTCCGTCACGTGAAAGGTACAAACTCATGTCATAACATCTTCAGATCTCTGTTTTGATTCTCTTTGTTCTCTTTCCTCTAATCCCAAATCCAGTATAGCTTTAGACTGGGTGCCTCTGATAACTAGTTAGGCATGACCGGAGGCTCTTGAAGTCCCATCATGCAGTCAAGTCTTGCTAATTTCCAGTAACCCCCTCATTACCAGTGTGTGATAATGAGTTCGAAGATCAGCAAAATCAAGAAGTAATTTTAAAAGAAGAAAAATACAGAATCCCACTTGGGTACTTTTTTTCCCCACACATTTTATTTGATTTGAGTTATATGAGAAGATCAATACCACTCATATATGAAGCTACTGCCAGCAGCTGGCTAGTTTAGCTTAGCACAAAGACTGGAAATAGGGGGAAACATCTAGCTTGGCTCTCTAACGACGATAACAAAACCCGCCTACCTGCACCTTTAAAGCTCACTATTTAACATGTCATATCTCGTTTGTTTATGATACCGAAACTTAACAGTAAAAACGACAATTTGTTTTGCCGAGTACTTCTTGGCCGGCTGTAGTGACCTTCTGGAGACATGTTGGTTGTCACGGTGATGCCATGATTCCTGAAAGTTATTGAGCGCCGCCAAGAAATAGTCCAACACATAACATAACCATGTAAAACCACAAAGTGTTGTTTTTAAACTTTAAAGGTGCTGTGTGTAGGATTTGGTGATCTAGTGGTGTGGTTGCAGATTGCAACGAACTGAGTACCCCTCCGCTCACTTCTCCTTTTCCAAGACTGTGGTAACGTGAGCCACCGAGTGCAAAACCATGGTAACGCCGTTTACCTCATCCAGAGGCCATCCTTACCATAGTAACACTACTTTAGGAGCAACGGGAGTCAGACGGCGGCTGGCGGTACCACAGTTTTGCACTCTGCGGCTCACAGTTTCACAAGAATGTAGAGAACTACGGTGGCCTTCAGGTAGCTTAAAAACATGAAAGGCTCTCTCTAAAGCCAGTGTTTGATTTGTCCGTTTTGGGCTACTGTGGAAATATGGCGGAGCAACATGACGGACTTCATGAAGAGGAATTGCTCCGTGTGTAGATATGAAGGGCTCACTCTAAGCTAATGAAAACACAACGATTCTTAGTTTCAGATGATTATACACTAATGAAAACATAGTTATGAATATTATATTACATTAATGCTAATAGATCCCCCAAAATGTTACCACTGTTCCTTTAATGTGGTAAACATTTTTAAAAAACAATATATAACATATTAATTAGTGAGCTGGCTGGCTGTAGCTTCATATTTACTATAAACAGACATGACAATGGTATCGAACATCTCAGCTAACTCTCAGCAAGAAAGCAAATGAGCGTATTTACCAAAATGTCAAACTACTCCTTTAAACTCAGTTGATTCTCCTGTACTTTGAGGTTGGATAATTAAATTGTAGAGAGGCTGTCGAGCACGTAGCGAAGACAGACAGGATATATTTCACATGGCCTCAGCACTTTGTGTTGTCGAGACTGACAGTTCCAGACCTGACCAAAGAACAGGTCTCGCTAATGAGAGATGAAAGATTCAGAGGAGCCATGTGCTGCTCCAACAGTTTAAATTAGACTTTTGTTATGTGCAACATGGGGGCAAATCAAATCTCCGTGGGAATATTGTAAAAAGAAAAGAGAATAGACATCACATGTCCTATTTAAATGTTAATCAGAAATTGTTCAATGCTGGAAATTGAGCATTTATTTTCCCTCTTTGGCCGGAATCAAAACAGCACTAAATTGAGGCTGAATCACAGTTACTAGAATACATTTGCAGCCTCATGCCACATTTGTTCCTCTAATAAGTCTCTTTTTTCCCCAATCATTTCCACTGATTGCTGTCATTATGTGACTCTTCAGACAAGGGGTGCCGAGCTACTCCACCCACTCCCCTGTAAAAACAGACAAATCACTGGAGGACGTGCTGGGAAACCTCAACCTGAGCTCCACCATCACCCCTCAGATGATCAACCTCGGCCTCTCACAAGAACGTAAGTCGTCCTCTTCATGCAGCAAATGCTTAGTCACACTGTGCGTCCATGTGTCTGCTATATATGACCCTTATGGCTCTGTGTTTTCACAGTTGTGAATGAGGTGTGGCACCAGCAGGCGGTGTTCAGGCTGTTGCAGCTGATAGAGCTCCCCCTGTTGGAGAAGCTGTTAGAGGGTCAAGACCCATCGCGGCCTCCCCTGCATGGCGTGGACAGTGACCCGGACCTGTTGTATACATCAAGCTACCTAGATAGAGAGGTCCTCAAGGCCTTCAGTGAAGCACAGTAAGTCCTCTAAAGGTTTGACAGTTTTACAGTCTTCTATAAAAGTTCAAATCTTATGTTTCTTATGATCTATCAGCCCTAATCTGCTTAACCAGCTGCTTTACAGAAAACTGCTTATACAATCCTAAATAAGATATGCATATAAGGGCTTTCTGTTTATGTTTTGCCATGCTCTTTAACAACAGGAAATCATGAGCTTATTAAGCACTGATTTGTTGATTTGAAGGTAAATATGTATGTGTCTAGTTTAAAACCATTTAAATTATGATAAACTCAAATACTGTACTTTTACTTTTGAGACTCATACTTGAGCCGGCTCTGACCAATTATATGCCCAGATTTTAGCTGGGGTCCCTTGCATCGCAGCCAATTCCTCCACCAATCATTGTGTTCATACACTCACACAGAAACTGCATAGCTTTGTCTTTGAGATTAAGCTATGGAGATCACACTTACTGTAAAAGAAAAAAGAATATTTCTCAAAATTACATTGTAGGTTATTCCCCAAACACCTGAATAGTCTTTCCAACTTTCCCTAATGAATTTGAGGTGAGAGTAATTGACGTTAACTCTAGCTATTTATTAAATTAGCAAACATTACTATTGTCCAAAGCAAGCAAATATGAGTCTACTCCAACAATAACTATGCAATAGCTAAACTATTTATTCATCACATTACCTCTTTCTTTTTCCCGGTGATGCGGTCAACCCAGAAAATAGGGCCTATTTAATAGGCTACATAGTTATGTTGTTGTGGGCTGTTTTTGGTAATATTTTGAAACAATAGTAAAAAAAAGAAATATTAGTAAAAAATAGTAAAAGTTATAGATATATATTCTTCCCTCATTTGGGGAGCCCCTATGGATGGATGGCGCCCAGCATTCGCCTATACTCCTTATGCCTATTGGGCCGGCTCTGACTTAACCTGAGAATGTCCATTTAATGCTTATTGAGCTTTTTTTTAACTCCACTATATTCATTTAAAAGCTATAGTAACAATTTAAAGTGAAGATAAAGATTTTGCCTACAAAACACATGATCAGTTTATAAAATATGATGCATTTACTGTAATGACATTTTGAATTCATTCAGGACTTACTGACATATTTACTTGTAATAAAGTGCTTTTATAGTTTGGTGTTGCAACTTCTACTTAAGTAAATAATCATGATGACATGCATTTTATTTAACCACAGTTCATTAAAAAATTATCCTGATTTTAACTTGCATGTGTTTTTTACCCACAAATGACCAAATCCATGCTTAATGGAAGCAGTCGTGTTCTCTCTAAAGCCCTGAAGGTCAACAGCTTATCTACTTTTTCTGTCTTTGTCTTCCTGTTGCTTCACCTTGACCGATCTGTCGGCTTTGTTTAAAATCATTACACTTCCCTCTCTCAACAGGGCCGATGAGTGGATGTCAGGAGCAGTGGACTGTCTAGAGTTTCTGCCCGATGAGCTGGTGGTGGAGGTCAGTCGAGGTTTGGCCGGTTGTGCTGATGACCTGCTCCGGTGTAAGAGTCTGCTCTACGAGGCCCTGGCTCAGCATTACGGAGACACACAGCAGCCGCCTCTGTTCAGCAACCACGTTTTCGACATCCACTCTGGCATCTCGGAGCTACTCGGTAAGAGCAGATCTCTTTGGTGTCCTTGTGTTTTCAGGAGGGTTGATGAGGCTTTTATGGTGATGCATAAAGGAAGGTTTCATATAATGTTGCTGCCCGTGCCATTTTAATCACAAGAGCTGCTTTTCTCAAGCTCAGCATTTTCATCTTGGTATTTGATCTGGTCTGTTGTCAGTGAACGGTAAGCAGGAGCAAGCCCTAGAGTCTCTGCAGCTGAGTCTGAAGCTGCAGGACTCTCGCAGCAGGGAGGAGCTACGCAGGCTCCTGAGATTCATGGCTGTTGCAGGCAAACCACAGGAGGTCAAACTGCACAAGGAGGTGAGTGCTGTTTGTGTGTGCCTCTTATGTAAGTCTGTACATGTGTGTGTTTGATCTTTGTTAACTCTAAATATTTCTCTGTCAGATTGAGAACAGAATGGCGGTGAAAAGGTCTTTCTCAAGTGCCATCGTGTACAGCAGAAGGCTGTCCACCTCTAAAGGAAAGGTGGACCTGATGGTTCTGTTCATGATGGATAACCACTGTGATCTGTTCAAAGTGAGTAATTCATCTCTTTGGTAGTGTGTGTCTGGTGTTGTAGGAGGGATTTAACAATCAACATCTCTGCTAGAGAACTTAGTAGGGAATAGTAGGGAATTCATAAAACAAATGTGTCTGACTGTAAGATCACAGACACACAGCCACAAACTAAGTAAATATAATAATTCAACATATTATAATTGTATTTGTAATAAAGGTACAGTGTGTCGGATTTGGCGGTATCTAGTGGTGAGGTTGCAGATTGCAACCAACTGAGTACTCCTAGTTCACTTCTCCCTTTTCAAGACTGTGTTAACGTGAGCCGCCGAGTGCAAAACCGTGGTAAAGCTGTTCGTCTCGCTCAGAGGCCATCCTGACTATAAAAACACTACTTTTGGAGCAACGGAAATCAGACGACAGCTGGCGGTACCACGGTTTTGCACTCTATGGCTCACGTTACCACAGTTTCACAAGCATGTCGGAGAACTACGGTGGCCTTCAGGCAATGTAAAATAGCAAAAGGCTCTCTCTAGAGCCAGTGGCGGAGCAGCATGGTGGACTCCGTGAAGAGGACCCGCTCCCTATGTCGATATGAAGGGCTCATTCTAACGAAAACACGATATAACATAGTTATGAATATTATATTTAATTTCTGCTAAAAGTCCCCCGAAATCCAACACACTGTTCCTTTAATATTTGATCTTTAAGTCAAGATAAACTTCATGTCTTTTTTTGCTCTCTTTTCCACCAGATTCCGGTTTCATTGCATAAGATGGTCAGTGACAGAATAACGAATATTGTGAAAGGGAAGGATCCAGATGTGATAACAGGTTTGCAGATGTTCCTTCTATATATTCATCTTATACATTCAGTTTTTTAACAGCTGTTTGATGAGTGAAGACTTAATGTCTGTTTCTCCAATCTCTCCTTTACTGCAGGATCAACATACTGCACAAGAGAGAGCGCTCAGACCTACACAGAAAATGCACAAAAAACAACTAAAGAAGAACTTTGGGCCTTGCTCCGGACAGTCCACGAGAACCCTAAACTCTCCGCTAAAGAAAAGAAACGGCTACTGGGGCAGTTTTATAAAGGCCACCCAGAGATTTTTGTTCAGTACTTTGGAAATAGATTGTCCAGTGTCAACATGTTGCTACAGTGATATTTATTAGTTTAACAATTTGTGTATTATAATGTAAAAAGATGTAAGAACAAAAGCTAATGTGATGTGAATGATGTGAAGATGTGCAGTATAGTACGTGGATTTCATTTGCTTGTATGTAAATAGTGTAGACTACTGAAAAAGAATGTGAATTTTATTTGGAAACTGTAATATTTAAGGGTACATTTCATTTCTTAGATATTTTCTTTGGTGCAGGACACTAACATGAAATGTCCTTGTCTGTTATGAGACTGTTACTTTCCCAGTATGACAAAAAGAACCAAGTGTTCTTGAGAATTTTTTTTTGTTTTGACACTGCTTGATGGCATTCGGATAAGTCTGCATATATCGCTTTTCAATGGATGTATTCTTTGTGCTCGTGCAATAGGAACAGTGTTAGCAATAAAAACGTGTCTGTTCATGTGGTTTCTCATATACAATGTAATGCACAGTAGAGCTATGTCTCGAGGAACCCTCAAACGGAAATTTGAACCTGGAAATTTGAAAGTCTGATGTTGTGTTGTAGTGAACAGTCAGAGGCATTCATGAGAATCAGCCCTCTGGGTTTTTGTGTTTGTTGCAACATATCGGCAAAACAGATGTTTGTAAATTGTTGTTTTTTACTTTAAAATGTAGCCACGTTTTAGTGGTTTCTTCAGGGTTCTATTTTGAATGAGGTTTATGTTTTCCTTCTAATCAGCTCAGGAAATCACTTCCACATTTCCAGGTGACAAAAGCATTTCCAGATTAGGTTTAAACCACTCACATCTTGTTTGTATTTTGGCAAATCCTAATAAAATTCACCTGGTATTGTTGAACATTCATACATGTACATTGTCCATTTTCATTGCAGACACAAAAAGTGTGTATTCTCATGAAAAAAGGAACAAATGGTCTATGTTATGTCAAGTAATTTATCCATATTAACACAAATACTTTTCATTTCTGAGGCACAGTTTGCAGTACTCTGCATCCATTCTTACTCGATCCCCACACAGGCCTTGTACATGGCTTTTTCTGTTAGGAACAGACTTACAGCCCCCTCCTTTTTATAATAGTGTCATAATTGTGAAATCTAGGCTGCTTTATGCTACTGAGGTTCCCAGCCAACTAACAGACTTGTGAAATTGTGTTTTTCTGTAAAAAAACAAAAAAGTAGTTTGTAAGTATAATGTTTAGTTCACTTTTTATAAACGGCCAATACTGTTTCTCATATACATCCAAAACACATAAACATCTCAAGAGTCCAGCTTAAAATGCAAACAATGTCTTATCATTTCAAATAAGGAAATGAGCAGTGCTTTCCTTTCCAAGACATTTTGTTCGGTTTATATTTCGGTGGCTGACATTGCCTTTGATGCTAGAAAGCAAAATCACCAAACCCTTTATATGTTTTGACTGTTCTCTAGCTGTAATCTCGAAATTCACAGCTAACCTTACATAGGTACTCTCGGTGGGGAGCTCTACTATAACACTTTTAGAGAAAACAAATGAAATGTTTATCATTCAGAAGCTAATAAATACAAATACCCACAAAGTAAATATATTATTAGACATTCTATTTGTATTGAAGTAAGTTGTTTTAGTTTCTAAGAGCAATTGACAGAGAGTTATAAATTAATCAAATGTAAACGTAGACTTCAGACTTTATTATATGAGTGGTGTTCTGTTTTATGTCACAGTGTTATTACCTGTGAATAGGCTCAGAGCTGAGATAGGCTGCCACATACTCACAACAAAGACTGTGCTGGGCAGACAAATAATAATGTAATCAGGCCAATGTGAAAATAAGCAGCTGGCCTGGCATTGAAAAATATTCATTGTGCAAGTCAGAAATAGTGATGTGTCGTTCGCGAACGAGCTGGTTCAAAGAGCCTTTTTCAGACTTTTTATTTTTTTATTTATTTTTTACCTTTTTCAGACATCGTTTAGACTTTTCTTTTCTAACTTTTTTCAAACTTTTTTTCAGACATTTTTTCCCAACATTTTTTCAAATTGTTTTTTTCAGACATTGTTTAGACTTTTTTTTCCAAAATTTTTCAAACTTTTTTTTCAGACATTTTTCAGAGTCTTTTTCCAGCATTTTCCAAACTTTTTTTTCAGATTTTTTTTTCAGACATTTTTCAAACTTTTTTTTTGTTTTATCTTTTTCAGACCTATTAGACTTTTCTTTTCCAACATTTTTCAGACTTTTTTTACGAACATTTTTTCGGACTTTTTTTTTCCAACATTTTTGAAATTGTCTTTTTCAGACTTGTTTTTAGACTTTTCTTTTCCAATATTTTTCAAATTTTTTTTTAGACATTGTTTTCAGATATTTTTCAAAAAAAAAAAATCTTTTTACCGTTTTTAAACATTTTTCAAACTTTTTTTTTCAGACATTTTTCAGACTTTTTTTCAGACTTTTTCTTTTTTTTTACTTTTCTTTTGCAATATTTTTCACCTTTTTTTAGACTTTTTTTTCAGATATTTTCCAGACTTTTTTTGCGACATTTTTCAGAAATTTATCAGACTTTATTTTACCGACATTGTTTCGGACTTTTTTTCAGACATTTTTTTCTTTCTTTTTACCACTTTTTACCTTTTTCAGACATTGTTTAGAATTTTCTTTTGCAACATTTTTCAAACTTTTTTTAAGACATTTTTCATGAACAAATAGGGAGTGATCTTGTCATTATCATACAATCATAGATTTGTAAAAATAAAACCTGGCCTGTTAGGTGTGACATAGTTGACCCAGCGTGACACAAATAATTCCAGTTTATGGTTAACATATGCTGTTATCCTTTCCATTTTGTAAATGTCCATTGTGATGTCCATCCATGTATTCAGAGTTGGGCTCTCCTGTGATAACCATTTCCTCATCAGAGCCTTTTTACCAGCTACCAGCAATATATTTGACAAATATTTGTCTCTTTTCAACCATTCTTGAGGCATAACTCCAAAAAATAAAGTATTGCACGCCATGGGAACATGACATCTGAAAATATCTTGTAAGGCATCATGAATCTCTCTCCAATGATCTTGAACGACAGGACAATCCCCAAAAAACTGGTAATTATGTGCGTTCTGATTTCCACGATTTCTCCAGCAAGCTGGGGAGTTTTAGTTTGTATTTTCACACTAACTTTAGTCAGATTAGCAAAGATATGTATACTAGGTATATATCCAGATAACTTTATCGTTAGCTCAAAACAGTTAATTTTAATTAACTTTGGACTCCTGCAGGCCAGGAGAATGATAGCTTTGTCTTGGAGAAAAATGGATTTACCTCCGATACATGTATGGGTGAGGGAGATGGCATCTTGTGTTGTACTGGAGAGACTTACATACATAACCAGAGGAAAAGCAGCAGAATTTGAAAATATTTGGAAACCTTTCTTGGAGTTTCTTGGACGTCAGGGAGCACAGTCAAATTGAAACTGCTGTGTGTTGTTGAGTGCTGTTGTCTAAATTGTTGTTGTTGTTGTTGTTGTTGTTGTTGTTTTTCTCTTCTTTGAGGTATTTATTTATTTTGTCTTATCTTTTATTTTCTTTGTTTTCTTTGTTGGATAAGTGAAACATGAAATGTCATGTCTCTCTTTCTTTGAAATTCTGACTAAACATTTCATTGTATAATTTAATTATTAATATTGTTAGTCTGTCTGTATGTGTATATATGTATATATGTCTATATGTAAATTCAATAAAAATATTGTTTAAAAAAAAAAAAAACTTTAGTCAGATTAGTTTTGTGGAGTATCATGTTTTATTTTGAAGTATTCACCACCACCGGAAGTGCTGTTGCTGTTGCTGCTCGCGCCCCCTCCCCGGAGCGGAAGCCACAAGTTTCCTCGCCATTTTGAGAGCTATCGGCGAGCAGAGGAGCAGCTAGTTAGCTTTGAGGGCTTGATGTGATCGACCCATCTGAAGCTATGCCGATTACTTAGTCCCTTTTTAAAAAATTGCCATCACGTTTATAATTTGAGCGTTAAAACCAATTTATAGAGCATTAGTAACGTAGCTTTCCTCCTGCTGCCATGACGACCGAGGGAGCCGCCGACCAGGTAACGATAGCAACATGCAGCCAGCTAACCAAGCTAACCGAGCTAGCATCATTCAGCTAGTGTGTGTTGTTCTCTGATAACTATAGCATGTAAAGTCTGCACTATAAGCACTATGTTAACGTTTATACGTCAGTATTGGTTAATATAACACAATTATGGAGCTTGTTTTGGCTGTTTTTTAGTCGTAAATCTTCAACTTTAGCCTGTTTGTACGCCATATTGGCTGGCTAATTAGCTAACTAGCATTGTTGCTACTTAAACATCAGCTGCACGTTAACTTGCATTTCCAGTTACATCCTGGTAGTCAGTGTAACATGTTCACGGTGTTGGATGCTTCCTTCTGGTGCCAGCAGCTATAAAGACCTAAAGTGTGTTAGCTACTGGAGGTGGAAACAATCTGTTTTCAATGTTTGTAACGTGATTTACTTCTTAAATAGCCGCACGGTTTTATGTTCACTCCACACACACTGCAGAGGCGTGGCCAAGCATCCAGGGCCTTATATCTATATATATATATCTATAGGTATAGATATATATATATAGATATATATCAAATCAATACTGAACCCACTCAAGATTCAAGCCCTTTATTGTCATTGTGTAGTACAACCAAATTAGATTGTGACAATCCCAAATATAAAATATAAAAATACAATATGTATATTGGTAAGATGACAGGGCCTTATTATTTATATATATATATATATATATATATATATATATATATATATATATATATAAATAAATAAAATCAATACTGAACCCATTCAAGATTCAAGCCCTTTATTGTCATTGTGTAGTACAACGAAATTAGTTTGACAATCCCATAGGTGCTAATGAAGATAATACAATAAAAAAGAGATAGTGCAATATAAATTTTAAAAATAATACTACATAAAATATAAAATACGAGGATCATCGAGCAGATAACCACAAATATTCAGGATTCATATGTAGCTTATATATACAGTATACACACACAATACAAAGCTATGCATTGCAGCACAAAACAATACAATAGATAAAATATGGGGAAATTATCACTACATTTTCAATATTTATGTATAATATGTTTATATTATAAATATTTGGTGAGAAGATACAAATTGTGTATATCAAGACTTTGTGCATTTACAATAGGTAGGCAGATAGATTCAAGATTTAAGCCCTTTTATTGTCATTGTGTAGTACAACGAAATTAGATTGTGACAATCCCATAGGTGCTAAAAAAGATAATACAATAAAAAAATATAAAAATACAATATGTATATTGGTGAGATGACAGTTTTGCCAGATTATTGCACAAAGTGTCCGTCAGATAATTATTATTATTGCACAGAGTGATCAGCATGTCATTGCAAATATCCGTAACAGTAGATTTACAGTATTTACATTGCAAAAGTGACACAAGTGAGCAACGTGTTATTGCACATTTCCATTGCACGTGTTCAACTCAGACAGAGGAGACATCAGAGTTCGGGAGGACATAATAAGCCTGTATTTAGTGTTATCATGTTGATCCTCCTCATCCCCCTAGAGTCGTCACCACAACAAAAAGCATCACATTGCAAGTCTATTCAGCAGCATAACCCATTTTTTATTTTTTTTTACTGTGTCTTTGTGTCTTGCAGGCAGCGACAGAGTATATTCCAGAGAAGGTGAAGAAGGCAGAGAAGAAGTTGGAAGATAACCCATATGACCTTGACGCATGGAGCATTCTGATTCGAGAAGCACAGGTTTAGTGACACAGAGTTGTATTCCTGGGGTTAAGCAAACTGGGAATACGGGTGGTGGGGGATAATGGGGTTAAGGTTTAATAGATACAAATCTATACAAAGCCCTTCTTTAATCAATAGTGTTTGAACGTAAATGCATTCTCCTTCTTTAGAACCAACCCATAGATAAAGCCAGGAAGACATATGAACGACTTGTCACGCAGTTCCCAAGCTCTGGCAGATTCTGGAAACTATTCATTGAAGCCGAGGTTAATACTTTTTCTTTTCTCTAGTGTGCATGGCTGGGGGATTTTTCTAACATGATCAACAATGTGATTTTCACACAAACAAAATGTCTCATTCTTCAATGAAGTTTAAAGTCACAATTCTTGTTTTGAGTCACTAGGCCTGACTATACTTGGTTTGGTTGCAGTTATCAAGTTTATTATTGATGGTCAAATAAAGACGTTTTGACAGTTGAACGCATCTATCTACCTGCCTAAGAATATCCTACACTATGAAGGACCTGTAATGAACATAGATGTAAAATCACTTTTAATTTGTCAGGCTCTAGCTAGACTCATTCAGAATTGTACCTTTTAAACACAAACAAAGGGGAAATTAGCTCTAACATTTCTTTTTCAGAAACTACTTATGTTCCCAGGATTTAAAAAAAACAAACATATTCTCTGCGTCATATTTAAATGGGGTAAAGTGCATTTGTTGCATGTTTGGTCTGCAACAGTATTAAAACTATTTTAATGGTATTGGAGTGCATTAGCCTTTTATTTACTTGTCGTGTCAATTTATTGCCTCCTGTGTCATTTCTTTCGGGTAAGTTTATAAACAAATATTTTGCTTGTGTGGCCCATTCTTTCCTGGAGACAGTTCCCCCCACTCCCCACTCCTACTGAATATACGGCCAGTGACCCATTTGCCTTGATGCCATCAACAGGCTTTGCTGTTATGCAATAAGCTACTGATTGGATGATTCTTTTTCCCTTGCACATAATCATTTTTGCTAACCAGGTGAAGTGCATTTTCTGACGCCCTCCACCTCTGCAGATGACTAATGCATTTGGTGTTAAGCACATTGTTTGCACACAGTTTAAAAGCATTATCAAGCATCAGAATTTAGCTTCTAGTTTAAAGTCCAGTGTGTAGTTCTGGATAATGATTCCCTCTATGCTGTGAGTTGGATGTTGCTCTATGTTGAGGTTGTAATAGTTGTGGTTTGTTGTTGTGGGGTTGCTCCCCTGGGTGAAGCTACCCCTGCCCCCAGTGCCCTACTCAAGTGCAAGAAAAGGCCCAATTATTTGATGAAATGGACATACATGTGTTATGAAATGGGAAAGGAATACATTGCAGCCTTTTCCTAACGGACTAGGCTTCTCAGGATCAGCCCATACTGATTTATTCTAGCCTACAGATGGCACTAACTGTACTTGTGCCAGTGAAGCATCAGTGTAACTCTTCACACTACGAACATAGTACCCACTAACAAAATTGATGGACAGCAGCAACATAACCAAGGCAGGGCAGAGCAGAGCAGTTATACAGCTAGTAGGGATGTTTCATTTGTGGATCGTAAAGAATATGCAGAAGATCAGAGAGAAGAAAGTAGATTTAAACATCCTAACATCACTGAAGCTTAAATTTTGTGACAGACGCACACAGTACATGTACAGATTTAATATTAGTTTGAAACAAGCCCATTATTACCCTGATTATCTTCCCAGATAGTGAAATTTATATTTTGAATTAAAATGCTTAAAATCTCATACAGTTGCAGTTTTAGAGACTGATTATTGGCGGATTGATAATTACCAAAAGTATCCGTGGAGTAAGGGGACAATTTAGTGCATCTATAGTAAACAGATATTAGCACCCAGTTGTTGGAGTGATTTATAATTAATGATTAGGCTTTTTAATGTTTTATTGTCAAGTGATTAGGTTAGCATATGTAAGTGATAAGTTGTGCCTGCGAATGTAGACTTTTAGGCCATTTTTGGTTGGTTTTTAGGTTCCTACCAAATATAAATACTCACTTTTAATAGGAAGTTAAGGGGAAAGTGGGCAGAAAAGCTTCTTTTCACCTATTTATTATTTAGCCATCACCTCTCCCCACTTAACTCCAAACCACAATTCAGCCCAAACAACCCAAGATACTTGTTTGGCAGATTTGCATAGAGCTTTCTGTTTGCTGGAATGAGAGACTGGACATTTTAATTAGCATAAAGTTATTTATTTCATTTTATTCTGGAGGGAGCTTTAAGCGCAGACAGTTTAGTCCTCAATCAGATTTTTAAACCAAGGCATCTGTTTTCAGTACATTTTCATAGCTTGCAATTAATAGTATAAATACCTTATTTGCCAAGTATGTGAATTACCCCCCCACCCCCTTCATTAGAACTACATGTAGGTCAGAACTATTAATTTAATGACCCATGTTTGAAACCCCCATAGCCTCACAAAACCCTCTTGTGGGGTGAAACTCTCCACACTCAGCACCTTTTCTTGCCGTAGAATACAAAGCACGTTCACCTTAAAGGCACAGTGTATCCTTCTGATCCTTGTGTTTGTGTGGGAGCCTGGTTCTCTGGAGGTTTTACATAGACCTCATTTGTAAAAGTTGCATACTAGGCAAATCATCGTTGAGTCCTTTTCCTTCATTGCTCAGAACCTTTTAGAGAGTCCAGTTCAATCTGAATTATTTCACACAGTGCATTCAATGAAACGCCCTGTGGAGAGAAGGTGCCAGCACATGTCTGACACAAGGCTGGAGTTTATTGTTGAATTATGTTTTGTCCCCCATAACAGCAAATTGAGGCCAACTCCCCCACTCTGTCAGTCTTAAAAGACTATTTCAGGATACATTTTGTCATGCTTTTTTTTTTTTTTTTGAAAGATTATTTTTATCGCTTTTTTTTGTTTATCTTGAGGGAGAAACCAGCAGGAACTAAAAAAGAAACGTGCATTATTCAGATTAGTTTAGAGTCAAATTTATTTTCTCATAGAAGGGAAATATGACAGTGTTATTGCTTGTATTTGCAATATTGTACCGCATAAATAACTTTAAAGCGGAACCAAATGCGGTCGAGTTTCAGTATCAGTCAGTACTGTGCTTTTACTGGGTGTTGGACCTGAGAAAAATTGGGTCTCAGTAGTGTAATTATTGCGTTTATGTTTTTATTATGTGAACTTTCTTTTCTCATAATAAAGTAGGTCAATAGTGTGCTTAAAGGATCATATAGGTGTGTTGTAGATTTTCTTTTTCTGGCAGTGATCTTTGGTACAGATTGTGCTTTGTGTGGCTAAGGACACGCCCTTAAAGCAGCCACGAGAGGTGTAGTAATGTTTCCCTCCAGGACAAGCATCTAGAAAGATCTATAACAATCTCACCAGCACCATTGTACCATTATCACAGTCTATTAGAGAGTCTAATTAGCCTTGAGTCAGATGTGCTGTTGCAGTGCCTGGAATGAGTAATGTAGGTCAGTCTTTTTTTTGGGAAGTTACCCTAAAGGCACTCTACACTGCAGTTGGCGTTTACTGCGTAGTTTTACAAAAGTTCAGCTTTAGCAATTATTTTTCTTAGAAAGTATATTTTCATAGGGGTCCAGTGTAGATGTACCAAATTTGAATTTTTTTCCCTTGTGTTGTACGAGAGATTAAGTTAGCCATTCGCGTGGAATGCATGCAACACCTCAGAGTTTTGCATTGCTTTGTTCATTGATTGCATAATTACCTGAATGAATTCTAAATCTTGCATTGTTAAATGATGCATTTTTCTTTGAATTTTTTGTACTGTATTTGACATTTCAATTTAGACACAGATACTTTTAGGGTTTTAAAAGTATTTTTTGGGCCTGTTATCAATAGTGGACAGTTGAGCGGGGATCGAACCAGGGACGTTACTATCACAATATGTGGAATCACAATCAACAGGCCACAGCACACTCCCAGATAAACTGTATTGTGTGAATATTATCTCATTGTGTAGGCTTGCTTTTAAACTTTCACCTGCCATGCAATGTTGTTAATAATTTGACTATTTCACTGTAACAAAACAGGAATCTTACACTGTACATTCTCAGTTCCTTCGGAATATTTACCTACCATGTAAACGATTACTTTATGTAACTTCCAGGCCAAACTGTTAAAGTCAGCTTTTTAACTTTGTAGAGCACATTAAAGTATGGAGTGCTAATACCACAGAAACAACAGCTTCTACTGTCTGTACTGGAGGCTGCTGTGAGACTGTTGCTTCAGCTCGTCAGCAGCAGGCCATATGACATTTATTGCAGTAACTGTTTAATAAGGTAACACGCTCACCTAAGATTGTGAAAGGAAGTTTTCTTTTTTTTATATCAAATACTAACTACCCTAATATACAAATAGCACGATTTCAATATTTACATTTTTTTCTGTAACATGTAGGCACTGGTGTTTTTCTGGGTTTTGTGGCACAATCTTTTTTTGAAGGTTGCAGTAAAGTGGCATGCGCTGTAACCACTTGGCTACGAAGGCGTTCCATGTGACACAATCTACAAAGAAAATAAACCCCTTTCTTTTTAAAAGTAGTTTTGTCATTCTTGTGTGAATTTCACTTTGTTGATCTAAAAGGTCCTGTGTGTGTGTGTGTGTTTGAATGAGAGGTCACATTTTGCATGAATGCATGTTTACTGCAAGCCATAAAAGTAGAGATGTTTGAATTAACATTGCATTTACACTCTGATTTGCAGATCAAGGCTAAAAACTATGACAAGGTAGAAAAGGTAAGTGTCCATCACAGTCCTGGAGGCTGAGCACTGTGTGATTTTGATAATCGGAGAAGGGTCGCCTGACTGTTTCTTATTAGTCCAGCTGTTTAATAATGTGTATGTAATAATGTGTGTCAATGTAATGAGTTTTATGATTTCCACTAGAATATGCATTCACACGATTATAGCGTCCATTGAGAACATCATTGTAGTATGAGGCGTGTAAAACATAAATGTGAAGAGCATGTCATTTTGGTCCCAACAAACAGAGAAAGTGCAGATGGGAGAAAATGCCTTTCTTGAAAATGAAGTGCAAGATGATTTCCCTGCATACAGGCTTGCAACCATAGCTACTGTAGTTGTTACTACCCATGGTTGTATTATTAGGTTATTATTTCATCTCTGTTGGTAACACCTTTTTAATATATAACCCTGATTTTAATTTAAATGTAAATATATTCAACCAAGGACACTATTAACCTCTGCGTTGGTTTGGAATTGATTTGTTTCCACAAACACAAATGATGTGAGTGTCTCCTGTTCAGTTTTTGCCTGAATGTCAATCCAACTCATCCCTCAAACAAGCTTCAGACTCTGGTGTGTTCATTAGAGTTTGAAGGAGCTCACTGAAATGTAGGGCACATCTGAGGCCCACCTATTGAAGCAGAATAACTACAATGCACTACACAACTGGGCTGAGTAAAACATGGAGCCTCCTCCAAAATCTAGCATACAGGCTGAAGTAAAAAAAACTGCTGCTCTGATAATCCTCCTACGTGGGATATGCCACTAATGATCAACAGTTTTGAGCATGTGTTTATACAAGTGAAGTAGAATATATACAGTATATGTAAACATGTGTCTATTCTAGTTATATGATCTTGTACTCTTGCCCCTGTAGTTGTTTCAGAGATGCCTAATGAAAGTGTTGCACATCGACTTGTGGAAATGTTACCTCTCGTATGTTCGAGAGACCAAAGGAAAGCTGCCCAGCTACAAGTAAGAGCACAAGCTGTATAGTGGGGTTAAATATGTTGACACGCTGCTTTACTATGAAATACACATACATTACTTCATTGTCTGACCCTCAGAGAGAAGATGGCCCAGGCGTATGACTTTGCCCTGGATAAAATTGGCATGGAAATTATGTCTTATCAGGTACAAAACTATTAATTAGTAACAGTGTATTCAAGTTTCTGTTAACTTCTGACACCTAACAGCTTTTCTTTCCTCCCTTCAGATTTGGGTGGACTACATCAACTTCCTCAAAGGAGTGTAAGTGTTTCTTCCTGTAATATTCTGAGACTTCATAAACTGCATCTCTTAAATGTTGACATTTTTTTGTCCTGTGTTCCATCAGTGAGGCTGTGGGCTCATACGCAGAAAACCAGAGAATCACTGCAGTACGGCGGGTGTACCAGAGAGGCTGTGTGAACCCCATGATCAACATTGAGCAGCTCTGGAGAGATTATAGCAAATATGAGGAGGTGAGTGACCCACAAAGGCCTCTGTCTACCTATGCATCTTTGCACATACGGAGTTTTAGCTGTTAAAATGTGAGAGCTAGACTGACTCTGTCTATTTCATGAACAGGGAATCAATGTGCACTTGGCCAAAAAGATGATTGAGGACCGAAGTAGAGACTACATGAATGCCAGGAGAGTGGCAAAGGTGAGATCACTAATATGCACAGACCTCTTTTGAATCATTGTGCTTGTCTGTAAACTAACAGAGATCATCGCATGGTTTGTGTACTTCAGGAGTACGAGACTGTGATGAAGGGGTTGGACAGGAACGCACCCTCAGTACCGCCCCAGAACTCCCCTCAGGAAGCCCAGCAAGTGGAAATGTGGAAGAAGTACATCCAGTGGGAGAAAAGCAATCCACTGCGCACAGAAGACCAGACCCTTATCACAAAGAGAGGTGACTAGTTGTAGTCAGAAAATATTGTGTTGTGTTGGACTTAGGGCTGCAACTAACGAGTATTTTCATTGCCGACAAATCTGTTGATATTTTTCTCAATTAATCGATTAGTTGTTTGGTCTATAAAATGTCAGAAAATGGTGAAAAAATGTCGATCAGTGTCTCCCAAAGCCCAAGATGACGTCATCAAATGCCAAAGATATTCAGTTTACTCTCATAGAGGAGTAAAGAAACCAGAAAGTATTAACATTTAAGAAGCTGGAATCAGAGAATTTAGACTTTTTTTCTTAAAAGATTACTCAAATCGATTATCAAAATAGTTGCAGTTTAATTTAATACTTGAAAACTAATTGATTAATCATTGCAGCTCTAGTTGGAATTTGTAAATCTTTGCTGCACATGCCCCAAAAGGCCTGTGATTCCAGTAATTACGCTGGTATGCAATTTAATCATTTTTTGAACATCTGTCTATGGACATACATAATGTATGAAGCTTTCTCTAGACGGCCACTAGAGGGCGTAGGTTGACACTTTTCTCCTCACTCAGTTTTAAATGCATTGCTTCTGTATTTTATGAATTGCTGTTGTGTTCTGTGTTGCAGTGATGTTTGCGTATGAGCAGTGCCTGCTGGTGCTGGGCCACCATCCTGACGTATGGTATGAGGCAGCACAGTACCTGGAACAGTCCAGCAAACTGCTGGCAGAGAAAGGGGTAAGAGACAAAAACCTTTCAGACGCAGAAATCAAACAGAAGTTAAACGGTCCATTAATTCTTTAACTGTTTTTCCTCTCAGGATATGAATAACTCCAAGCTGTTCAGTGACGAGGCAGCTAACATCTATGAACGTGCCATCGGGACTCTCCTGAAGAAGAACATGTTGCTGTACTTTTCTTTCGCAGACTATGAAGAGGTGAGTGTCCAGTCGCTTACTCATTCAACACAAACTGTAATCAACACGGTAAGAAAACACGAGGGACTTATCTGTATATATCTTTTGCTTTCCTCGTAGAGTCGCATGAAGTACGAGAAGGTCCACAGCATCTATAACAAACTGCTGCTCATCGAGGACATCGACCCAACACTGGTCTACATTCAGTACATGAAGTTCGCCAGGAGGGCGGAAGGGATCAAGTCGGGTCGCACCATCTTCAAAAAGGCCCGAGAGGATCTACGTACGCGTCACCACGTGTATGTGACAGCAGCACTGATGGAGTACTACTGCAGCAAGGTTAGTACACATAATCACATGTTTAGTATATGTACGGTGGGACTAAAAATCAATCTTAAATGTCTTCTTTTTTGGGTAAACTTTTTTTTCATCTTTCCTCACAGGATAAATCGGTGGCCTTCAAGATTTTTGAGCTTGGTTTGAAGAAATACGGGGACATTCCTGAGTACATACTGGCATACATTGATTACCTCTCACACCTTAACGGTAGGTTGTGTGTAATAAAATGCAGAGTTAATACACACAGTGTAGGAAATAGGAGTGGGGATCACCAGAGGCCCCACGATAGGATATTATCATGATACTATAATATACGATATACTCCTTTGAAAATGGCCATGCCAGTTTTTTACTCACCAAAATGTAGTGTAACTTAAGAGCGTGACGCTAACATGATTGTTGGTACCAATTGATTCCTCCGTTTTCTAGTTTCATGTGATACCAGTATCTTCATTGTAGCTTTAAAACTGGGCCCGCTGCAACCTCCGAAAGACAGAATAGTGGCGCGCTATGCCATCGGATGGTTAAGAGGTTAATAGATTATATAATAAAAGATCGATACTTGGCGTCCATGTATCGATACAATATTGCCACGCAAAATATTGCAATACTATGCTGTATTGATTTTTTCCCCCACCCCTAGTAGGAAATATGTTCTTTACTATTAATGTAAAAGAAGTTGCTTTGATGCTGAGGTAGCAGTGATGTCCTGGTGTCAGCTGTTGATGAAATGAAACCTACATTATTGTCATTGTAATGAAAGATAAATGTGTAACCTTGTTTTTTCTTCCTTTTCCTCTTCAGAGGACAACAACACCAGGGTTCTGTTTGAACGGGTCCTCACCTCAGGGAGCTTGTCACCAGAAAAGTCAGGGTAATGTCAAGTATTGATTAAGTTGCATGTAAGCGGCGTAATAATCAATGTCTCTTACGATTTTTTGTTGATTTTTTTTGTTTTTCTCTCATCCTTCAGCGAGATCTGGGCTCGGTTCCTGGCTTTCGAGAGTAACATAGGAGACCTGGCCAGTATCCTGAAAGTGGAGCGCAGGCGATTCACGGCTTTCAAGGACGAGTACGAGGGCAAAGAAACAGCCTTGCTTGTAGACAGATACAAGTTCATGGACCTGTATCCCTGCTCGACTAGTGAACTGAAGGCCCTCGGATACAAGGTGTGTATCTTGCTGCCAAAGCAGTGGCACGTGTTCACCGCCAGGCCCACTGCCAACTGATGTTAATGGTGTTGACATTGACGTAGCGAAGGACTACAAGTATTTGGTTTCTCTCTTTTACAGATATTTTATTGAATCTGTTTCAACCCTTTGTATATTTGCTTGGTTTGGAAATTTAAATCTGTCCAACAAGAACAAACTTGGAAATGTTGTTAAAATGGCCAATAAGATTTTGAGTAGGCGTTATTAGTTATCCATTAAAGGGCTAATGCTATATTGGACTGCCAGGACCATCCACTCCCGAAGGAGTTCCAGCTTTTGCCCGCTGTACGTTGTTTCAGGGTACCCGTTAGGAGAACTCATACATTCCACTTCTCCTTCTTCCCAAGTGTTATTAATATGCTCAAAAGCATATAGCACTCTGGCTGCACTTTTTGCACTTCCCTTGCACACTTTTTGCACGATTGTATATGTGTACTTGGGACAAATTTCCATTTCCCTTTACTAGGTCTGTGTTTTATTGTGTTGATGTGTCATTAATGTTGTCTTTTTTGTATTCTGTTTTTATGTGAACCCTGGCTGCAATAAATATAACGCAACACAGATAAGGCTTTTCTCTCAACTGATATTCAAACTGTCTCCACTATGTGTTTTTTGTAGGATGTGTCTCGTGCCAAACTGGCAGCGATGCTCCCAGAGACGGTGGTGACGCCCTCTACGCCGGCACAAAAGGATGAAGCTGACCGTAAACCAGAGTACCCCAAACCCGACACCAATCAGATGATCCCCTTCCAGCCACGTCACCTTGCTCGTACGTAGTCAATAGCTGCCCGAGGTCTTCACTCAACTCCACTGGATGTTGGAACAAATCAGTGAAACTGCGTGCTTGTTGCTATGCTGTCTCTCCTTCATTTACTCAACACATAAAAAGATCCATCTTTGATGTTCCTTCCCACAGCTCCAGGTTTACACCCTGTCCCTGGTGGAGTTTTCCCAGTCCCCCCAGCTGCTGTAGTCCTAATGAAGCTGCTGCCTCCGCCTACGTGCTTCACTGTGAGTAGCAGCAGCAGCAGCAGCAGCAGCTTAATACTATCAAGCTCATAATGAATAAAAGATGAAAGGAGCAGGAGTTTTTTTTCTACTAGAATGCAATAACTTTGTGAATGTTTCTCGCTGCAGGGACCTTTTGTTCAAGTGGATGAGCTCATGGAATCATTCAGGAGATGCACACTTCCTGAGAGTAAGTTGCTTTTGTCAGCGCTTTGGATGTAACCAGACCATTTCTATATTTAGCCACACGAGCAACGTGGTTCTGGTGATGGAAATGTCAGTCAGATGTTTGGGCAGTCATCCAGTGATCAAAACCGACACTTGGATCCAGAGTAAAAATATCTTGACAACTGTTAACATGAATTGGCATAAATGTGTTCCAGTGTGTCAAAATGTTGTTCTGCCCCCTATTTGACGTGTTAATGATGTATTTTCTGTCTCTACAGCTGTTGATGCTGCTGTAGAGCTGATCACTGGTAGACAGCCCGATGCAGGAGGGGAGGGCAATGGATCCATGGAGAACCATGCGGTTGCCAAGTCACTCAAGAGGCCTAACGCAGACTCCGACGAGGAGGACGACAAAGGAGCCGTGGCTCCGCCCATACACGACATCTACCGCGCACGCCAACAGAAGAGGATTCGATAAACCGACTATAACACACACTACGAGAATGTAATCTTAACAGATGGTCCACACGGGGTAAACGTTCATGTCCACATTTCTAAGTGCGTCTGACAGATTATACGTTTATCTCTGTACAGAAGAAGCATACCTACACACACACACACACTCACACAGACATACATACAGTATGTACATCTGAGTGTTCTTGTGGCTTTTTTCTTTGTTAACAGTTTTTATTTTTAAAGACTGACCATTATACTGTACAAAATTTTTAATTCAACCTTTGATTTTGGCACACAGCTCATTTTGGCCTTGTGATGTTCCAGTGATGGCAAAGTGGAATCAAGCTTTTTTTTTTTTTTTTTTTAGATAACTGGTGGAAACACAATTCCTTTCAATAAAAATGGAAAGAATTCAACCAGATTTTCTTTTTTTATTTCACTTAACTTATGCTTTATGCTGCATTGCTGTCTTTCTCTGTAATCTGCACAGCCATGCCAGGCCTTGTTATTACCACTAAGGGGCAGCATATGATATGACTTAGCGGAAAAGATCAATCATCTCTGTTCAAATATTCAGATTCCCTCTGACAGTAGGATTTAATAGGCTTCGATCTATCTTTTCTACTAGGGCTTTCCTCGACCAAAGAAATTCTTAAGCGACTAACACTCTAATCAATTAGTTGATTTAATCGACGGATCTGTAAAACTGAGCTTCTCGGTAAAGAATCACACAAAAGCACCACTTTAAATCTTGTGTTTACCAGAGATGTGCTCATAAGTTTCTTGGAAATATGTTATTCTGTATGAAAAAAGCATAAAAAACGACTAATTGACTAAATAAATCTTAGTCAGCTGAGACCAAAACGCCCAATTAGTCGACTAAGGGGGCAGTTCTACTATCTACATAAGGGCAAGATAGCTTTGAAACATCATTAGTCTTAATTCTGCATTTTAGCTATGTGGACTTGTGACTGTGCAAATTATATGTTGCAACAGAAATGCATCAGAAAAGGAATGGATATATGTTGAGGCCTATAGCCTACTTATACTGGAGAATTTGCGTGATATAGACTTGGATCGCCTATTACAAATCAGATGATGCATCATTGTGATGGCCTAAAATGGGGATTTTATTATTATTGTAATTATTTTGAATTGGGTGCAGGGGATATAGAGGGTGATCATTAGATTTACAACCTACTCCAGAAAGCTAAAGCTGTAACAAAATAATTGTACTGTGTAAAACGTTAATGTTTTTAGGCTACATGTTTATGTCTCAGACTGTCAATGGTTTATGCATGTCAAGCACGTGCGTTCAGGTGACTCATATGATGAAATTGGAAACCAAGTTTCTAATTTTGGCCGATAGGCGGCTTCTCTCAGAGGCCATTAGACCAGTACCTTTATATTTGTACTACCCTATAATAACTCAATTAGGTTTTCTGTAATGAACCTAAACCCACTTTATATGTAAGACTATACACATTTTTTGTTATGGTGACTAAAATTGCAAAACATCTATCTGCAATAACACAACAAAAACTGGTTTTGTACTGCACAATGCTGATCACCTGGCTGACCAGTAGGGGGAGACAAATGATAGTCACCTAGAGCACGCGCTTGTGTGCACATGTTTGTGTGTATCTGGCCACAGACCAAAGCAAGAGATCACAGAACAGTTACCTGATCACAAGTGAACAAGTGTCTTTTCCCCCCTCACCTATAAAGAAGAACACTCCTCTTGTATATAAGTACTCGTGTCGTACAGGAGTAATGACATGACATCATGTACTAATACTATACTATAATAATCATTTTATTTATATAGCACTTCTCAAGTTTAAGCACAAAGTGGTTTCCAGATTACATATGCTTAATATTCTTTTGCATATTCTGCACCCTCAGCCTGGAATTTGCTCCAAAATGATCTGAAAATCCAGGAGCTGGTATCATTAAACATTTTTAAATCTAAAATGAAGGCTTTAGAAGCAGACTCTTTGGCATGCCAATGGTTTTAGCTTCCCTTGTTGTTCAGATGACTCCCAGAGAAGTTCCTTTTTGTCCCACCATTTGTCTTTAGATAGTTCTCTTTTAATACACATTTCAGTGCTTTTAGTGTTTGTGAATTGTATTTTATCTCTATTTGTGTCTGTGTCTGCAACTTTGTAATCTTGCTGCTGACCGTCTTAGTCAGGTCTCCCTTGGAAAAGAGGTTCTTAATCTCAATGGGACTAACCTGGTTAAGTAAAGGTTAAATAAAAGATTTACAGAATAGTAATAGTAAGAAACCCAATGTCAGCACCCCCTGTATGACATCAAGCAGCACTGAGCCTATACATAAACAGATGGAGGTGCAAGTGCAGAATAAAAGAAATACATCCTATAGGTAAGTAAGATGTGACTAAGAGAAATAGACTCATATAAAGCAGGTGCAATTTAAGTACAGGAAATAAGGCAAAGCAAGGCAGCTTTATTTGTATAGCACATTTCAACAACAGGGCAATTCAAAGTGCTTTACATAAACATTCAAGAACATTGTGACAAAGTGCAAAAGAACATTAAGACATAATTAAAACAGTTATAAAAACATTAAAACATTAAAGATTAGAAAATAAAAACAAGCTAAAAATAAAAGCTAGGATAGAAGCTAAAATAGAATAAAACACAAAAGAGTAAAAGCTCTAGTGCAGTATCAGATCATTATCTGGTTTAATTAAAGGCAGCAGCAAACAGGAAAGGTTTAAGCTTTGTTTTAAAAGAAGTGAGAGTTGTAGCGGTCCTGCAGTTTTCTGGGAGTTTGTTCCAAATATTTGGTGCATAAAAACTGAACGATGCTTCTGCATGTTTAGTTCTGACTCTGGGGACACTAAGCAGACCTGATCCAGATGACCTGAGAGGTCTGGATGGTTCATAACATAGCAGAAGATCAGAAATATATTTTGGCCCTAAACCATTTAGTGCTTTGTAAACCAGCAGCAGCATTTTGAAATCAATTCTCTGAAAGACAGGGAGCCAGTGTAGAGACCTCAGAACTGGACTGATATGATCCACTTTCTTGGTCTTACTGAGGACTCTAGCAGCAGCGTTCTGAATCAGTTGCAGCTGTCTGATCGATTTTTTAGGAAGACCAGTAAAGACGCCATTACAGTAGTCAAGTCGGCTGAAGATAAATGCATGGACTAGTTTTTCCAAATCCTGCTGAGACATCAGTCCTCTAATCCTTGCTATATTCTTCAGGTGATAGAAGGCTGTCTTTGTAATTGTCTTAATATGGCTGTTAAAGCTCAGGTCTGAGTCCATGACTACACCAAGGTTTCTGGCTTGGTCCGAGCTTTTTAACATTACAGACTATAGGTGAGCACTAACCTTTAATCTTTCCTTTTTGGCTCCAAAAACTACGACCTCAGTTTTGTCTTTGCTCAGCTGAAGAAAATTCTGGCACATCCAGTTATTGACTTGTTCAATGCACTCACTCAGTGCTTGTATTGGACTGTAGTCTCCTGGTGATAGAGTTATGTAAATTTTTGTGTCGTCTGCATAGTTATGGTAATTTATTTTGTTGTTCTCATAAATCTGACCCAGTGGGAGCATGTAGATGTTAAGCAAAAGAGGCCCCAAGATGGAGCCTTGGGGAACTCCGCATGTGATTTTGTTCAGCTCAGATTTGCAATTACCTATAGACACAAAGAAGTCCCTGTCTTTTAGGTAGGATTTAAACCAGCTGAGTGCAATGCCAGAAATACCCACCCAGTTTTCCAGTCGGTCTATATATTATGGTCAACCGTGTCGAATGCGGCACTGAGATCCAGTAAAACAAAAAACGAAAGTCTACCACTGTCTGTGTTCAATCGTATGTCATTGAAGACCTTAACAAGAGCAGTCTCAGTGCTGTGGTGAGGTCGAAAACCTGACTGGAAGACATTAAAAGAGTTGTTTAGTGCCAGAAAGCTATTTAATTGTTGAAAAACTGTTTTTTCAATTATTTTAGACAAGAATGGAAGATTTGATATCGGTCTGTAATTATTTACTATTGATGAGTCCAGATTGTTCTTTTTGAGGAGTGGTTTGATGACGGCAGTTTTCAGGGCCTGTGGGAAGACTCCTGAAACAAGAGATGCATTAACAATCTGTAAAAGCTCTGAGACCATACAATCTGATGGCAGAATGTCAAGGCAGCATGAGGAGGATTTTAGATGTTGTATGATTTCCTTCAGGTATGTCTGATTTATTGGATAAAATTGTGTCATGCTATTTGCGCCAGGTTTAAGTGGACGCAGGGGCAACAAACATCCTGTACCTTCTAAGGAGGAAGTGACTGCACCCTCATACTGTATGTATGTATAAAAAAATAAGATGCAAATATTATCATAATATGTGATGCTGCGTTTCTTGTACTAATAAAGTTGTTTTTTACACTTTATTACGTGACTTTACGTGATTGAGTCTTGGTGGACCCACAATTTGTCTTGACAAGATAATTAGAAGATATACTTTTTTTCAAGACACTGTTAATGAGGTTTGTCACCGTATTATTTCATGGTAAGTCATGCACTACTGCTGGGATGAGGCTGGGAGGGACAACATATAGGAAACACTCGAGGAAGCACATCTGTGTCTTCCATGAGAAGCTAAATAGACTTAAAGGGGGTTTCTATAGTTTACATGTGGGCTACTCTGCTTCACTATTACCCAGCTGTGTTTACTCATGATGCACCAGATTAGACAAGAGGTGTTCACACCTGCTTTTCAGCTGACCAGGCCTGGTGGTTGTTGTCTGTAATTGGGGTGGGGACTGGTGAGGAGAACTTGGAAAAACAATTACATTTTGGTGGATTAGATTACAGCTGGTCTTCTCAGACACCGGGGGCTTATGAGCAGCTTTGTTTGTCAGCTGGGTGCCTCCTGGCTGTCTGAGACGTAGATTTCAGTTTGTGCTCCCCCACTAATTTCCTTAAGAGCACTCTGCTGTTGACGCATTGCTGAAGAAGAAAGAAAAGGAATTATTGTTGGTTATTATTAAGTTCTTCCATTGCATTTTCAAATATCAAATATGAAGCACATTTCAGAAATTAACCAATGTCTATCAAAAATTACTTTATTATAAACATTATTTAATAATTCTATACTAAAATAGCATCTAATGGTTAAAATAGGGCCCTTAGGCTTGGGAAGCGGCTGTGCGCTGCTCTTCATAGGAGGTGGAAAACCAAAACTAATAGAAGACACTTCTGATCAGGCACAAATCTCACCACAGTGTGACTTATTGTCTACACAAATGTAACCTGGTAGCTAATGTAATGATCCAGGGAGTTTTTTTTAAGAAATTTCAAAGAAGTTATTTGCTAATTATTATCTATTTATCAGCAGACATGGAAATAAAACATATCAATTAACTTTGTATTCTTTTTCTTGGAAATGTATTAAATAAATTACCAGCTATTGAGAAATAGTGGAATATAATGATCAAATAATGTTTATAACAAAGTCATTTTCAATAAATTTTGAAGTAAATTTTGGGGTAATTTGGCAGTAATTCCAAAGAAATTTCAAATAGGTTAACTTGCTAATTATCACCTAATTATTTAGGTTAATTTGTCTGAATAATCATCTCCACTTAATTTATTGCTTTTATTGGCCTTTTCTTGACTGTATTTGTTACCTGTTTATGTGTCTTTGTCCTCATTTGTTTGTTTTGTTGTGTTTTTAGCTTGACAGCCCTGTGCTTGTCATCGCTACTTTTAATATTGACTGATGTATTTTTTATTATTGTAAAGCACTTTGTGATTTTGTATCTGTGAAAGATGCTATACAAATAAACTTTACTTACTAATTACCATAAAAATTGTGGACCTGTAAGATGAAGTGTTATATATATTTAATTTAGGAATTGCTTTTTAAAAATAATATATATATATAATAATAAAGTTTTTATTAGGTACACCTTGTACCTAATAAAGTGGCCGGTGTGTGTATATAAGCTACGTATGAATCCTTCTTTCCTACCAGTGGCCATCGGACTATATAACTCCTCCCCCTTCTGCAGGAAGGAGAGCTGAAAACACCTGACACTGAGTACAAATATAATATAAATATCATGTGCAATACTACTTTTTACATTCTCATGTGCAATATCACTGTTCATTTAGTGCAATATTAAAGTCCAACATGTGCAATATTACTTATTTTTCTGTTTGTTAGCTTACTTTACCTTTTTTTATTTTACTTATCTTATCTTATTTACTCATTTTACTAAATGTATCTTACTTAAAGGGACTATTTGTAACTTTGTACGCGCATAAATGTAGCGGGTCGTCACATATGCGCGCTCGCATATGCGCGTTCGTGTGTAGCCGCTGTACCCTCCTCCTCTGCCTGCTCGCCTTCACTCAGACAGCTCAGCTCGCTACACCTCTAGACGTGAACGCGCGTTCACTACACACTGCAGAAGAGTTAGTTTAGCTCTGAGAATATCTAATGAATGTACAGGGGACGTTTGTGCAGAAATAAATGCTGCAGCTCCTCCAGACCAACAGAGGTTTTCCGTGTCTTGTGAAGTGACGGAGCTCTACAAAGATTTACGTTGTCTTCTCGTTACCGACCGGGTGCCGGTGTCTCCTCTGCTCTCTCCGGCTGCGGGCGGAGAGAGCAGGGAGACACGCTGCAGAGCCCCGCTGCTTCAGCCTGCACTTAGGCAGGAAAAGCCAACACTAGGATCAGATCTAAATCATGTTCATGGAGAGACCTTCGTCTGGTCAGCTAACATTACTGCCAAGCAGCTGAAATATAGAGTGATATTGTGGTTTTAGCTGACTTATGTCGCCTCACTGTTTTGAGTGATGCTCGTTCAGGTATATTGAGAGCGAGCAAGTGCGAGCCCGACGCTGACTTTCGTTGATTTCACGGCCACAGGTGTTGCTGTTAAGAAGCATTTCTGAAAGTTACAAATAGTCCCTTTAATTGTTATTCTATTAGGCACTGGTACTAGAAATAGTACTTTTATACTTTTATATAAAAATATATACTTTTTTTATTTTATACACTTGAACTTGTTGTAATTTTGTTGTATTTTTGAGCAATCTCTGGCACAATAATTTCCTTCGAGATTAATAAAATTCTATTTAATCTAATCCTGAATATTTGTGATCATCTGCTCGATGCTCGATTGCTCTGGTCTGGCTGATGCCGTCAGTTCACAAACATGCGCTCACAGTTGCTGCTGCTAGAGAGAGAAAAGGACATGTTGTTAGGAGAAGCAGGCAGGGCCGCGGAGCAGCAGCACGTCTAGACCTAGACCAGACTAGACGGGGGTTTAACAGACACCCCCTTCAGAGATGGGCCACTTCGCCCAAAGAGGAAGAATCTGAACAGTATAGCTACAACCTGAGCTCGGGTGTGGTGTCTCTGGACGCTCATATGCAAGAGTTATTTAATGTTTTAAAGATGTGGGAGCTGGTGGTGGAGGTGGTGGCGTCACCGAGAGAGAGCTCTGCCTTCCTCCTGTCGTCGTCTAGGACAAGATGGCGAACTGTGCATGCTATGGATTTATTATAAGTCCATAACTATGTTCAGAGAAGCCCTGGATTATACTTATAGTGACTCTATGTGAAGGTGAGTTGTGGAGAGAGAAGGCTGTCTATATGGGGATAATTTGTTAAATTTGGGATGTGACGTAATACAAAGTTGGCTTCAAACTTAGCTAGCTTTTTAGCTGTGTAAGGTTTCAACCCTTTACAACATTACTACTTTTATAGTTAGCTCTGTCAGCACTTTGGGGAACGAATGTACTAGTAATTGTTGTTGTTTTTTTTTCCAGTGGTAGCGATGACGTTAGTGGCAATAATTAACATTTGACACTGGTGTGTTTATTTCACTGTTGTCACGGTGACCCAACTTCATTTCTTGTTGCTAAGAGATCATTTACTAGATCCTTAGCTATATGTTTAACTAGAGCCCTATATATGTTTAACTACATCCCTATATTTGTTTAACTACATCCCTATATTTGTTTAACTAGATCCCTAGTGAGTGTTGTTTTAACCTTACTTCATCATAGGTGTGTTAGCTTATACACCTGGCTTCCTACGTGACTCAGGTGACCTAGCAAAACATTAAGATAATGTTAAAGGTCCCATATCTTGCTCATTTTCAGGGTCATGTTTGTATTTTGTGTTTCTATTAGAAACATGTTTACATGCTGTAATGTTCAAAAAACACATTATTTGTTCTCATACTGTCTGTCTGAATATACCTGTATTCATGCTCTGTCTGTTTTAGTGCATTTCAATGGAATTGCAACGGAACTGCGTTGCCAGGCAACAGTTTGGTTCCATGTTTACTTCCTGCCAGCTGATGTTATTCACATACACTGCAACAGGAAATAAACTGGGACACATTTATAATGTTTATGTTTAAAACCGTGTAATGGTCTAAATATTGTATATTTATGACATCACAAATGGACAGAAATCCTAATGGCTTGTTTCAAACACGCAATTTCGGAATACGGGCTGTGTGCATTTCACCGTATATTGAGTGTTTTGATAGTTGAACAGTATTATTATCGCGCTTAAACCTGCTTTATAATATTAAAGACCTGGAAATCTCACTTTTGACAATATGAGACCTTTAACGCTCAACCAAAGCAATTCATAGCTAACAAAAAAAACATGCTTGAGTCTAAATTTGAACAATATGTGTAGTAATGTTACACCTGTTACATCAAGCCAACGTCAAAGAACTAGCTGTGACGAAGGCCACCAGCTGCGTCGCCTCACATCGCCTTTGTTTTGGCCAAAAAGTTGCACTTGAATACACCGCAAAGACTACAGCTGAAGGCCAACTACCACGTACGCTCTGCGCCTGCATGAAAGGAAATAACTCTCCACACCAGCAGGTCGCGGTAGTCTGTATTTGTCATTCAAAAAGGGAAACCGGAAGACCGAGGACAGCGGATATACAAGCCATTGTTATGATGCGTATATGAAACAATGTGGTGTTTGCCGACCATTTTCACACCACTCTCACTCACCACTTAGCCTCATTCCTGTTGGCCAAGTCGCTGTGAAAATATCTGTGTACTGGAATGATCAGATGAGATGAAGATGAAAAATGAGAAAAACCTTCTGTGTTTTTCCTCTTGACTTTACTCGTTGGCTTGCTTTCCTCACGTACGTTTCTCTTCTCATGCACTGATTTGCTTAAGCTGAACTGCCAATCAGAGTGATTTCTCTCAACGACGGGCGCCGCCACCGATTCAACATGCTGAGTTGGCTGACCATCGGCTTGGTGTGTCAGGGCCTATTCTGGACAAAAGATCACTGCTCTTATACTTGTCATTTAATTGAGTGTACTATAGAGAGTTGTATACAGTATATCTCATACGTAAATAGTACCAAGAAGGGCTGGGCAATATGATATATCATCATAACAATATAAAAATGTCTATCGTATATAGTTTTCTATATCGTTTCCATTGTGATATAGGCTTGGCTTATATTTATTTTTTTTTCTCTATTATTCCACTTAAAGCAGTTATGTTCATTTTGCACTCAAGTTCTTAAAATGAGAAAATACCTAGCACATTTCATTTGTCAAGTATTTAATTCTCACAGGAGTATACAAAAATAGGCTTTGCCATGTGGTTATTTCATATAGACTATTTATTTATTGAATTACCAGAAAACATGCTATATCATGATATACTGTATATCGTCATCGGGATGTGAAATGACCTATATCGTCATACAAGATTTTGGCCATAATGCCCAGCCTTAGTACCAAGTTACTTAATACCATTACATATCCATTCTAGTGAGTAGAGATGAGCTGGTGTTCAAATTTTGCAACCTACATCTGTGTAAAAACATTTATGTCAGTGAAGCTACAATTAGTCACCATCTGTGCGTACTGGGAATCTTTTAAACAACACCATGAGTAGAGTACAGTGCAGCCACAGCACTGTTTGTGTGATTCCCCTCTGCATAGACACTCCTGTCTGCTGTACGTGTCACATTCCTCAGCTGTAGCAAGGCCACAAAAGCAAGGTTGTGGGTGGTAATGATACCAGTAATGCCAGAAGACAGTCAGCAGTCATAGTGTGGTCAGTAAATAAATGTGTAAACAGTGTTTTCCCTTCAATAATTGGTATTAGTGCGTAATGTTGGTTGTTAACGGGGGTGGGGAGAATGACTTGGGAACATGTTGTGCTATACTCGGGGGCAGCTGGTTATCTGTATTGCATTGTGGCCAACTTGAAGACTGGTTTCCGAGTGATGTCATCTTGAGATGTGCGTACAGATATGAGGCAGTGACCAAAACAGAACAATTGAGAGTTTATGGGGAGAGCACCATGACAAGAAGATGTTGTGCGGAAACTTGCATGAATCCCAAAAGTGATGGGTGGAAAATGTCCAATATCCCAAGATGTAAACAACTATTCCAGCACACAGTACATAATTACCTCTATGCGTCCAGCGATCTGGTCAGAGTCCTGGATTTTATTAACACGGTAGATTCTTTTGTCCGGAAAAAACTGGTGAGGAAAATATATCTGGTATAGATAAAACGGCTCACTCTGCTACTGTGTTCACGGCTGGTTTAATGAGAAGTGTAACAGAATGTGCCGCTCTATGATCAATGCTTTGCTAATCAATACAAGTGCTTGTTGGGGCGTCTAGTATTTCAGTGTGTGCAATGTGGTGACAGCTGTTAATACATGTTTGATATAGGTGAGAGACAGGTGGCTTTGTACACATTTGCTTGTTAATGAAACTTTATCTACGTAGATTTTAGACATCCGGAAGTTTTTTCCATTGGACATCTGGCATACATCTAGTATCTTTCATATTATCCTGACAGAAAGCAAGAATGACCAGTATCAGGGATGAGGAGGCCTCTATCTTCTTAATCTGTGCCCATTTGTATCTACATTTTCATCTACATTTACAAAATGTGTGGAAAGCTGATGGGTCATGTGCTTTACGTATATCGATGATGGGCGTGATTAGTAGCATGTTGACTAAAGGTACAAATTGGTACTCTTGTGGTGTTTATTAAACGTCATTCACTATCCATTCAGTATACTTGTCAACTGTAAAGTGTATTTCCTGTGTATACAGGGCGAATTCTTCTAAATGTTAGTCATAAGTTCAGTGTACATACCGTGTGGTCACATGTTTTAGAAAATAGAGGCCCTTTTTTATCTATTGAGCATAGAAGATCATGTTCACGAGACACAGGCAAAGCACCACAGTGTGTTGTGAGACTGTGAGTTAAGTAAGGCAGCAACCCTTGCTTAACAATCAAGGGATAGCAACAACAGGAAGCAGAGAGGGACTAAAGTAGGTTCTTTCATTTCCACTGTCACTATCTGCATTTAGTACCATCATCTGAACAGTAGCCAAGAAGATCTGATTGCATTATTTCATAAATAACCAGACATGTTCTAGGTCACGTCGGGTGAATACAATTTAAAATCACGAGTAGCCAAAACAAGTTAGTTTTTTATACGGTAGTGCATCTAACCAGACCGTAACCCTACAATACGTCGTATGACCTAGTTCAGTTGAAGCAAACTGAGACCTAAATTTAAAAAAACATTTAAAGCATACTAAGGAAATGTTCTTTGCAAAGTATTTATTTGAATGCAGTGATACCGTGTATGAAGATGTATATATCAGCTAATGTTTTTGTAGCTGTAATAAAACACATGGAGCCATTTTCTAAAAGAAATCTTGTACAGTAATTCAGTGTCTCTGTTTAATACAGTAATGGCTGTTTAATTTGCTGATATTGCCTAACGAAATGGACGACCTTATGTTACTGTTCATATTGACCAAGATTAGTGCTGCTAGTCAAGCTAGAGAACACTCAGTAGATAACCATTGTTTTTTTGGCTGGTGACTGAAGCAAGTCTAGCAGCCACTTGCATATTTTACCAGCATTTGGCTGGTGGCTGGTGCTAATTTCCAATCCTGATTAGGTTCATATGTCATCACCACCAATGAGCTGTTGGACGGTCTGATATCTAACATAGCCTCATAAATTTAGGGGAAATATCCCTGTTGCTGACCACTCAAACATCCACAGCTGGAGCCTAAAAGTCTATGGATACCATGACTTATTGCTTAAGTTAACCATGGCTCTGATCACCACTGCAAAACGAAGGAGTAATGCTTTGCTAAACAAGCAAAGCCTTCTCAGCACTGTTCTCCACGTTGTGCTACATGCACTGACGTTACACTAACATTAAATATCCAACAGCAGTCATGTCAGAAATGTGAAAAATGCCTAATTTGAGGCCACAGCAGATTTATGATCAGGCTGTACTATTGAATCATACATGAACCTTTTTATCAGTATGGACATTATCATGAACAATGTGAGCTTATGGACTGTGACAAACATTGATGAACTAGTCTAGGCCTCCATGTTTTGGGACACGGAGCTACCTACCTAACAGAATGCATGATGCGAGATGATGTCACCCAAGCTGGTTTCACAATCAGCTTGCCTTTGACAAAAGTATGAATGCTTAATGTGTCTGTTTTGATATGCTGTGGGATGGCAAACATTTAGCTCACATGTTCCAGACTAGAGTCCAAGATTTACTGATCTCAACAGCACCGTGTATCACTTTTAGCCGTGAAGTCCAGTCACATGGCTATGAATAGTTATCTATGACTCTAACTGATGGGGAAAAAAACATTTTGGGATAACCAGTGATGTTGAGGTGCCATATTCTGCTGCTTCTATTGTAAACAAATCATTAGTGTATTACCATCACTCACCATTTAACTGCAGCTTTGCTTCACTGTACAGCACAAAAAGTCAAGAATAGATGCCGTATTCAGGTGAATATTCGCATAACAGCAGTTCATAAAAACACACTGATACATATTATATTGTATATTCATTGATGACTTTTTTAATTTAAATTTAGACATAACCTTTGACTGTAGATGATACTAGTGTATTTGTTTTTCTCCAATTTTACACAGTAATTCTGCAATACTACCGTAAAGACGATCTGGCATTACACCGGCTTTGCTTTTTTACACTGTACCAAACAAGGGTGGCGTAATGCTGCCCCGGTGTGTGATTTTTAGATGGTCTGCCGGCATTACGGGAGCAAAAGAGGCATGACATGTAACACATCAGCGTTGGCGTCTGTCCCTTTTACACAGACGTCGATTCGGCCCTGTGATTACCTCTGCTGCCGGCTTGGAGGTGGGACAACTCTGTTCCTCCATGCTGTATCCATACCTTACATACAGAACAGCCAAGCGCAATAATGACACAACCGTCCTGCCTTGACTGTCATCACCTTTTCATCCTCTCACCAATTACTGTTATTTCTGCATCTTAAGACACTTTTTTTGGGGTCATTCAGCACCATTTGTTCACTGTGGACAGGTGTCTGGTGTTTATTTTCTTCTCAATGTAATTTTGAGAAGACAGGGTTCAAAAGTTCAACTGTGAGCAATTACTTAGCAGCTCAAGGTTGCTGGGAAGGTTCTACAGCTTTGATGGCAATGCGATGCCCCAGAAGGAGCCTCATGGCTGACCAAGGGAGTATCTGGCTTCGGATGGTAATAATAGCAGCAGCTGCCATACTTTGGAAACAACAAAGGCTGTCTACTTCACATCCTTGTGTCAGGCTTCTCCTAATTATTTAGTGATAGTTTTTGTGTGGCAAGGGAAATGAACCGATGCCCAAGTTAAGTTTTGTTTTAAATTGAATTTGGGTGTTTTATTACACCAAGCTGGTATTCAGATCTGGACATCTTGATTGCTCTGGTCCAAGTGCAGTTTCCCTCCATCTAGGGACTCTGGCACCAGACAGCATACTTTCCATCTCCAGACCAGCCAATTAACATTTCCATTCCCCAGGCACTGAGTCGAAACTCGCAGTATAAATCTGGTATTTCATGTGAAAGTCTCAGTGCTGTATGACTTTGTTATATCACAGATATCTGACATTACTGAGTAATTATTCAACTAGCCTCATGTTTTCTTTTCCATCAACAATCTGTATTAGTAAGCACATACTTGAAAAAAGTGCAGCACACAGTTCTTGATTCTCCATATAGTATGGCTAATAGTCCTGCTGTGTAGTTACATGTTTGATTAATAAGCAAACACTGGTAGGGGAAGGGGTGGCATGGTGGTGCAGTGGTTAGTGCTGTCGCCTCACAGCAAGAGGGCTTCGGGTTTGAAGCCGCTGGTCTCTGGCCTTCTCCCATGGTCCTAAAGCTGGGGACACACCAAGCCGACATCAAAGAACTAGTGGCGAGGAAGGCCACCAACTGCGTCGCCTCACGTCGCCTTTGTCTTGGCCAAAAAGTTGCACTCGAACGCACCGGGACACACCGTAAAAACTAGGCCGACAGACACTCACCAATGGCCCCAACCTGTCCGACGGCAGACCGTCATCTTGGTGTGTCAGGGCCTTAAGAGGGTTCTGGGTTTGAACCCGCTGGCCGGCCCCTCTGTGTGGTTTGTATTTAGCATTTTTTTCCTATGTCAGTGTGGGTTTTCTCTGGATTTTCCAGCTTCCTCCCACAGTCCAAAGCCATGCAGGTTAGGTTGAATGTTGACTATAAATTGGCTGTAGTTGTGAATGTGAGTGTGAATGGTTGTCTGTCCCTATGTGTCAGCCCTGTGATAGTCTGGCGACCAGTTTGGGGTGTACCCTGCCTTTGCCAAATGTCAGCTGGAATTGGCTCCAGCCCCCTCGTGATGATGGATGGACTCTCTAGTATACCCCTTACAGGCCCATCCTAATGTGATTATTGTAATGTAGTCCACTTCTTTGTGCGATTTAGAAATATAGAGGTTAAGAAATGTTAGGTTTGAAACATTTTTATCTACAACTGTGGTGTGCACATGGTTGGGAAATATTTAGCTACTAAGTTGACGGACAGAATTCTTCCCTGGACTGATCTCTGCCTGCATAATCTGCATTTAAGAGTGTCTTGCCGTTGGTTTGGGTGTGTCTATGTACCTTTGAACTTCTGGGTGCTGCCCTTGCCTGGGGACCTTTGTTAAGCTCTCAGTCAGCTTGCTTCCTGCAGAAACCAGCGAGGCATCTCCACTGCGGCTATGTGCACGCAATCTACAACAGTTACAGGGTAACTTTGGTATTTTTCAACCTGGACCCTGTATTTCCCATGTTTTTGTGTCTAAGTGACTAAAACATTGACCCAACTTGCCTGGCAATCAGGGCTGGAGCTTAAGGATGTCCCGTTGTACAGGGGCCGAAAAAAATGCACATGCAAAATCTAGTTTTTCGTCCAAATGCTACTTTTTACACATAAAAATATTCTAATTTAACTTAACTGCATTGTTTACATCAAAATCAAACCTATCTGCATCAGTGTCTTTTTTGGGAAAATCCCATTTTGAAAATTCCCAAATTATACCCGTACTGGCTGTAATGAATAATAGAGGCCAGGTTCTTAAATTACAGGCAACACACTATAAACGTAGGTACGTTAGCAACTGCCCCAACAACAATTAAGCAAATCCCAGCCCACACTGGGCGAGAGGCGGGGCACAGCACTGAAAAGCCATAACATGATAATTAAATGTATTAACATTCAGTCTAGGGAACCAATCCTTTTTAACTGTATGGAAAAGTTTGTGCCATTGTGGTGGCCTTATATACGGGACAGCCAGGACAATTATTTGTAGGTGTGCCAGTGTGGCCAATTTTAATTTCCCCTTGGAGCACATCCAATTTTGTTTTCATTCACAACCAAAACGGTTGCCCTTTTGAGCCCTGCTTGGGATAATTTGAGAAATTGTTTCGAAGAGAGAAGACGGTAAACAGTGTCGCCAAACGGTAACACAGGGTGTTATTGTGCAAAGAGCTGCCAAGGGAATAGGATGACCTTATCTTGCTGCTCAGAATAGAGTCGAAGGGGTGGCTCACAGCGTCAGTGTTATCACAACACAAGTGTGTTTTCCATCAGGGGTATTTATTTTAAGAGTCTCTACGGGGGCACTAACGGCCCAAACCTGACTTGCTTGTGTTCTCCTGATCTTTTTGAATGAGCTGGGGAAATAAGGTATTTAAAATGATGGTGGTACTAGTAAAAATAGCCTGTTTATACACAGCACTCGAAACAATGATTCATTTTTGTTATGTCATTACATTTGCTTTTTATGTCGGTAAACATGGTTCTGTAATTGATTAAAGCATGGAAACTCTTGGGGACAAGCTGCTTGTATTTCAGTGAATTTGCCCTGGAGCGAAAGTAGGTCATGGGCTCCAGTATGGCACACAAACAATGTCTGATAAGGTCACTGTGCCAGTTTTGAATATGGATTTTAAAGATGATTAGGGTCATTGAAGGTGTTATTTTACTTAATGTTCTTTTTCTGTTGCACATAATTGAGCTTCAGAATATTTCACCGAGATGTGATGGTCTCCGTGAGCATGAAGTACTTTATCCTCCCTCAAACACACACACACACACACGGGATGGAGGAAGAGAGAAAAATCATGTCTTAGGTAATTGGGCATGTGGGCCTGATGATGGTTTGTGACTTTATTTTTCTCTCTTTGTCTGTCTCTTATCCTCTCTCCCTCTCTATTGGTTGCCTAGAGACCTGCAGTAGGATGCATGGAAATGGCAGGAAAGGTCAGGCAAACCTTTGAGAAGTTAGTCATCCACTGTGTGGAGGTGTTAGTGGGATTGCAGTAGATAGGGCAGAGTGATGAATCTCAAGCACTCCACTACGACATGTTATCGTGCCCTGATCCGTTTGACGTATGCGGTTGGGATGACAGATGTTAGTGGGGTGCACTCCTAGTTGTGATGTCATCAAGTAGGATTCATTAAAACAACTAAATGGGATTGGGGGTGTCAGTTTTTTTGGACTCATGGTAACTTAAATGTACCCTCAATCTTAAATGAATAAAAACGGGAAAGCACTGGACTGTTCTTTGGTTTTTCAAATGATGATGTAACAGCTAGATAGGTTTTTGTATTGCACAATATGTTGTTCAATATATAAGTTAAGTATGAGTGTGCTACATTACTAGGACTGGGTATCGGTACTCCTTTTTATGGTTTCGACTGAAATAACCCAGTGCCAAGTAGTATTGAAACTTCTCCAATCAAACAATACCTGCAATCGATCCTTTTTGTGCCCAGATCTAGAAAAAAATGACTATATTTATGGTTTTGCTTTACAGTCAATCACCATAAGTGTTCTTCGTTTTAATACAAGATGTGATTGGCACACTACCGCAGCAGCCATAACCCATACAGCCAGAATTGCCTCGACGTGGAGATGTCTGAGCTGGCAGCTGGCAGCTAATGGTGTTAACAGTGCAAACAACAGCAACAGTACTGACAGAGCTAACAGTTTTAATCTGAAGGGGAACTGGAGGGTGGGCGTTACGCTTCCGCGACAAACGCGGTCCCGCCACTGTGGGTCGGGAGACAGCATTATCAGCGGTAACCGCCATATAAGTGCTGTGCAGTGTCGATTAGCTAGCCAGTGAGACACACACACACACACAGCTTCCATTCACATGGTGGGTATCGAATTAAGTAATTGGTATCAGTACTACTTTAAGGGTATTGGTACTGGTATTTTTAAATGATACCCAGCCCTATACATTACATACTCTTTCCACAGTTCTTCAGTATGGTTTATTTAAAAAAAAAAAGGCTCCATTTTATGTAACATGCTAAAATGGATCCAAACTAATGACCCTTTTGTTTTATTCTCTTTCTCTGCAGGTATGGCCTCACAAGTCTTGGTCTACCCACCACACATTTATCAAACCCAGACAAGTGCCTTTAGCAGTGTGAAGAAACTCAAAGTCGAGCCCAGCAGCTGTGTGTACCATGAGAGGGCACACCCGTGGACTTATCTGAACAGCAGAACCCTTGGCATTGTGCACCCAACAAAACAAGCCCACTCGTTTGTGAACCGAGACTTGGCAGTGGGCGTGAAAGTGCGTGGAAGACAAGAGTACCCGGTGCAGACGGTGGTGGTGCGTGGTGTACAGAGACAACCGCCTGGTAGAAGAGGAGGAGGAGGAGGAGGAGGAGGAGGAGGAAAAGGCCCAGCTGCGGCCCAGCAGCGACAGGACGCAGGGGTTGTCCACTCGCAGGGCAAGGAGCAGCAGCAGCAGACAGACATAGCAAGTGGGGGCAGCAGTGGAGCAACAGGGGCAGGAGGAGGGGGAAGGGGAGAGGGCTGCAGTGGAGGAGGCGAGGGAGGTGGAGAGGAGGAGGAGGGTGACAGAGAAAAGAACTGTGGAGGTTTGAACTCAGCCGACAGCTCTCAGCGATGTGGGCTGAAACGTAAAAGTGAGGAGCTGGATAACCGAGGGAGCGCCATGCAGATTGTGGAGGAACTGTCAATGTTGCCTGCCATGATGCAAACGACGAATGTGGGGAACGCAACCATGACTGCGCCTGCGGCCGTGGGCGCTGGAGGGGGCCCCTCGAAACAGGGTGGAGGTGCAGCAGGAGGGACGGGAGGAGGGGATGGGGACTATCAGGTGGTACAGCATGAAGTCCTGTGTTCCATGAAGAATACTTATGAAGTGCTGGATTTCCTGGGACGTGGCACATTTGGCCAGGTTGTAAAGTGCTGGAAGAGGGGCACGGGTGAGGTAGTGGCTGTGAAAATCCTAAAGAACCACCCTTCATACGCACGGCAGGGTCAAATCGAAGTTGGCATCCTCGCTCGTCTGAGCGGGGAGAATGCGGATGAGCACAACCTGGTGCGAGCCTTTGAATGCTTCCAGCACCGCAGCCACACCTGCCTGGTGTTTGAGATGCTCGAGCAGAACCTGTACGATTTCCTGAAGCAGAATAAGTTCAGCCCGCTGCCCCTGAAAGTGATCAGACCTGTGCTACAGCAGGTAGCTACAGCTCTGAAAAAGCTGAAGAGCATGGGTCTGATTCATGCAGACCTCAAGCCGGAGAACATAATGCTGGTGGACCCAGTGAGGCAGCCCTACAGGGTGAAGGTGATTGACTTTGGCTCAGCCAGTCATGTGTCCAAAGCAGTGTGCTCAACGTACCTCCAGTCTCGGTACTATAGGTGAGTACAAAAAAAAGGACAAAGGATTTTTTTTTCATATTTTTAACAAAGCAAGTTTGAGCTCAGTGCAATTCAAACTCATTTCAGTCTCTGTTGGTGTCCAGACCGCCATAGTCGGGTTAAAAAATGTCCTTCCTCTTGCAAAACAAGGAAATGTCTCCCATACTGCACAACATCCTGCCTGTTTAGGAGCCACATACCACAGACACAGAAAAAAATGCGACCCTGCAGTGTTTACTAGCAGACTATAGACTCACTGTTCATGTCCCAACTGCCTGGGGAAAGAAAGCTGTGTTCTGCAAGACTTTAAAAAAATAAGAAAAAAATAAGTTTGTGGATATTTCTGGTATTATTTGTATTCAGGGCGAAGCGGCTTGGCCTTAGGAGTTGAAAGGAATAACAGATATTATGCTATGATAGAAAAAGAATGGATAGGCAAATATTTGAAAACTGACATTAAAACATGGTGTGAACAGTTAGATTAAGTCAAGAAAAGGCTGTGAGAGAAATGACTGAATGCCATTCCAAACATAAGTATGCTGTTACAGGCTCTAGGCTACGACATGGCAGTAGATACAGTACCTAATGTTGATGTTAGAAGGGCGCTGTGTTTCTGGTCTTGGATGTGCACTTGGAAAACCAGCGGAACAAATTACCTTTGGCATTATATTATGAGTGCTTTGGTTTGATTAGAAAAACAGGCCTGAAATGGTTTCAACTGTTGGGTAAGAGGCTGACCCAGTTCGCTGTTTGGTTTGTACCTTTTCCTGTTTTGTATAGAGACTCTGAGACTCTGAGATGATAAGAAGATATAAAGTAAGCCATTTTGCTCTAATAGTGTCCTCAGATGATGTCCAGTAATTTGTTTTGTGCAGCTTGACCTAGTTAATCCTAGCAACTAGAAGTGGCATGACTAATGGTTATTAAATGATTTAAATTCAACCCTTGGCAGCTGGGGTACACTGTGATCATTAGGGATTCAACCAAGTCATATCACAACTGACCCACTAGCTAATACATTATTATACGGCTTTCTTGAACCTCTCCTAAGGCACAAGGAATGAACAATGAATGAGTCTTTACAGTTAGGATACCTGCATTGGGCTGTCCCTCTGCTAGTGACCCACTGCTGTGAGGACACAGTGGAAATGCATAGTGTGCTACATTGAGCTCATGGAAAAGGGGCATATTCAACCAAATCTAGCAGTGGTCATAACATTTGCCTCTATTTGTACATGCAAATAGATTATTATATATTAGGTTGTGCTCTTGGTCGTTCTGGAAATAGAATGTAAGGATATTATATTTGTAATTAGTGGCATTACTGTGGAGAGTACAGTAGACTGCATTATACATGTGTGTTTGCTTTGGCCAGCAATATGTGTTGCTGAATGTCTGTGTGCCTCCACAGACAGGTGCAGTCGGATACAAGGTTTAAAAACGGCAAAGAGATTAATTTAACAATACAAATGGAAAACAAAATACCAGTAAAACCTGTTAAGATAATGTTCCAGGGTGCACCCAAGTAAAATGAGTATCACCTAAATATTCTTTGGATTTTGGCCTAAACAAATGCAATGCTTAAATAATATATACGATGCAACAGAACATCTGAACATAAAGATTTCTGGCAAGAAAGAAGCATGTTTAAGTCTACTGCACTGCGGTTTGGAGAAAACAATACTGCACTTAAAACATTCACAATGGTGGCATAGATCCATACTAGCAGGCAACATTTACCATAAGAGGACAGCGGCCCTTGTACTCTTTCTACCGTGCCAGTGGGTCTTCCTCTCTGATGACATCCTATAATAGGTAAGATGTCGACTCTGCAGCAGCTTGATACTGTGGAGTGATTGATGTAGTTTGTGGTTTTACTCTGCCTGATCAATTCGCCCCTCCTCTTCTCTCACAAACTCTTTGTACCTCGCCTCACCCTCAAGTCAGTATCTAATTTTCATGAGTTGTGATGTGATCAAGTCAAGAGACTGTACTTTAACTTCACCGTACGTTTGTAACAAACTTGAAAAGGTCAATTTAGATCTAGACTTGGACATTTAATGAACCTGTGTAATGGAGGTGTAGACGTAATGCTCTGACAGAGCATGTCAAAATTAAGCAGATCCGAAAACCATGAGGCATCTATTCTATTTATTTTATTTAACATTTAGATAACCAGGAAGTCCCTGAGATTAAAATCTCTTTTTCGAGGGAGACCTGGCCAATATAGCACACCATTACAATATTACAAAAATTAATAAAATAAAGCATGTCAAAAACAGATGAGCAATTTTATATATTTGATCAATAGATGGAAACAGTCGGGGCGTAGTAGATACTTAACAGCAGTTTGTGCTTCAACATGTGCTTTCCCTGTCCTAAGCAGTAACTATTAGGAATGTCCACATTTGAAGTCTCCTGGTCACGGTTTCTTACAGCTTGGCATGGTAAGAATATCTAAGATCTACTCAGATGGCGAGATTAAGTCAATGGATTTTGCGGTACAGATTGTTCATGCTTTTTTGTCTTGGTTTCTGAGGCTGGGAAGAAGTGAGCAGGATTTATGAGCCATATTCAGGTCAGTGCTAGCTGTTTTTGGTGAAAGGCATTTACATTGCATTTGAATAATTCCCACTGCCTGCACACTGAGCCAGTGAAGCAGTATGCCCCGCAAGGGAGAGAAATACTGTCGATGAAAATAAATGCAGATAGACGATTTGATGTCTCTCTCTATTGCATTTACCGGAGCTTTTCTCACCGGCTAAAGTAAGAAGACAATACTTGCTTTGACCCATTCCTTGGCCATAGCTTAATGGAAATTGTGGGGAAATATATTTGTCAATGACACCTAATTATTGCATTCTCTCTTCATTCCACACATTAATCTTTTCATCATTCTTGTGAATTTTGTCGTATTGTACTACGCACGTAGTTTCAGGAAGTTGCTCAAAATAGAACTGTCGTGCTGTGCTGTACTTTTGCGGGGGAGGAAGTGAACAGTGCAGCTGCTTCAACGCTGTTTGTCAGTTCTGTCAAACCTTAGTGACCAGGAGTTTCTCGCAGGTGTTGTATTTTCATTCACAGATTGGAAGATGGTTCGATAAACAAGTGACTTAATGTGGCAACACATTTTATTCTGAAGTAAAAAGAAAAAAAGATACTTACTATATTATACCTATCACCGTCAGAGTTATGCAGAGTTTTCATCAGGCTTTGTTTATGCCAGTGTTCAGAAATATGTAAAATATGAGTTATATTATGCATAATACTTGTCATAGGCTATGGGCAGAGAGGCAGTTTCCTTATATTCATTACATATTTATGTATTTATTTGATTTAAAAGGGCCCATGTACAGTTTAAAACAAGTGTCACCAGTTGATGCACCGTACCAGATTATAGCTTTGAGCTAATTTGCATCTGTAGTCCTTTGGCAGGTCAAAATGACTTCAGTAGATACTTCAGTATGACCATAACTGAATATTTGGATTTTATTCCTGATTTGATTCTCCTGTCAGGATACAGTTGATTAGTAATACTAATAGATGAAAAATGCTTTGTAAAAATGGGATTCCTTTGTAGTTTGTACCTTGTTGCAGACAGGAGTATGCAAAGCATACTGTGAGGGAACAGCGTTGCTGAGGCTAAGAGTGAAGGGTTGCTTAAAATAGCTCCTGGGACGCCGGCCAGTGGGCTTTGACTTCTATAGATGGTGAAGCACATAGGCAGCCAGAATGAAATAGGGACAGCTTGAAATACTACAGAGCTCTCACTTACTCACTCAAGGTCAACCAGCTCTAACGTCAGCTGTTTTGATTTTCATATGTCCGTTTGTGTTTGTGTGTGTTTGGCTATCTAAAGTGGCTGGTGGATACCTCAAATCCATCAGCCACTCAAACCAATAAGTTTGACAGATACACCTGCCACTTCCACAATTTACATGCATTTGGCCAGTGGCTGCTCGTAATTTCACCCTGATTTCAGCTAAGTTGGATCTCTCGGAGCTCAATTTTCTAGAATGGGCCGTGTTTATACAGTTTTTAGATACATATTCAACTAAATAATTAAAAATAACAGGAAAATGGTTTAGGCAGATTTAGATTAGATAGAAATGAGATATGGTAGTAAATTATTTGGATGTGCAAGTGCAGTGTCCTTTCACTTTTTCATTCTAATTTGTAATTATTTGAATTTTACAACATATTAGAATAGGGCTGCAACTAACCATTATTTTCATTGTCGATTAATCTGTAGATTATTGTCTTGATTAATCAGCTAGTTGTTTGGTCTTTAAAATGTCAGAAAATGATGAAAAACATTGATCAGTGTTTCCCAAAGCCCAAGATGTCTTCCTCAAATGTCTTGTTTTGTCCACAACCTAAAGATATTCAGTTTACTGTCATAGAGGAGTAAAGAAACCAGAAAATATTCACAACACAAAATTTTGACTTTTTTTTTTCTTAAAAAATTACTCAAACCGATTAATTGATTATCAAAATAGTTTCAGATTAATTTGATAGTTGACAACTAATCGATTAATCGTTGCAACCCTAATTAAGAATTTATTGCATTAGACCATTTTGCATTATTACAGTTAACACTTATTTGTTTGTTGTGTGTTCCAGTATGTAACAATTAAGCATAGACATAGAAAGGCTGAAAAGGTCTGGAAAGGTCAACTCTAGATTGTCCAAGATGGACCAGTTCCTCTATGTAAACCACAAGCTGTAGTTCATTCTCCTTTCCACACATGGAATATTTGGACTAAGACTACTAGATTACCATTTCCCTAAAAAGTAGGTCTGACTCTGGCATTTTTACTGAATGAGCAAGTAATCCCCCTTCGAAACTTGTGGGCACACAAGAGTCTCCCTTTTTATGAACCGTGTACTTCTTTGGGTTTCAGGCTAATGAGTGTTTCGAGGTATTTATTCTTATGACCTAAGTAGCTTTCAGTCTGTCAGTTAGCAAGAACCTAAATTATGCATCACGGTTAGTTCTCATGATGGTGTTTTTTGCAACATCTTGTATTTTGTTAACAAGACGTGATCATTTGGTTTTCAGTCCACTTTGATGCTGTGTCAAATCAGTATCCCTATTGATAATAATACATTTTTTAACTTCATGTTGGATCTGTGACAGAAGCAACTCCCTTAAGGTTTACCAGAATATCTCAAACTCGTGCTCACATGCTAAAGGCTCATTGCTGATCACATTGCTGAACTTGTTGTTTTGCCAATCTGTGTCACATGCTGACCTACACCGTTTCTTATTTCCAGCTGCAACAAATTACTTTGCTGGTGTTGTGCCAATGGTCACATTGTTTTAATATAATATGTTGCTGGTATGAATAGCAAGAACTGCTGCAGTGAACCAGAGCAGCTAAGAACTCTTTTTATGAAAGAGCAGTTTGGCTGTCCTCTTGCAAAGCTGCAAATTAGTTTTTGTGTTACATTAAATGTGTGCAAACTTGACTCACTTAGCATTTAATTGTGGGCTTTGGCCAGTGTGTTATAGTACAAATATTGTTAGAATAATCTTGCAGAATTAATGATAATACCACAGTGGACAGACACAGTCCAGCACAGTGTGCTGTGATGCCAGCCTTTCCGGCATGCCTGGTTTGAGTTGGTAGTTTAACAAACATAACATAACATAATAACAGAGGAAAATGAAAGCCTGTATGTCCTTGGTGGTATTTTCATAAATGAATGGCTTTGGTGTGTAATGTCCATGAAGTACTTGTGAGACTTCACCTTGAAAACGGCATCCTTCATGACTAAGGCCATGTAGTTGGCAACAGTTGTCAAGGCTGTAAATTGCTGATTGCTCCGTTTACCATGCATTCTGGTAAATGTTAGACTTAAAAGAGATTTTTGTTGATTTAATAATTTGTGGGTTGTTTGTTGGCTTTGTTTAAAAGTTACAACCTTGAAGATCTCTGTTTCGTCCTCTTTGGTGGCACCTGACGAAAAGTGATAATTGCAAGTGTGTTTTTGGATCCCCACTTCCCAGAGATCCAGACAGTGTTGCCCAGTTTGTAATACTGCAGATGCAAGGTCTTTCAACAGTGGGCCATAGGCTCAATCACCATTGTGTTACCGCATTCGGCGATAGATAGTGACTTAATATACATTTATTTAAATGTGAATCTTAGAGATTATTACTTTAACATCATTAGAATAATTTGTTTCCTCATAAAATTACAAAAGCATGTTTGTTACCTCCAACAAGGCCGAACGCCTAGGAAGGAAGTTATGTTTTCACCGCGTTGGTTTGTTGGTTTGTTGGTTTGTTGGTTTGTTGGTTTGGAGGACTCCAAAAGTCCGCAATGGCTTTGAATGACATTGTTTTAAAATTGCCCCTTTTATTTTTAAGGCAAGGGTTCTTGTTATCTTGTACAGCTGAATTCAAAATACTTTGATTCAAACAGCAAAAAGGTAGAGAAGAAGCTCAGTCCACCTGAGCTGGAAAATGAAGTCTTTCTTAAACACTGGCTCCATGTCAGCACATTGAATGGTTAACATCTGTAAAACGTGTCTAAAGCCTTGTATCCTTAATCTAAGGTCTGGGCAGATCAGAGTGCAAGTGCTACATCCGCCTGTGCTGCACTGCCTCTGTGTTCCTCTGAATAATGCAGAGTGCCCTGAGAGTGTGTGGAATTACAGTTCCTGGAAGAGACGTGCGGTAAAGCTCCATACTTCCATCATGGAGTCACTGTGAGTCAGTTTGTCTTTGTGGCCAAGCTTATGCCAACTGCAGTGTAGCCCAAATTAGTAGATTTATCAGAACAAGCTTACTGAAAGGCCTGCGTAAACATGCAATGACAATGACGCCCTCCCTGTGTAGCCACCCTTATTTGCTGTTCTCTGCGTGAGCTGGTTGGATGCCACTTTACACCCCGTTCCTCCCTGTGAGGACAGAGCAGGGAGGATCAGAGAACTATTTTTGGACTGTGAGATAATGGCCATGAATAAGAAATAGAGATGGAGATAATTTCTCTGCTCTGTCATGGCCCTTCTTGCAAAGAACATCACTCGCATCTACACTGTTTTGTTTTTTCAGCTGAGATAAAAATATGATACAACTGAAGAAAAGCATATCAAAGGAACACTGACATTTTGGGAAATATGCTTGTTTGCTATCTCAGTCAGAGAAGAACAATAATACTCTATCCAGTATAGAGTACAGTATAGAGATGTCTGAGGTATATTTAGCCTAGCTTGACACGAATACTAAAATTAAAGGGAACAGTTAGCCACTGTCAAAAGTTAAAAATACACTTTCAAACAACTCAAATTGTTGTATTAAATGTTAGCCAGCAAGCCAGGCAGTGATAGAGCCATAAGACAGATTTGTTCATAGTTAAGGCCCCGACACACCAAGCCGACAGTCGATCGTTGGACAATTTAGGGCTGTCGGTGTCGCCTTAGTTTTTGCAGTGTGTCCCGCACCATTGACTCTAGTCTGTCCGTGTCTGAGGTTTTTCGGCCGATTCATCATGTTGAATTGGCAGCGGAGCTCTTCGGTGAGAGAAATCACTCTGATTGGCTGTTCAGCAAAAACGAAACAGTGCACGAGAAGAGAAACGGAAGTGATGAAAGCAAGCAAATGAGTAAAGTCAAGACGGCAAACTTAGTAGGCTCTTCTCATTTTTCATCTTCATCTCATCTGATCGTTCCAACACACAGATATTTTCACAACGACCACTTTGAATGAAGCTGAGTGAGAGTGGTGTGGAAATGGTCGGCAAATGCCGCTATATTTCATGTACGTATCATAACAACGGCTTATATCTGCCGTCCTTGGCCTTCCGGTTTTTCTCTTTGAATGACAAATACAGACGACCGCGACCTGCTGGTGTGGAGAGTTATTTCCTCTCAAGCAGGCGCAGAACGTACGTGGTAGTTGGCCAATGGCTGTACTCTTTGAGGTGCGTTCAAGTGCAACTTTTCAGCCAAGACACCTGCGACATGAGGCATCGCAATGATCAGCCTTCATTGCCGTTAGGTCTTCGATGTTGGTTCTGTGTGTCTGCGCCTTTAGGACAGTGTGCAAAACTGGCGTCCTTACTATGAGGAGAGTACTATTGACATACTTGGCGGCGCTGTATTTACTTTTTAATATTTTTTTTGCATCTTTAATCTTGTGTAAGCCTATTTCTGTTGTTCCAAAGCAACTGGAGACACACTAGCAGAACTTCATGAACTAAAATTTTCAATTGACATTATGAATAGTGAAGACATAAAAATGCAACCTTGGTTAAAGAAACATGTTTGAATGTTTATCCATTTCCTGATTATAAGAGGAGTTCTTCTGAACCTCTTGGTCAACCATTTCTGTGCACCGGTACACTGTGTGTTTTGGGATCTCGCCATGCATCATGTTTATGTTGGTTCTACTAACATAACATTGCCTTGTGCCTCAGCCTCTTTGTGGATGAGAGACAGACAAACAAAGAGGGAGAAAAAGAAGAGATGGATGGAAGAAGGGAAGCAGCTGTTTGAGGTGAAGGAGTGAACAGTTGAACTTGTTGACCAGGAAAGACTTGTTTTCATTGGTCAGAGGAGCCTGTCCACAAAGTGGAAGCTTTAGGCTGTGAGGAGAAAAAATGGCAACCAAATCGTACCATTGCTCTTGCCTGTTTGGGTTTTATACTGTGATTGTTGCTGAATATCATACCTGCAGTGTGGGCGGGTTATACTTGGCACAGTGGTGTGCCCCGTGCTGGGCCTGCTGTTACTGCTGCGCTCAGCATTGTGCATTAGGGTTTGTTGGTGATGGTTTCCATTAAAGACAAGCCAGCAGCCAATGCAGAGTTTGTTATTCTCAGTCAGGCCTTGTTCTGTAGTGACCTCACCTAAACCAAATGTTACATATAGCACCGTGTCAGCCGAAAGCTATTAAATAAAATCATTAAAAGCACAAGTTGTTGAAAAAACTATTATTTTAACCATTTTCAACTTAATGAGCATCTCTAAAATGATGGTATACAGTGACAGAAAGGTTGAAACTCTAAACTAAAAGTGAAGTGGGGAATGTTTTGAAAAGAGCGTCTGGCAACGCTGCTAGCAGGCGCAGAAAGCTCTTTGAAGATGTGTCTTTTCCCCCCTCTGCTGCCTCTGGACGTGTTTTTCACCGATAACACATGAGGCTCTATGGAAACCTTTGAACACATTGATAATGTAGACAACTCTTGTCTCACTCAGTCATTCATTTCCAACCTTTGAACAGCGCAGGAGTATCAGTCAACACACCTAATGTGCACCCTTTTGTCTTGTGATTGAGGAAAAACATGTTCCGCTTACACACAAAGATCTATTTGCAGCACATTAAAGCATTAGAAACTGATTCACTGCATTTAATGGATGGTAAAAGTAGATTGATGTTGTGCTAGTACACGGTCTTGTTGAATGCTCTATTCGGATTGGTCAATTACAGCATTCTACGGTCTGTTATTTCTTTATAGCCGACATACAGTATACAGATGACATGTATAACAGACTGTTGCTATGGAGGACCATTTTGTGTCAAATTATTGATTTCTTAAGTAAGTAGCTGTGTAATAAGCGGGAAAATGTACAGCGTACACGCGATGCATCACCCTGTCAGGGTTTTATTTTGCAATGATGACCCGCTCGCTGCACATTATCCCTTACTTAATGCACCCCTAGTTGTTGCATAAAGTATCACAAATTTGAGAGAGAAGTCCATAATAAACCTGATATTTAGCATATACCGGCAAACATCCATCATGTTCATAAATGAATCTAGGGCTTACCCGAATGCTTTGAAGCTTCGACTGTTGCCATGGTTACTGACCACCAAATCAGTATTTGAATGCTTCGTTTCTTTCATTTATGTTTTTTTAATATATATAAGTATGTAATAATAACATCTAAAGTCCAAAATAGCCCATGAAATAAGGTATAAATCCACAACAATATTCATTATTCATAATCAACATGAATTATTATTAGTTATTCTTAGACGTATATCACTGTTTGTTGTGTGTAAAGGTGTGAGCTATGAGGCATCTGGTCATTGAGTATGATAATTGCAGTTTTGTCTGTGTGTTAAACTTGACCTATTATGTTATTCCACAAGTTATCTAAAAGGTGCATTTGTCTATGAGTTTGTGCCTGATCAGGTGACATTTATTATCTAAACCCACTTGTTCCTGTTAAGTGTTACATGGAGCAGGAGTCCATCCATGCGCGGCGGGATACTAGTCCACCATCTTGCTCATCTTTTTGTTGTACCTGTCCATCCCTCCCAAGCTCTCGCACATGGCAGCGAACAGTCACGAGGCTCCTGCTCCTGTAGCATTCAGTGGCCCCTCAGCTTGTACTTCATATCCTCAAGTTGGAAAAATAGATTTGGTTTCACAGGAGGGCCGTGAGGCTTGAGTTGCGTTGATTAGGACGTGCAACTATGGCAACATGGACTCACCCTCCCCCCAAACCAAAGAGAGGGGGACCTGCTGCTTTCTGTCTGGCTCTCTTTATTTCACTCTGTGACTTAACATGATGTTGCACTGCTGTTGTGCATTCAGCAGGGAAATTTAAGGGAAAGAACAAAAGCATGTTAAGAAAATAACACCGTGGAACCATCCTCAGTGTGTCCAGAAGCACTTTGCATAATATTTGGGGCAATCTGACAATGAAATGAAAGAATGTTTCAATCCCTTCCTTTTCTTGGTCTCCATCTTGGTTAATTTCCTGTAAATACTGTAGATCTGTTATAGGTTTTATTTCTGTGACTACCTAAGCTTATACTGGCATCATTATTTTTAATTTTTTAGTATTTCCTCCAGGTTGTTTATTTGAAAACAGCCCAGGGCAATCTTAAAAATGTTGTCTATCATGAGGATAAGAATACTGTATCCCTGACAAGGTCTCAGTAGGGACCCGTTTAGAAGGCTTATTTTTACTTGAAGAAATAGGGAAGGATTGTTAATAAAAGCTAATTATTGAGGTCTGTATAGAAGCTCTTATCCGGTGCGTCTTGAAATGACGGAGCCAGCAGGCTGTCAAACTCAGAAGTTGAATAGGAGCTGTTGATGGACTTGTGCATTGGCTGTTGCAGGGGGCAAGACTGTCAGGTTTTGGTTACACAGTAGTCTCTAACTACTAGACCAACTCGATGATGCCTTGTTGTGCTGCTCAAGTTGTACTGATCAGCTTTAGTGTGTATTCCTGTATTAAGGCCCCAACACACCAGGTCGGTCGTTGGACAGTTTAGGGCCATCGGTGAGTGTCTGTCAGTCTAGTTTTTGCGGTGTTTCCCGCACCGTTGGCTCTAGTGAGAAAGCCAACCAACGACTAAAGTCAAGAGGACAAACACAGAAGGCTCTTATTATTTTTCGGAAGAAACAAATCCCCGGCACTCACAGATAAAGATCATTTTTTGGTTTATTCTGGGCAATCAAACGTAAACGAACACGTTTCAGCTATAAGCCGTCATCAGCTGAAACGCGTTCAGAACATACGTGGTATGGCTGTTGGCTGTAGTCTTTGCGGTGTGTTCGGGTGCAACTTTTTAGCTAAGACACAGGAGATGTGAGGCGACGCAATGGTCAGCCCTCGACGCCGCCGCCAGTTCTGTGATGTCGGTTTGGTGTGTCTGGGCTTTTAGCCTTGTGTCCGCATGAATGCAATGGTGTGTTGATATGTGGCTTCTCTCTCCTTACTCCTCCAGGGAAAACCTGTTCCTTATAAATAGGACATGCCTGTGAGGCTGAAATGGTTGGCATAACTGCCTGGTTGGTTTTCTGCTGCTATGTTTCCTACTGCGCCAGCTGTTGCGCGCATTTGTTTGGACCATGTGAGGAATAAGTCTAAAACTTATTTTAGCAGGTCTTAAATTTGCCGTTGCTATCCATATGTCCCACACCATTCGGTCCCATATGGCTCCAAAGACGTCATAGAGCCGTTGTCTGCTGGATCCTTTTAGATACGTGCGGTATGAAAGCTCAGGATGGCCTTAGTTGGTATGTCCGGCTTTCTGAAATGGCAATCGTAGTCACTTGAGGTAATTGTCTTGAAATCTTATCCATGTCGTTCTTTAGATTATTTCAATCCTTTGGATTCTGTCATGTTGGTAAATAGTTTGCTGAGGGTATATCTGGTGTATATGCTGAACGGAAGTGAAATGGCATCCGTTAGTCACTCATGTTTCTCTCACTCATGAGTTATTTTGAGCAATGCTATCATCTATGTAGGCAAGAAGGGCATGATTACTATTTAAATACTTATCATAGCATGATCTCAATATATTTGTATTGATACAATTATTAAAATTATAAACAACATTGTTGATTTATCCACTAGCTCTCTTGTTGTATGCATAAAATAAGGGAAAATGTTGCTAGGTCTCAACATACATCCCTCATCATTTGAGCCAATTCACAGGGTTGGTTTCCCCCATTATCTGATAGGTATGTACTGTTGGTCTGAGTGCTAGATAGTCTTTGAGTCATTGTGTCTTACTGATTTCAATGAGCTTGGAGGCGACTCCTGTACAGTATCGCAGAAAAGAGCTCAGGCCACATCATGCTGTCAATGCACTGTCACAGTTTCTAGGCTTTGTGGTGTCTTAAACACTGAGTTCTTGACAGTTGTCAACATGTCTTACCTTTATTAGTGCTGACAGGTCAGCGTCACCACTGTGACATGGTGTTACAGTGCCATTATGGAGTTACTTGAATTGACAGTGAGCCAGCACATAGGCAAAGAGGTAGTGGCCGTGCTTCTTATTTCCTATCAGCCTAGAGCGGATACAACAGCATGTCAAAGCTCTGATACCGGGCCTGGCTGACCTGCTAACCCACTGACTCAGCCTGTTGACGCTTGGCGAGGCGACTCTCACGCACAACGCTGACTTGTGACTACAAGTCACTTGGCACCGATACACATGTACATGTACCACAAATTCCCATGTGACTCGCCATCAGCAGGAATTCCGCAACATTAACTAATAATGGATATTTATTTGCTCAAGACATGAGCGCCAGCCTACAAAGCCAAAGAGCAATACATGCATCAGTAGTGAAATTGAGAAAAAATGGATATCGATGTAGTTGGATCGTAGGAATGTAAATCGATACATTGATGTAGTAGATGAATCGTTACACCCCTAGCACTAGTATATCACTGTTCAATGTTTTCATTTTACATGTTATTATTGTGTGACCTTAGACTAACAGTTGTGTGTTTTGTCTGTTCCACAGGGCTCCAGAGATTATTTTGGGATTGCCGTTTGGTGAAGCCATAGACATGTGGTCCCTTGGCTGTGTGATAGCTGAACTTTTTCTGGGCTGGCCCCTGTACCCCGGGGCCCTGGAGTACGACCAGGTAAACAACCATCTTCTCACCACCACCACCACCACTCACTTTTTAGCTGCCATAGGCCCTTGGTTCATCATTTTTTGGGGAGTTCAATCTCTCCTGCTATCCTCTCCTTTCTGTTTTATATGCAACTTACTTCTAGTCCCAACTTCCATGACTCAGTCTCTCCTCTCTGTACCATCTCCACATGGAAACTGGTTTCCTCTGGCTCAGTGGGCCTTCCCTCTATTCATAGGTTTTACCCTTTCTACAGCCTTTTCTCCCATAGGTCACCCCCCCATGACCACACTGCCCATGTGGCTGTCTAAGTAGTATAACACCCTCTGTTTCCACCCAACCAGTTATTTTCCTGGTCTCCTCTCTGTCCCTCTTTTCTTCTTTTTCTCCTCTGTTTTCCATTATTCCCTACACTTAACAATCAAGGCAACCCACAGAGGAATGGGTTCAGTGTGTTCTTTTTGACTTTGCGTTTAATCCAGCTTTTTTATTACAGACTTGCCTCAGGTTACTGACTCAGACGTGGCTCCCACTGTTGAGGTTTGCGGGACATGTGATCCATGGCCACTTTAGTGTAAATCTCCCAAAAGACGTGTTACAAAGATTCAGTTGGGAAGAGAAGCTGACAAAGCCTTAAAAAGGCAGACCGGGACGTTCAGCAGCAGAGTTTAAGACAGATGGCTTGAAGCTAGGACAAGAATACAACATTGTCACAGTGTGTACAGTAGGAAAAATCTGTTATTTTAATCCGTGTGAGATCCAGGGCTAACGCCGTTTTAAGGGTGCTGAAGGGATTTTCTGTATGAGGGTGACATGGATAGGAGGGAGAGGAAACTTTTGGGAAAGAAAAACTTTTGTGCATAATTACACACGGAAAGAAAGACGGTGATGGATTGTTTGAATGAAGGAAGAGACTGAGGGTTCAAGTGACTTTACAGTAACAAATTAGTGCAGTATTTACTGCTTCCTTGGTGACGTACGTACCCTGAGGATTGCATCAGCTGGCGTCTGTGACAGTGAGCAGAAAGGCATATTATTGTGATTGATGGTATGTCTATTAGGAGCTGTTGGATGTCTGCCCCTCTCCGCGTAGCCCTGACAGTGTCTTCCCAGGACTAGACTGATCTGGGCTTATGTTGAGCTGCTTTCCCTCTGCCCTGGAGTCCTATCTACTCAAAGCCTGCCAACAGGGCCTCAGTCAGATCCTGCTGTGTCCCATGCAGCACCCTACATTACAGCACTCAGCCCTGCTGCACGCTGCACTCAAACCAAAGTATTTTTATGGCCAGGCATCATTTTTCACTCTCCCCAGGACTGAGACAAGAGAGATAACTCAACACCTCCGAAAGAGATTTGACTTGAGCGCAGCACCACCAGTCTAAATATGATGAATCTGTTTTTGCAGGAGCCAGTCAGCATGTCGCAAGGCTTGCTCTAGAGATATCTGGGGGGAGCCTCCTTAATTTAGTAAGGGACTGCTTGGAGCTGATGGGGTTGACGAGGGTGGATGGGATAACGCTGGCATAGATAATGAGTGTGAGAGACAATTAAATAAAAGCAAGTTAACAGGTGAGAAGGAACCTGTGGATTGAAGTACTTATCAGATAGAGATCAGAACCTACTGTATGTAAACGGGGGACTGAATTTGTAAATAGAGTGTAAACAACACGGATGGTGAATTGCGGTAGAGGGCGTGAGTAATCTATAGAGAGAAAGCAAGAGTTCGTAGCATTAGATTTCAGCGTGTTTGATCTTGCACCTCTCATGTTACCGTCTATTGTTTGCCAATTAAAATATCTGCAGTGAATTTTAAGCTCTGGATGTTCTCTGGGATGACTCAACTTACCACCCCGGCCCGTTTTAGCAGAATGGTTATGTAGTAGAGTCGGAAGCCCACCCTGGAGGATCCCTGTTTTTGCCCCCTGTGCCTTTGAGAGACTGAATCCATGTTCTGTGACTGAACTATGCTTTGACACCCACCCCACATGGGAAATACTGTCTCTCTTTGCCATGCGGCCCACTGGCAGGCAGGGTTCTCAATTTGGTCATGGAATGGGCAAAGCAGCCCGGTGCTGAGCATGCAGGGTTTCCACCACATAGACTTTATTTGGGTGGGAAACCAATGCACAATCCACAATCACACTAATCCCAAAATTGAAAACCAAATACCTACCAACTAACGGACATCTGATTAGTCAAATATTCGGGTCCAGTCCTACACAAGTTCTATTCTTTCAAATTAATCATCAGTTATTATGGTTTTTAAAGTATTTCAGAGAAATTGAATAGCTTCAAGAACACAAACTCATACTTGTCCGCCCATCCTCTGTCTCTCATAGTCATTCACAGCTCTATCAGTGACAGAAAAACGTGATGTCAAATGACGTAGAATTACTTTTAGAAGTCAAATGATTTAGCTGAAGCAAAGCACCATCCTTTCTATTCAGACATGTTTGATGTTAAAAATGTGTATGGTAAAAAAAAAAAATAGCTGCTCCAACATGATTTGATATAAATGGACATCCTTGTAGGGCTGCTCGATTATGGCAAAAATCATAATCACGATTATTTTGGTCAATATTGAGATCAAGATTATCGAACACGTTGGGTTGCAAAATACATCTCTAGGATAAATAAGGATAAATCATAAACACATTAGTTATAGATATTATTTGTGATGAAATGGCAAAATAATCCCCCACAAAGCATGATAAACGAGACTGGGACTGTGTTTCCAGACGGGCCGGAAAGTTTTGCCAACATCGCCGCACAGAGGAGAGTCCGCCCCGGTTGGCAGTCGTGCCGGGAGCAGGAGGCTCTGTCCCTCCCCACAGCGAGAGAGGCCACAGCGAGCAATAAGCGGTGAGGTCCGGGCGACGGGTGCTATAAAGCACCACTTTCACCCCGAGCCTTTCCAAGCCGACCTAGAGCCAGTCGCTGCAGACCACGGTGGAAATGCAGCCGGCGAGGGCCAGCCAGCGCCGGGTAGCATCCGTCACTGACCCACCGTGCGGGGCGAAATGAAAGCAGTGCGCTGGATTTATAACTCAAGACAAAACGAGAGCGTCATTGCAAAAAGGAATGCGACACAATAATCGTTTTATGTCTTGTTCTCGTTTTCATAATCGACGGAAGCCACAGTCATAATTGAAATTGAAATTTGATTAATTGCACAGCCCTACATCCTTGGTTTTTTCTAGCATCAAACCAGCAGTTTGTGGATATTACTTTCTAGCTTTACACCATTTCAGAGTGCATCTGCAATCATAAATTGGCTTCTACAAGCAAAACAAGACTTTGAAGTGAGTTTGAAGACATATATTTATATATTACGTAACAGAACTTCAAAATAGAAAGCTTGTAATTTTGTATCTCCTAAAATAAATAGCCAACTGACTGTATGCCAGTAAACAGCTCAGCAGCTGACTGCTGGTGTGAGGTGTCGTCCAGGGGCCACAGGGTGATCTGGCTGGAGCTGACTGAGTGGTTGCCACCCCCTTCGTCCCCCTTTTCTTCTTCTTATCTTTCTGCGAGGGGTCTTGTTCCATGCCACACAGCATATTGTATTTATAACTCGGACTCCTCCTCCTCCCTTCCTCCCCTCTCCTTACCTCATCCCCCAGTCACACCATCTTTTACTTCACTAGTAGAGCACGAGGCTCTCACCTCTTTGATGTGACAAACCTCACGATTCAGCATCATCATGTCTCGTTATGAGTGGCTATGATTAGCCCAGATGCTTTAGTCTTGGGTATGACTCCATTTCTCATACATCTATCTTTATGCCGTCTTTAACACCCACTGTCTCTTTCTTAGGCACTGTGGTGCAATCATGGGGGTCAGAGCACAATATTGCAGAAACCAAAATTATGTGTTTGTTTTTTCCTTTGGGGCTTGACCTCGCTGGCAACCTGGAGGATCTGTAAGAATAAGAGGATGTAGGCAGGGTCAGTGGAAGCAAAAAGGATTTGGGTTAGTGGGGGTTGGAAAGCGGCAAGGCTCCAGAAGGAATTTTCCTGTTTGTAAACTGGTACAAGCTGCTATATCCCAATGTCCAAAAAATGTGGAAGAGATTCATTGTACACCGGGGAGGTAGGAGGATGTGGGTACATTAGTCTAAGCTGTGATGTACTTTTATTTATTGCAGTGAGTGATATCATTGAAATGCATTTTTTATGGCGTGTATTGTTTTATCTGGACCGCCATAAAATAAATGGTGCCTGTGCTTCCTGTCTGCTCTGCAGCAGGCCCGGGCTTGTTAGATAGTTGTTTTGTGGCGCTTTAGCTTTGCACCAGTGATCTCACTGGTTTGTGAGATCTCTGCAGAGACACGCCTTCCAGGAAAAATAAGGGTTTTCCCGTCACAAGAATTTTCCCACCCACACACACACACACACTGGCTGTGTTGTTTTTGTGAGTCTGTTTCTGTTTATATGATGATGCTGAACTACAGCACCTACAGCTATATCATGGACATGAAATGAGGGGAATTTAGTCAGTGTACTTTCAGGGGAATCTTTGTTGGAATTGACTGTCAGTAATCCTTGACTACGTTATGAATAGTGAATGTGAAAGAATGCGATTTTTGGTGACGTAAATCAGAATGTACTGGGAAATTAATGACTGAAGGAAAGAGCAAATCCAAAAGGGAGGAATGGACAGTGACATAAAGTGTTTTATGATATTTGGATGTTAGTGTGCCTTTGAGATAAGCGAGGTGATCTCCCCCATCCCATCTAAATGTCTTCTTAGCAGACGACATTCATCAAGCATGCTGACAGAATCCCAATGAATGCATTGGTTGGTCATAAACTCATCTAATAGCCAAACTAACATAGCCTAGGTCCCACCCACACAAACACAGACACATTGCAGTATTTGCACCTCAGCAACAGACTGATACAAGCCTGCTGCTTAAGCATCACATTGGCCAGGAGGAGCAACTTGAAGATCAACACATGAGTAGCTTCCGACAAAAACATTGTGTGCTGCAGTGTGCTGACTTGACTATGAGTTGCCGCAAACTGCATCTGATTATCGTAAAGTGGGCATGTCTGTAAAGGGGAGACTCGTGGGTACCCATAGAACGCATTTGTATACACATATCTTGAGGTCAGAGGTCAAGGGACCCTTTGGAAATGGCTAAGACAGTTTATCCTCGCCAAAATTTAGCGTAAGTTTGGAGCAATATTTAACCTAATGCTGGCTAGTTCCAGCTAGTATGAGATGGATGGTACCAATGTATTTCTTAGGTTTTCTAGTTTCATATGATACCAGTATCTTCACTCCAGCTTTAAAACTGAGCCCGCTACAACCTCCGAAAAATCGGTTGGGTTAATGCGTTAAAGAAATTAGGGCTGTTAAAGCAAATTTGCGTTAACACGTTATTATTGCGTTAACTTTGACAGTCCTACTTTTTAGATGTGAGGTGCCTCATGGAACTCACTCACAAACTCACTCATTCACATTTAGCAGGCTGGAAAACTTCATATAATTAAAGGGGTGAGGACATGTTTGTCTGCCTTGCATCTAGATTTGTGTATTTCAAAGAGAAGTTGAGATCTCTGCTCCATTTGAATGTGTCCAGTGACTCCTTCATGATCCTCCCCATTCTCCCAATGTGTGGCTCTTTGCTTCTGAGCAGCGCCGGAACTCTAATGGTCGTTGTCCTTTACACTCCGGTGTGATTGACGTCAGCCAGGCTTCTCACCGGTCTCCTCTCATAAACCTGTGCGTGACACTCTTTGCCCCTCAGCGTCTGACTGACGAGCATCATTACCCAGCAAAGCATTTGGCATTGAGACTGTAGGAACCTTGTTATGAAAGTGTACATGAAAAGACCCTGACACCTGTCAGAGATCAAAAACACACGCTACAGTCAGTACAAGGGTCTTATTTGGGTCTAGCCATTTGTCAGGAATGTGCCATATTCAAGGTCTCTGCAGCTGTCGTCACTATGTACACATCCACACACGCAGTTACTTTAACTCTGAGGGACTTAGTGTGACGTCGCCGTGAGTTACCTTGTAAAAGATCAGTACATAAAAGAGTACAGTCAGTGTAAAGTGCTCCAGTGACGTGTTTTCGGAGAGAGTGTGTGGATGATGGAGAAATGAACAGTAACAGTGGAAAAACAGCATTCATTGTTGAAAGGACATGTTTAGAATAAAGACAAATGTTGATAATTTAATATAAAATGGTATAACTTAAACCAATGAAAATTGCTTTTTCTTTAGCTACAAGATATATTTCTTCTTCTGTTGATATTATTTTTTCCTTTTTTCTTCCTCGCTTCCCTCCTTATCTCCAACAGGTTCGCTACATCTCTCAGACACAAGGTGTGCCAGGGGAACATTTATTGAATGCGGGGACAAAGACAGCGCGGTTCTTTCACAGAGAGTCCGACTCACCTTATACAGCATGGAGAATAAAGGTGAGGAGTATTTACACACCTGCAAAATATGGCAAACTGGCTTATTCCCATTTTATTCCAAACCACTACCCTTGTTTTGCTTCACTAAAAGCTGTTTGTGAAAGTCATAGGTCAGCTCTAACTCAGTCAACAAATATTTTCGTCCTCCCTCTGGGCAAACAAAGACTGCAGTTCCAACTAAAGAAGCAATGATAGCTTTGCGGAAAGAAAGATGATTAAGCCAAAGAAAATATGAAACTCACAGTCACATTGCTCCACATCCTGTGAATCTGCTTAGAATTCTACAATGACATTTTTCTGAGGAAGAGGCAATAGAGACAGAGCGCAATGCGTCATCCTCTGAAAACCATGCCCACCTGAAACGTTTACAAAATGCCTGCAGCTAATTAAAAACATACGATTTCTGCATGTCAAAGGATTATTTTAGCACTCTGTCGACAAGGAGTGAAGTTGATGTGGACAAGTTAGCTATTCGCGAGCTAATGTTAGCTATGTGTTATCAAGTTACTGTAGTTAGCTTGCAGTATGACTTGTAAGCATAATACTGCATAGCTTTCTGATGTATCCACATTCCACAAGTTGCATACTGTCAAATGCTTTAGCTTAACTTACAGGTAGTTACAGATAAATATGGTTGGCCTAAAACTGACATTTGGACAAAATGCTTGCTGCACATGTAACGTTAGGCGTATTCAGTGTAGGGATCCCACAGTTTTCCCATTCTTCCTGCTGATGCCTCACGTTTTATTGACTGTATCCTCAGTTTTTCAGTTCGGCAGCTTATAAAACATTTGTTCTGGGTTCTTTACCATGTTGGTAATGCATCCAACCACAAAGCAGCTTTTAGGCATTTCTGTCAAGACATGACAAGGAAGCACCTTCTTGCAATACAGAGTCAATGGAGAGCAATGAATTGTTTTCCCCTCCGGTGTGGGCAGGTCTTAATTGTGATCTGTCTCTATGCAATTTGGGAGCACGAGTCATGGGAATACTCACCCTGTCTCCCTACTTTGGAATATGAAATTGTGAATATGCAGGTTTTTCCAATTTTTCTTACATAGCATGAATGAACAAGTTTATAGCAACATAAAACTATTAAAATCATAACATAACTGAGCACTGCAAATGCTTTGCTGAATTCAGTGCTTGTGGCCTCACTAAACATTTTTTCTTTCTGTAGTCAACAGATGAGCATGAGACGGAGACGGGGATGAAATCAAAGGAAGCCAGGAAGTACATCTTCAGCTGTTTGGATGACATAGCGCACGTATGTTCAGCTGCTCGGACCACAAATGTACCTAACAGGACTTCAGAGGAAGTTCAACATCAAATGTTGTTTAGAGGATGTAGGCTACTGTGTCTTTACCAGAGGAAGTACACCCACAGCTGTCTGAACAGAATACACATCTTATTTCTGGGAAAGAAAAGAGCACCTCTAAGCTTAACTTCCCTTCAGTTAAATGCTAAACACAAATTAAAAAAAATGAAGCTTCAGGTTTCACTCACTATACTCTGTTAAAATACACCGCGGGTGGAAATTCCCCAGGCAACCATCAATGCTAGATTCTTGAGAATTCATGTTCATGACGAATTGCTTATCTTTCCTAGGAAATTGCCATCAAAACATCCTTTGATTCATCATACACAGAGCGTACTGTTCTTTCAATATGTAATTCTGTTGATGAACAGTTGTTTTGACCACTAGTTTTAACAGTAAAATGTTTGTCTTCCAGGTGAACTTGGTGATGAATCTGGAAGGTAGTGACTTATTGGCGGAGAAGACAGACCGTCGGGAGTTTGTGGGCCTGCTGAAGAACATGTTGTTGATTGATGCAGAAGAGAGGATTACCCCTGCCGAAGCTCTCAGCCACCCCTTTGTGACGATGCAACACCTGCTCGACTTTCCCCATAGCAACCAGTGAGTCCACTTAACCTCAGATTTTCAGACATGTTGTCATTTTGACCTTTCTCCACAACTTCAACTCTCTCTCTGTGTCACTCCTCTTTGCCTGTAGTGTGAAGTCATGTTTCCACATCATGGATGTTTGCTGGACTCGTCCCAGTGCATACGAGGCGGCCAACAGAAACAAAGGGCCTTTCATCAGACCTGTGACCACAACCGCCGCTGCCTCCGTCAACCACCCATTCAGCAAGATTACCGGTGTCCACGCTCAAGTAAGTCGTTCAGGATGTGTTTGCATCGTGATCTGTGTGGTGGGGGGTGTTAATACATGTATACACAGTAATCTTTAAATGAGGGAATTAAAACATTTCACAACTAGAAGGGAGCTTGAAGAGCGCAGACCTCCGCCAAGGTCAATCCGCTCAAAAATTGAATGGGTTCCTTGGCCCACGCTATACCCTTAAAAAGTTAAAAATTGGTCCTTTAGTTTTCCTGTAATCCTGTTGACAAACAGACAAACAAACCAAACTGAAAACAACAAAGGAACCAACCAATAAGTTGGTATCTGTGATCTCTGTGTGTGTGTGTACATACATAGACACACATACACAATTTTCTTGTTTCCTGAACTGGAAATTGAGGAAAATATCTCAATATCTGAGTGATGGAATAATCACAGATGGTGTGGGTCATTGACATGCAATGTGTTGTTCTGTTCATCTGCTCCTGTGAAGACTGATCATGTAGACAATTTCCTCGCCTTTATTGCTTTCGTGTATGCCGACTCGCCCCGTCTTATTGCGTCCTAGCACCGCTGTCATGGCAACAAAATCACGTCATGTTTCTGAGGTCATGGCAACGGTGCAAATCAGCGTTGTTGCTGAGGAAAAAAAGGAGCTGACCCTTTTTTTGGATCTTTATAATGCAAAACATCTCAAAGTCTATGCAAAAAGCCACTACTCTGAGGATGAAATGTGAAAGGATGACCAATGGTGATGACATATGTGTACACAGACACAAGGATAATATTATATCTCTCATTCCTATTCAGAATTGAAACCTGATGAAAGATTAACTGGTCACACTCTATGCAATAAAACTGCTCAGCTATAAATGTCTGTTTCCATGGAGCAGTATAGTAAATGGTAAATCTTTCTTCTTCAGAAGAATTTAACAAGAACATGTGGTGGCTTTTTTAGTATTTTCCTCTGAAAGGCTGCTTTGTGTTTACTATCATGTGTATGGGGTGGGGGGGGGGGGGGGTTGGGCTACATGCAGAAGCTGTAACAGAACAATATAGGCCTAGTTCTCGTTATTCAATAAATGTGATTATAGCCAGGCACGAGAGCAGCCTGAGTAGTGAAGCAGAGGCACATGCTTAACTGTTCTTTGTTTAGCCCTCAGGCCTGTCTCAAACAGTAAGTTCAACATTGTGTGACGACCTTTTAGTCATCCAACTATTTAAATGAATCTAACCTCGGTGAGCCTGGTAAATTGGTTAATCAGATTATTAGCGTGTTCATATAAAAAAAAGAGTCCAATCATATGTAATATCAGCAAATCACAAGCAGCATTTTAATGAGATGAAAGTATTGATCAAGACATATTTTCTTTTGCCTAATGGATCCCTTTAAGCACAGTGGCTCCAGTTTTTCCAGGGAGTTGATTAGTAAGCAAGTTGGCCTTGGATATAGTTTGATTCAGTACCCTGAACTTCCTCTGGAATAGATCAGCCATGTGTTCGAGGTTATGATGGTGATCTACCACAGATTAGCCAAGTGAGCAACTGTTTTTCAACCGAAATGCCAGGGTTATGCCTAAAAGAAGCTGACTAACCCACTAATCTCTCAGTACAGGCCCCCTGGCTCTGTCTGGCTGAAATACAGACCACTCTTGACAGGGGTGTCGCCATCTACTGGCTCTTTAATGCTATTGTTGATCATTGTAATACCTCAGAAGTCCAATCATATCCCTTTTTTCCTTTTTTTTAGGGATTAGCCCAATCTGCTACATCAGTGATGCACCCTGGGATATCACTGCAGACAGGAAGTGGTCAGTTTGGATGCAACGATTCATTTCAGCAGGCACTCATTCTATGTCCCCAAACCATTCAAGGTAGCTAAATCTTTATTTCACTTGTTGATTATTCTTTGTGGTTAGTTAGACTTAATTTCTTAAAGTCAAATATTTCCTGTCCATTGTCCCTGCAGGAATCCCCACCAACACGGCTAAACCAACAGGCTACTCTGTTCGAATGGAGGCCTCTGTGCCTCTTGTCACTCAAGCACCCTCCATCCAGCCCATACAAATCAGACCTGGAGTCATCACACAGGTAAGGGCGTAGCAAGGATAGGAATGATGGTAATAGAGGTGAAAGAACATAGGCTGAGATGGAGGGACAGCTTAGCTTCATTAGTAAGTGCAGACGAGGTGAACGTATTGATAGGTATATTAATTTAAAGGTATGGTTGGTGATCTTGAGAAACTAGAAAGAATATACTTGATTTTTAAAAATGATCCAACCGGAAAACCGAGCCCAGTCTTGCCAACTCTTTTCTGATAAAAGTAGCACTAGCTCCAATAGTCCCTAAATCCAGCTAGAAAGTCCCCAAGTCTCCAACTCCGACAGTCCGTCCCTTCAGGCGTCCCTCCAAAGCCACTCCCTCACAGTTATCATTACGAACATAAACATATCATAATGAAAGTGAACGGCAAACATGAGTGCACGGGCAGAGAGCACGCAGGCAGACAGGCAGGTAATCCGTCTAATCATTGCATTCGGGCTGAACAAAATGATTAGACGGGTTTATTACAGTCCTGTGACAGCCACAGATACCAGATTGTTTTTCTCTTTTTTTTCAGAGCATTTGATTCATTGATTGTTGTCGGAATGTAACGAGAATTTCAACAAATATAACAAAAATGTTTTAAAATCTTTACCAACCTTGCATTATAATATGTTTTATTCTAAGTCATTTCGAATGACAAAAAAACACAAATGCAAAGACTCTCATTTACGTGCGTGTGTGTGTGTGTGTTAATGAAGTTGGAAGTTTATGTTTGATGCGCAAGAAAACTACGAGATGTAACGGTTTTGCTTCTCTGATTTCCAACAGGCCTGGTCCAACCGTGCACAGCAGATTTTGGTGCCCACTTGGCAGCAGGTGACATCAGTGCCCCCACCACCAACCAGTATGGCGTCTGACTCTGTGGCAGGTTCACAAAGATTGGGTGACTGGGGGTAAGCAATTTGTGTGTCTGTTTCTGGTAGTTACAGCACAATATTCATATCCGTTCTTAATATGTTCCTTACAGTTCCAATATGTAGTATTATCTAAGGCAGTATGTATTAGTGCTTTATTGCCATTAGTTGCTATGCACACCCTTGGGAATGGCTGTACTGCTCTGATACAGCACGCCTGCTCCCCTGAATATTAATGATCGATGAGTCATACATGTCCCTTGGGACCAGTGACTGAGAGCATTTTGTTAGTAATAGTGCTAAAGGCTTTTGGCTCAATTTGCAATGTTCTGTTTCCCTTAACGCAGGAAAGTGCGTCCCCATGGTAACCATTACAGTTCCATGATTGCACACTCGCAGCCATTCTTAACCAACCAAATGACCATGTCCACCCACCACCAGCCAATCAACATAGGCATTGCACATGTGGTGTGGCCACAGCCAGCTGCCAACAAGAGGGCCAAACCTTGTGTGAACAGGTATGGCACGTGAGTATCGCCTTTTGCAAATAAGGGCGCTTTCACAAAAGAACATTTAGTCCGTTTTAATCTAACTATGGTGCGTTTTTATTGGGCAATTGTGAACTCAGTAATTGTGCACTGGTGCGAACCAAAACAACCGGTCTGAGACCGCTTGCGAAAGGTGGTCTCGGACCGTTTCCAAGCGAACCAAAACACAGGCTGCCTGTGCGGTCATTTGTTGAGATGGACACAGGTAAACGACAGGTTAACATGAGTGGGAGAGGACTGACCTGGACATCTGCAGAAGTCCGATGTTTGCTTGACATCTGGGCCGAAGAGAACATACAGAATTTGCTAAATAAAATCCACAAAAATAGTGACGTTTATAAAGTAATTCGAGGTAAACTGGAGGAGATGGGATTTGTGTGTACAGTAGATCAGTGCTGAGTCAAAGTGAAAACACTTCAACAGCAATGTATTAAAGTCCACAATTCCCTGTATGGAATTGGCAGTAAATATGTTTTTTATTTGGTCCGCTTTCATTTGTGCACTGTGAAACAAACCAAAAATATCAATTTCTTTCTAATTTGGACCAGCCAAACGGACTATAGCATGTGAAAGCGAACTACAACACAGATATATACACTAAAACAGGTTCTTCCTTTCTGAAAGTAACTTGTTTTCTTCTATAGGGGCAGCAACTTCTCCCAAAACACAAACGTCCAAAATTTAGCATGCCAGTCCCCAAAGATGGCCGACACAGCGAAGAATGTGCAGCAAGTAGAAGCCAGATGCCCAGAGGAAGGGCGTACTGCCGGAGAGGAGCGAGGAACAGAGCAAGTGGAGGAGGATGATTTGAACTGCTGTAAAGTGGAGCCGGACTGTGAGGAACTTTCAGTTTCGCAGGAGCAGCGGCAGGCCATGGTGATCTCTGATCTAGTTAGCCCGACTGTTAGCGTCATCAGTATCAGCAGCGACGAAGAGGAGAGCGCGCAGAGACACATGGGGGAGTGAGTACTGACCATCAGGTTTGATATTTCTAAATTGGTTCTAAAAATGTTGTGTCTTATTGTATTTGTCTCTGTTTGCACACAGGTGTAAGGGTAGTGCAGATTGTGAGGCGTGTCAGAGCACCGTCAGTATGGAGAGAGTCTGCTCCCTCAGCAGTCCAGACAGCACGCTCAGCACCAGCTCTTCAGCCTCAGCCCAGTCCAGCACCTCACCCTGCAAACACCCCAACAGGTACGGTCAATGCAACCGATTCAAACAAAGAATCCTACAAATGTTTTTTTCCTGGTTGTACATTAGCCGTAAACTCCTTCCTCATTGGTTACCCTCTTGCAGTATGTCAGACGATGAACAGGAGAGTGGTTGTGACACAGTGGACAGCTCGCCTGCCTCGGACGCCTCTGGCCATAGCAACAGTCCCTTCACACAGCGACGCTTCATCGCCGACGGCAACCAGAACTGCGAGCCCCGCATTGCGTGCGTTGCCCCGGAGACCGAGCCCAGCAGGCCGACAGTTCGTACCGTTGTGGTGCCTCCAATGAGGGTGCAGAACAACAACTACTACCCTGCTGCCTGTGAAACATATGGCAACACAGGTAAAACTGGACATATGATGAAATCCATTCAGTATGTTCCTTATTTAAGTCTGACTTTGAGGTGACCTAATAATGCTTATTAGATATTAAGTCTACAGGCTGAAAACGTGCCTTGATATACTTAGGAACTGCTGAACGTGACCTGTGTGGCCTCTGTATTAGACCCAGACACCTTTTTTTTTTCTGCACACTCAGCTGCTTTGTGTGTGAAGTACACTCTGATGGTGTTATCCACTCAGAAGACTAGCAAGTTCATGAGTAGGTCATGCTAGCTCAGAGATCCAGTCACCACTGCTGCTGTCTGCTCCACAGGTCACATGGCCTGGGATTACGCTGTCTTTGTAGACCACAGAGGTTCTCACAGGTGATTATGGGTGACCTGCTCTGTGAAGTATCTGCTCTCATCTCTGGAGTGGATATTTGTTTGCTGTCATCAGTCTTTTACTCTGGCTCCAGACTGACTCTGAGTGCCTCTCTATCTGTGTGGTTCTGCACTTTTTAAAGCTACATAAGACATGCGTAAATTGCCCCACAATGAATAATGTCCTGAATAAAATGTTCAAAACATGGATGTCAAGCAGAGAACACATTTTCTGGCTGTCATAAACAAATAAATGCTTGATGAATGTTTCTTTCTGGTGTTAAAGTGGAGTGACGCATGCAATATGTAGGCTTTATTAACAGCTGGGATATCGCTGTCTTTCACAGCAACTGACTACATTTAAAACCTCTTCATAGGTGTTTTAAAGTGGAGGGTTCAACTGTAAATCCTCAGAAAAAATCATGCAGAGCCTTTCATGTCAACCCTCAATCTATTGCAACTAAAGCCCCACATAAAAGGGCACAGCTTGATATTCTCGTGCTACCAGGTGTATTTATAGCTGATGGTCTGACCCCACTATAAGCTCCATGAGCAAGCTTAGTTACCATCACCTCCCAGATCCCCCCAAACATATCTATTTATAATCCCCTAGATCATATTAAGAGGACAGATGCCACTATTTTTAAAGGTCTGGACCTGATCAAACAGCTGAAATCACTGATAAGCCTACAAAGTCACAAATGTTGTCATTTCTGCAGTTGTATCCAGTCCCCGGTTGCTTCCTCTCTGCCTGCCCTTACTTACATTGTGATATTGATAGCGGGACACCAAATTGTCTGCATTAACACGTCATCTCCATCTCTCTGTGTCTCTTCGTCCGTCCCTCTCTACGTGACCTCCTACCTCGGTCTTAGAGTATTCATGCCAGTCCATAAGGCGAGGCATTCCTGGGCGGCATCATCACCACTCCACTCCCCTCCTCAACCGGCCGCAGAAGATCAACCCTGCATTCCAGCCCCATCAACAGCAGCCTATCGGCTTTGGGCAGGTGAGACCATGCATTACGCAATCACAAACACATATACACAAGAGTAAGTAAACATACACAGGGTTCCCATGCGTCTTGGAAAACAGGTATATTGTGTCCATTACTCCATCCCATGTTAGAAACTCTGATATGATTGTGACACAAAATGTTCTGTAAAAGTCCTGTAAAAGGATCTCTAGAAAAGATTGGGAACCCTGATACACAACTTTTTATATTTCATGCCTTAAGGGTTGTTGGCTGCAGAGAGAAATTGGGGACATTTGGCCCCATTGATGAATCACAATACAGAGTATAAGCATTTGTATGGCCAAAGAGAAATTATGTTTATCGAAGATGGCAAAATCTATTTCATTTTCATAAGAAAACAGATTGCCGGGGTAAAAGCACTAATGTACCACCTCGGTTTAATCACTGGCAGAGGTAATGCTTTGGACAGGGTGTCCCACTGAACACAACTGGCAGTATTTGCTTGTGGGAAGTCTCATTTTATAACCTATCAAATCATTGTAGCCTGCATCTGCCCTGAAATGTGAAGAAGTGAAGAAGTTAGCAAATTCTACCAGAGAGTGCAAGTTCTAAAGTGGATGTGACTACACTCTGTACATTTAGGTGATAAAAAGCACATTTGAATTGCAAATATGTCCTTTTTTATAGCAGAGCGGGAGCCAAGAGCACACTTCATACTGTAAATGGATTTTAATTCATCTGCCACAGTAGCTTTTGTCGCTAACACATCAGCCAGCTCCGCTCAGAATTACTCACAGCTGGCGGTTGAACATTTCCAACTGTGTTTAAGGGTGAAGGCATTTCACTGCTAATACTGCTTACTTAGTGGATTGTCAGTAAGACAAAGGGAATGAATAGAATATTTTAATCTTATACACACACAGTAAGATGAGGTGAATGTCAGGATTGGTAACGACTAGGGCTGTCAATCGATTGAAATATTAAATCGCGATTATTGGCATGATTGTCTATAGTTAATCGCAATGTCGCAAATTAATTGCATATTTTTTATCCGTTCATAATGTACCTCAAAGAGAGATTTGTCAAGTATTTCATGCTCTTATCAACATGGGAGTGGGCAAATATGCTTGTTTTATGTAAATGTATGTCTTTATTTATCATTGGAAAATCAATTAACAACACAAAACAATGACAAATATTGTTCAGAAACCCTCACAGGTACTGCATTTAGCATACAAAACATGCTCAAATCATAGCATTGCAAACTCAAGCCCAACAGGCAACAACAGCTGTCAGTGTGCTGACTTGACTATAACTTGCCTCAAACTGCATGTGATTATCATAAAGTAGGCATGTCTGTAAAGGGGAGACTCGTGGGTACCCAAAGAACCCATTTTCACCCCTTTGAAAATGGCCATGACAGTTTTTCCTCGCCAAAATTTAGCGCAAGTTCGGAGCGTTATTTAACCTCCTTTGTGACAAGATGGTACCAATGGATCCATAGGTTTTCTAGTTTCATGTGATACCAGCATCTTCACTCTAGCTTTAAAATTGAGCACATTTCAACCTCCGAAAGATCAATTGCGTTAATGTGTTAAAGAAAGGCGTAAAAACAAATTTGCATTAACGTGTTATTATTATGCCCGAGTCATGACATTGACATGTAAAAATGTGGAAACGGCAGCATCTAGTTGCTCGTAAAGACAAACTCTGTCGATGAAGATGGTGAATCTGATTAGCGGGTATTCTCTCTCTCTCAGGTGCAGCATTTCGGTTCCTGCCATCAGGAATGGAACGGCAACTTTACCCACCGGAGACCACAGGCCTATATCCCTCCCACCATGCATGGGCACACATTCACCCTGTCCCACAACAGCCCAAACCACACCGCGGGCCCCCACCCCCACCTTGGGGGCCACCCGCACACCCAGCCCACCTTACTGTCCTACCCCTCGGCTGGTCCTCTGGTCACGGCTGCCCCCGTGGCCCACCTCCTGGCTTCCCCCGTAGCCTCCCGCCCCGTCCTCCAGCCCACCTACAGCATCTCCCACCCGGCAGGCATCGTGCATCAGGTCACAATGGGCATCAACCCCCGGCTGCTGCCCTCCCCCACCTTGCACCCCCAGGGCCAATTCAAGCCCCTCTTTCCCCCGCACTCCTACATTGCCTCGCCCGCCTACGCCAGTTTCCCTCTCAGCCCCACCAAAATAAACCAGTACCCTTACATCTGAGCATGGCTGCCCAGGTACCCTTTATACCACCTGAGGGCTAAGTGAGCAGGGCGAAATCTATCTTAAAACCAGAAAACATGGTTTTCATTTCCTAAACCATGGCACAACCACAGAGAAAGCAAGCTATTTTTTGAATCATGTAGACTTGGGTGTAATTGAACTTCAAGCTTTAAAAAAAAAAAAAAAGAGTTCCAATGGTTGGAGATGATTTGGGCAAATATAAAGAAGGAAATAATGTATGAATGATTGAATGAAAGAATGAATGAGTAGTTAAACTCACACTTAATGTGTTTTTTGCACATTTGATATATATCTTTGCATTGGATCTTCTACGAATACTCCTCAAAACAGGTAAAATAATTGGGGTGGTGTTGAATAGTTAGACTTTGCACCCCTGATCCCAGCTATTTTTCTATATTGCCTTCTTACGTGTGCAAGACACATCCATATTTGTAAAGCCATCCCAGTCTCTAGCTCTAGATCGACAGATGCACACGTCGTCCACAGTGTATGTTGTACTGCGTTTGAAGTATTTGTACCTTTTCGGTGTCTTTTGGTGTTAGCAATGTCAAGTCAATTAACCGATTTATATAGGGTTGTTCCTCACGCTGCATGTGGTCTTGCATGAGCAAAAATGTAAACGGAAAGATGCATAGACGTTGCTCTTATTGTTTGTGTCACAAGACTCGCTGCATTGTATAACTGTCCCCAGCCATAGTGCCTTACATATTTGAGGTTGTTAATGTTACTACTTATATATGACTATATACATGAATATTAATGTACTGGACTGCAGCACTTGAAATTCCAATCAGTCAATGCATCCTATGTGTGAGTATATATATGCACACGTGTATATGTCCATGCATAGCCTGCATGGATGTGATGTATCGCGGATAGCGGTGCTTATCTTTTTGGAGTCGGTGTATATTTCAGTGTGTAGTGAGTTACTTTTTTCTGTTCTTTCAAGAAGAACAGCATGCTTTGCTGTTGCGAATGCTTACTGTTTCATTAAAAAAAACGTTCGTTTTTTTTCCGTTCTCCCTTTTCCCCCGAATGAACTAGTGTACAAAGTGCAAGTACTGAGTATTGCTTAATATTTGATAATCACTTTCTATTTAGTGAAACTATTATTACGAAACAGTATTTGTACTGTTTGATGAAACTGCAATACAATCTAAATAGTCGTTGATTCGTTTTTTCTTTTTCGTCTTTTCATTTTGAGTGTTTTCACTTTGTTTCTTAGATGTTTAGAAGTGTGGTGGGCATGGCTTTGATTAGGTAAGGAGAAAAAAATGCAAAATTAATTCACGGTATGGGATTTTCTAAGCCTGAGCAAACCATGCAGTATTCGATATACACACATATATGGACATATATTATAGAGCTAGACTATTTAGTACAGATGCTTGATAAGGTGTGAGTTAATTGTGTGCAATTCTCTCATTTATGCATGTGTGACAAAGTTAACTTTTTCCCTTTACATTATACCATTTGTTAAAGGCTTAAGGCTTATCGGTGTCGACTGCTTATTTTATACATTCCGTCAGGGAGGATATATACATATATATATATATGATGGTAGCACCAGTCTATATATATGTAGATATGCTGTGTGTGCATTTTATCTGTTCATTTTACTAGTTATGTGTGTATTTTTTTTGTCTTTTATTTTCAAATGAAGTTGCTTGTGCAGCACCAAAGACTGTAATTCATTTCCTGAGCAAGGTAGCTATTCTGTTTGCATAGACCTCAGTTATACTGTAGTTGTAGAATGGGGTTAAATTAAAACAAACAAAAAAAATTGTATTTAAAAAAAACAAAAACAAAAAAAACGGCAGAGGTTTTGTCTAGCTTATTGGGCAATTAATAAGTCGTATCATTTCTTTCTTGAATGTATCATAGATAAGCTGCTACATGATGATTGCCACTTCGATAGCTGTGAAATTAGGTGATTTCTCTGAGTTTAAACCTAGCGTTGCTATTTTTGTATAGGTCCCTAATTATCTGAAATAGAAGTGGTTTTGATTTTTGTGTTTTGCGTTCATATTTGGAGTGTCATTGTAACTACTGTATTGCTGATGATGAACATTAGTTGCATTTGTTGTTTCTCGGGGTGTGTGTTTTTGCATCAGTATTTTATCCTTATTAACCTTTCGGGCTCATCACTGCATATAAATGATGTATCGATGTAACTTAATTTTTTGTATGTTTTCATATTGACGTTTTGTACACATCTAAAGCTGTAGCTTGCAGGATTGATTTAACTTTTTCATTGTGTGTATATACGGTATACTAGCAGTACTCTGTTGTGTGTTACAGGAGCACTGTGAGATGCCAGAAAAACAAAATTCATTATGTTCATTGAAAAGCTTCTGTAATGTTTCCACCGACTACACACTCGCCACTAAGCACTCATACAAGGTAGTCAGGCTTGTAAGGGTTTGGGGGGTGATTAGACTGTGTGTCCAAAATTAAATTCAGCCCAGTGTTTCTGTTCCAAAATAATGTTGTTCTACTGTTTCAAATTGATTTGAACAAATATTTATTGCAACCTTTTTTTAACTGTTCAATGTTATATCTGGCTAGAGTTTCACAGTTTGTTGTTCTAAACTGCCTTGTGTTCGGATCGCTCTCCCCTTTATGAGTGTCTCATATCAAAAAATGATGTTTTGTCCACAACAGAATTGTGGCCATTGTTATGTGTTCCTTATCGAAATTGAGACAGTGTGAGCAGCACTGTGTATGTGCCTTGAGCTTCAGAAAAGTGAGAATTCAAGAAGGTGATTCTTCACCTCTTATTTGAGGAGGAAGGCATAGAATCCACTAAAACATCCGCTACCGTATAGAGTAGGCAGTCTTTTAACGGCCACACGACCAGGAATAAACACAAAACACATAATAGGATTTCATCTTGGTGTCATTCCAGGGACTTGTACTCCTCTGATCAGCTTGTAGACACGACAGAGGACATGTACACCCGGTGGTGGTGCTCCTCTTGTTTCAGATATAGCCGCCACCAAAGCCTCTCTGTGATAACACACACTTTGAATGATATGACACTCAACGATCTTTGGATAGTCACTCTGGCTGCTCAGCAGATGCAATACTTTACATTGTGCGGTCATTGCACCACCAAGTGTTCTTAGATAATCTCCATGCTTTACATTACCTTGCATGCACACCTAAATTGCTTCACTTTGTCTGCCTAGAAGCTGTCTGCTCAGAGCAGCTTTTCCATCACGCAAAGTTATTAAGACAGAGCGGAAGTAACCGAAGCACAGTTGACAACACTGGCTCTTTAAAAAAAATCAGAGGAGCCGTGCTTTATATCCAGTCTTATCTGGATGTTTATTCTGTGTTCTGGTTGGATTATTGTGGTTTCTCTGCACACAGTCAGTCATGAGTGCAATACTCCACATTTAAACACTGACATTGATACGGCTGTATGTATTTTGAAAGCTTTGTTTTCTTACCTGTACGCTTTACCGATCATACTCGAGTATCAATTTTGGGAAAGAAAAAGCTTATGACGACAAGGCATGAACTTGGCAGATTAGTGCTTGAAATAGTTCCCCAGTAATAATAAGCATGTGAAATGTAATCTGTGTTTTGATTCCTCCAAAGGTATTCACCAGCAATGCGCCTGCATAAACTCTCCCATACTTGTTAGGAAAAGAATGGATGCAAGAGGAGAGAAATCTTAAAACTGTTTTTAATTTACCACACGATTGACACCTTGGGTTTTATGGATAACTTCTTTTTTTTTTAATTTGAGGATTCATGTAACATTTAACAGATAAAACAGTCGTTTGTAAAATTACTATTAAAGTTATGACTTTGATACCAGAAAACAAATCCTCTGCTGCGGTATTATCCTTTAGAGATGTTAATTCAGGGTCTGTATTAGTCTAAATGTACTACTGTGTTACTCTTTGATTTGATTTGATGAGGTTTTGTTTTGCTCAAGCTCTTATTTTTCTGGTCATCTATCAATTTCAGAGTTAATTCACACTGCAAGTTATGGAATCATCTGTTTAGATTGCTCATCAAATAGAAATCTGAACTGTTACTGTTTTAATACCTGTAGTTTTTATTTTTGTGGCTTTGTTTTTTTGTTTCATTTTGCTTTTTTTATTTTGTGCTACACTAGTTTGCCATGTAGCAATTGCACTGTGCAATATTTACAGTATGAGGACTGGGAAAACTAACTCTATGGATGTGATGTCTCTTTACAGTTTGCGATAGTGTTTCCTCTCTAGTTCTCAGTGATTTAGGTGTGACCAAGCCTTCTCTACTTTGTCACATTAAGCGGGTTTTCCAGGTGACTCTTTTGGTGAGTGTCAAAATAAGACTTTATGGTGTATTATTGTTAAGATTCACTTTGAATTAAAAAAAATCTATTGACGCAGCGCTTTTTGACTTGGTCTTTTTTCCTATCATTTTATTAATGCAGGTGCTTTTCTTGTATTGAACACATGGAAAACAAATCTAACTGATCATAAAGCAACTTGTCAACCTCAAACAAAGCACATTGTACTCCAGTGGTTCATCTCATCTGCAACTGATGATTACTTTTTTATTATTGATTTATTGGATTTTATTATGTCAGAAATATTTGTGGGTTAATTGATCAATCCTCTTTTCTCTAAAATCTAAGATGTTAAATTTGAAATGATACAGATGGCAGCTATGAATGACAAACTTTGAGGAACTGTAACCAGAGAATATTTGGTATTTTTGTTTAATTAAATATATTAAGGATTAATTGATAATCAGAATTGTTGTGGATTAGTTTTCTGTCAAATAATGGATTAATTGAATTAGCATTTCTGCTTCACAGAAAAATAAATAGAAATTTGAGCATTTCATGCTGCAATGTCATAACTGTGCAAACCCCATCAGCCAATGATGATGAAGATCATTTTGGTATGATCAAAAGCCCCAGAACAGCTGCTAAATTGACCTTATGGCAAGATCCCAAATGAGTTAATATGGACCAGCACATCACTGTTCATCCTGGATTCCATGCATAACAAAAAAATGTATATATATTATTACTACATGTAGAACACATTTGCACACTTACACACACAACACTTTATACACACCTTATTGCACTTTATATGCACATTATTTATATTATTATCATATTATATTGTATTTTATTTTACTGTATTGTTACTTTTTAATGTATCTCTATGCTGCTATGTTGAGGAGCCAAAACAAAATGATTTTACTCTCTTATACCTTTTGTATTGAGATGTAACAATAAGGGAATCTTGAATCTACTAAATCAATTATGCAATTATTATTTTTAATAATGTAATACACTATACCCTACATCAAAAGTCCAGATTATTTTCAGAAGATGTTGTTTATGATGAATTCTTCTTGTCAAATGGGGTTGGTCTGATCTTCTACACCACCCATAATTTGCATTAGCCTGTACTATAGACAGACCCAGAAGAGTAGTTTTACCTCAATTAAATGAATTAAATGTATTCAATGAATTCAAATTAAATTTTGGACTTCAAGCTTCTTTTTTAAAATTTAATCTCAATTAAATTTGTTCAATAAAATTTGGGGAGAGGGGGTTTTTGTGACAGTGAGGAAAGACAGCTTTATACTGTATTTGTATACCTTTAGTAATAACATTTAACATTAATGAACATGAAGTCTCAATTTGTAATGATGAACAGGAGAAATGTGCATGCGAAATTATATCAAAGTATGTATCAAATTGTGCAACAATTATGCTTTCAAATCCATGATGTAGGCTATGCTGTCCCCAAATCACCCAAATGTTACAACAACAAAAAGGGTCTGTTTACACAAAAGACTATGCAATGCCTCCCTGGAATCATGTGATATAACCTTATTTCCTCCACAGTTGGATAGTTAACATCTTTAATATTACATAAATGTATCATGTATTGGGCATTTTTATTTTTTATTTATGGCAAGAAAGCTTACACAGGACGGATATTCAAAAAACTCCCACAATCATCCTTAATTCACCCTGTATAGTACATTTGCTGGGTATGTGCTGCCATCTAGTGGCGGTAAGGAGGAGTAGCCTGCAAACAACCACACAATTCAGGTGTTGCCTCCATGACACATTGAAAGCCTTAGTAGAGGTAAAGAAAAAAAACTATAAAGTCTCCCTGTCTTGTGAAGGGCTCATTGCATGGGTTGGAAAAAAAGTACAAAATGCAAGTCTCCCTCAAAAATAATCCAAGGCACACTGTAGTGTTTGAACACAATTAAAATGCCTTTATTTTACAATTATTATTATTATTATAATTATTTGTAAAATAAAGGCATTTTAATTTAAAATGCCTTTATTTTACAATTATTATTATTATTATTATAATTACATTATATGACATTGAAAGCCTTAGTAGAGGTAAAGAAAAAAAACTATAAAGTCTCCCTCAGTCTTGTGAAGGGCTCATTGCATGGGTTGGAAAAAAAGTACAAAATGCAAGTCTCCCTCAAAAATAATCCAAGGCACACTGTAGTGTTTGAACAAAATTAAAATGCCTTTATTTTACAATTATTATTATTATTATAATTATTTGTAAAATAAAGGCATTTTAATTTAAAATGCCTTTATTTTACAATTATTATTATTATTATAATTTTAATTTAAAATGCCTTTATTTTACAATTATTATTATTATTATAATTATTTGTAAAATAAAGGCATTTTAAATTAAAATGCCTTTATTTTACAATTATTATTATTATTATAATTATTTGTAAAATAAAGGCATTTTAATTTAAAATGCCTTTATTTTACAATTATTATTATTATTATAATTTTAATTTAAAATGCCTTTATTTTATAATTATTATTATTATTATAATTATTTGTAAAATAAAGGCATTTTAAATTAAAATTATAATAATAATAATAATTGTAAAATAAAGGCATTTTAATTTAAAATGCCTTTATTTTACAATTATTATTATTATTATAATTTTAATTTAAAATGCCTTTATTTTACAATTATTATTATTATTATTATAATTATTTGTAAAATAAAGGCATTTTAATTTTGTTCAAACACTACAGTGTGCCTTGGATTATTTTTGAGGGAGACTTGCATTTTGTACTTTTTTTCCAACCCATGCAATGAGCCCTTCAAAAGACTGAAATACACCTGAAGGAATCCAAAGAGCACCTGTATGTGATTACCACAGAGACCCAGCAGGGCTTCTACTCCATTGTCTTCGCTATAAAGTCTCCCTTTTGAATATTAATACACCTTATGCGTAAACAAAGCTTAAAATGTGCCCAGCTTCACATGGAGTAGTGTGTGTGTGTCTTCATCCAGCCAGCAGAGGTCGCCCTGCAGACAGGCTGCTGCTCTCTTTAGACTTTCTCCTCACAATTAGGCTGCTGGAACACAACAGAGGGGCTAATTAGCTCAGTTTGACACCAGGAGGGGTGTTATTGGACTTTAAAAACCAGTCACCCAGCAGCTCCTACATCCTTAAAATTGCGTCCCCAGAGTGCACCCAAATGCCTTCTCTCATCATCCATCTGGAGCAGGTCTGCATCATGAGGAAGGTTCCAGCCAGCAGCAGCTAAATGTCAAACCTTTGGCAAAGTGTGCGCGCCTCCCTGCGCCACTCGGTGCTGATGGGTGGACCGAGCGGAGCGGAGGAGCGATAAGAGGAGCGTCTTCCTTCATTTACCTCCACCACCTCCATCCTCCCCAATCCTCCAGCCTTGGACACCGCGACGAGGATTGATCCGATGTATTATTTACGACCGAAACTTCAGCAACTTCTCCACTGGATATGGCTCCCGGTTTGAGGAGCGGGCGGAGGACAGCAGGTCACCCCGGTGATGGGCGCTCCTCTCCCCGGCGGAGGAGGACGGATGCCGGCTTAGAGGGGAGGTGTTTGAGGAGGACCAGGTGCAGGCGAGCCGGGATGCTCGCACACAACTGTCTGCTGTCTGTGGGGATGCTTGCACTTCTTGTCCGGTGTGCTTTGGCTGCAGAGGGTAAGCACACATTCAGCCATTAGACCCTCTGAGTTGGAAACATATACTGGGTGGAAAAAACCCTTTTGTTTCACACACAGTGCATGCAGCGTTTTGTAATCCTGCTGCTCGGTGCATGATTCACATGCACGGGCTCATTTTCTCCTCTTTGTATAATGCTGTGGCATGCACGAGGTTGTTATTGCATTGCAATTTGCTGCAGTCAGAGGAGAGAGTGTCCAAATGGCTATTATTCAGCATTCATCCTTCCTTCTTCTTACTGACCACACTGGCATGTTGTGTGAGAGAGATGGTGTTGATGCTGCTGGACTGGGCAGGGTTATGCTTGTACGTGATGTAACTCTCTGTCACCTAACATAATCTCCCCACCTGATCCTGATGCCAGCCAACTCTTTTGTCTCTCTCTGATCATGATCATCAGATTGCACTGCACATATACTTGAACCTCTGCTTCTTCCTCTCTGCAGCTGTTGGACTCATTATCTCAACTTTGTCTCCCATCTCAACTTCACTGGCTTTGTTCTGCAATGGGCATTTCATTTAGGTTGCATGTATTATTGTGTGCATATAATAAGCTTAAGGGAGTTTTATTGTGGGAATGCAGTGCAGTCACAGTAACAGTCAGTGTTTCAGTCAGAGCATCTGGGTCAGCTCTAATGACACACATACTGTATAGCCCACTGGAGGTCTGTGTGTCTCTGGCGGCATGGAGAGGCAGCTGGGGTAAGGTTGGCCGACATAGCTGCCCTTCAACCGTGAACGCTTGAAAGAAATGGCTTCACTGCAACAGACAATTCATCTCTGCATCACCCTTTTCTTCCTTCCCCCCCTCATGTGAATATTTACACCACCTCAGTGTGGATGGCTTTAAAAGAACAGAACAAAACCAGATGTTTAGTGTTAAGTGTGTGTGTGTATCTGCTCCATCGCATCCCTCTCCAGCCTGCAAACTGTGATGTAGTGGCTGTAGTCTCACCTCTGCTGATGCACTGCTACAGTAGCAGAGTCTCCTCCTTCTCCTCCTCCTCCTCCTCCTCCTCTTCCTCTTCCTCCTCCCTCCCACCTCCTCCTTCTCACAGTCAGCACATCCATTCTTAAACACATGAGCCCAGCAGCAGCAGCAGCAGCACCTGATCTATACAGTACATATTTGGTTAAAGAACTTTTAGTATTCATCTACGTCAGAGACAAGAAACTGACTCTAGTGTTTTGTGTAGACATAAGAACTGAATGTTGGATTCTGTGGCCTTTTAAATTAGTTGACTGGATGTTTACAATGCTGTCTTTGTAGTAGTGTTACTGGTTTGAACATGGATGATGCACTCTTGGCACCAAAAAATTATCCTGGGTTTTCTTTACAGTCAAAATGTGTATTTTTTTTTTATGTATCTGGTAAGGTAGCAGTTCTTGACTGAGCACACAGACAGACCTCAGCCCTCTCTTTGAATTACGTTTTATATACGGCTCAGTTATTTTAATGTAATTTTTCAGCTTTGGCTAATGCCAAATCTCCTCCTTCCATGGTTACTCACGGATCTTTAATGGGATCCATTAGTCATTGAATTAGGGATGCACCCATTCTGATGCGCTGGATCGGTATCGCCTCTGATACTGACCTTATTAAGTGGATAAAGCCATGATGTGACCAATGCACAATAAAGACCGTTTCTTTGTCAATGCCATTATGAAATTATTAGTGGTGCCCCCTCTTAGTTGATTATTCGAATAATTGATCATTTGGATTTCATTCGACTAAGATTTCTTTAGTCGATTACTCATTTTTTTAGGCTTTTTTTCATGCTAAATGACTTATTTCCAGGAAACTTATGAGCATATCGCTGGTAAACACAATATTTCAAGTGGTGGTGTGATTCTTTGTGGAAAAATTCAGTTTTTAAATCAACTAATCGTTTGGTCGACAAAATCGTATGAGTGTTAGAAATTAGAATTTCTTTGGTCAAGGACAGACCAGAAATGATGTGTTTCCTCCATCAGTGACAGCGGGCCACCTCTGGCCTCACATTACCTTACATTAAAAATGATTCCAATGAGTCCTATATGCAGTGAACTATACATATTTTAAATTTGGAAATTGGTGGTATTGGATTGATACTCAGGCATGAGAATAAATATTTTGACGACCAGAGGGCCATCTTCTAATATTGACCATAAATCACGACATGCCTTTAGGTGGGAAAACAAATCACATTACAGGTTGTCTAGTTGATGACATCTATCACATTGGTGGCTTCAGGCCAGTGTGTGTGTGTGTGTGTGTGAAATTTACTGAATGAAAAACATCAGTTGCTGTGAGCTGGTATTATCCTGACTCACAGCTTCCTCCCCTTAATGTGTGAAACCAGTACAACATGTGGTTACTATAGGAACACCAATTTTTGTCCAACAAACCCCCCCCAGAAGAGCGAGCTGAGCAAAGGCATCTTTCTTTCTTTCTTCTGACGTCAGCTGTGTTTACTCCTACTACCAAATCCTGTCTTATGAGTGCTGACAGCTTGGTTTCGACAGGGGTTAACCTCACAGACTGATGCTATCCCTGTGCTGTTACCACTTGTCAGTCATCACTTTTTGCTTAGGAATTCATTGAAAGGAGACATCGTAGTAACATTCAAAGCCATTTCCTGTTTGCAATGCAGTCTGGGGCTTTTAGCTATACAAATGACTGTTAACGTTGCTGTGGTTTGCCTCTGTTTCTTATTTTGTGTGGTTCGGGTTCTTGCAGTTTTCTTTCCCTCCATCTAGTTTAGCCTTACTAAGGGCTGTCACAATGGTTAATGTTAAAATGACTTCCAGGAATTGGTTTTAAAGAACAACAACCATGACTCACCCCTGGTCTGATGAACTGTCTGCGCGAGCTCGGGGTTTTCAGGAGCACGCAGAGGACACGATTTCCCTGTTTATTTCCCCCGTTTCACCTCATTGCAGTGATTTAATGTGCGGCAGTTCATTATGCTGTGGGTAAGGCACGTCAGCGGGGCTTAAGACGTACGTGTGTGTGGTGTGTGTGTGCGCACACTCAAGATAGATGGTGTCTCCTCAGGTGAGTCTTTCATTTGATTTGCACTCAGTCGTGATGCAAACATTAGTCTTTGTGAGCAGACAGATTGGGATATCAAATTGAAAAGTCAATTTACAAAACCAGTGATTAAAAAAAAGCATTGTTTATATCTACTCGCAGTCCTCCATCTGTTTTCTTTTGCATGTTAGGCCGATGTTTTGACGGGGAGTCTGCGTGAGTTCCAGAAATGAAAAGGGCACAGAGTGTTATTAAGTAATTATATATATTAGTATTTCATATATTACTACTGGCAATCATTTGGAGAGAGGCAAAGAACATTCATTGTTATCCTTCTCCGCTATTATTTACTCACAGGGCTCTTTTGAGTCTGTTTCTGTCAGATCTTGAAGAAAGTCAAAAGGTTTGCAGTCTTTTCTCCTTCAGCGCTGTAAACAAAGCAGGAAGCACTTTTACTACACATAGATGTAATGATAAGACAGCCAAACAGCCTCCTAATTAGTATCTTGGACCATCTGCCTGGCATTATCCCTGGTATAGTTCAGTGCAATCAGGGAATATTGTGTGTGTGTGTGTGTGTGTTTCCCTCCAGTATCTCTCTGTACCTTTGCGCCTCTCTGTTCTATCGTCTGTCTCTCTGTGTTTTGGCTGTTTGGTGCAGGTTGATGGTAGACAAAGGCTTGGCTTTGCTGCTGGTGCTTGAGGAAGGACAGCAGGCTGCCTGATTTATTGGGACTCGCTGTATAATACAGCACACTGCTCCTCACAAGGCCGCCGTCCATCACACCGCTTCACACGGTATACCACGGCAGAAGACAGCATGAGAGGCCCGATTGTCTGGGATATTAAGATTGACCCCATCTTTTAGAATGAATATGATGTATAACAACTTGTGTCTGCTGAATCTCTCAAATTTGGCTGACTGAAGTAATAAAGGCAGTCATTGTCAGAAATTGTAAGATTGCAGTCTGTCTGTTTGAAAAAGTAAATCCACTTGTGTGACCTTTAAGAATAAAACTTTTTAACTATATCAAAATGCAAACCAATCTTAGAATAGATTGTGATCAGAAATTGTCAGAGGATTTGCTCTCTGTCATCGGCCTGGAGGGACTTTTCTCCCCAGAGAATGATTTAGGACGGTTATGAAACTGGCTTTATTAATGGTTTTATATAAAAGTTTATCCTAATTTTAAGGAACATATAAGAACACAGCAGGGAAATTTGGTGAATATCACTTTAGCATTAACATTTTATTATATATATATATATATATATATATATATATATATATATATAATACAATATATGTTTTTTTAAATAATAATTATTATTTATTTATTTACTTTTTCTTTATATTTATTTCTTTATCTTTTCCTATCTTTTTACCAATTTTCTATTTCCTTTATCTCTCGACTTGGTGTATTATAGATATTTTCTCTGTATTGTCTATAATTTGAACTTTATTTATCCATAATTAAGAATATCTTTTCTATGGTCGGCTATCGTTGCTTGTGTGTTTGTTTTTGTGTGAGTAGATGGATGTGTTGTGAGTGTTGTTGGGCAAAACAAAACATTTTCACTGTACAGTCACTGTTTAATTCATTATTGACAATAAATAAAAAGACCTTTGAAGGGTGCTATTTGTCTCACCCTAAGGGTCGGGCTATGCTGTTTAAAGGGCCTATAAAAGTTCTTTAACATTGTATTTAATTTATAGGATATGGCTCTATAAACTATAAGGGCCTTAACTCTAGTGGTTTTTGTCTTGTTTGAACAAGTGAAGTCTTACTCTGTAACTTTGAGTGATTTCATGCATGGAAAGTGAAAGATAGGGATGTTAAAAATTTAAGAAGATTTTTTACGAGAAGTGAATGAGGCTGGATCAGACTAAGATTTAGATGGTGTGCATAAATGAGCGAGGCACAACGACGGAGAGAGAGAGAGAGAGAGAGAGAGAGGTCATCTGTCACATTAATGGTGTCACTGTCATTTTATCATATTTAGATTTTTTCTTTTATTGTTATAAATTCAAAGTGTAATGCTAAGAGTAGCTGTAGGCTTTTGCATTTTCACACAAATGCCTGTGTGGACTGTGGCATTTCAGCTAATCCCTTTGAACCGCGGGCACTGGAGGAGGGAATGTGAGATCACTGACACGTACAAGTTAAGAAACATTGCAAAAATCAGATGCATCTTGTCCTCCACGAATCTTGAACTTTTAATTCACACTTTCATATCCTCCCGTCTAGACTATTGTAATTCCCTCTACAACTGCCTCAGTCAATCTGCTTTAAATCGCCTACAGGTGGTTCAAAATGCAGCGGCCAGGCTATTAACCAGAACTGGCCGTCTGTCTCACATCACCCCTGTTCTGGCATCCCTCCATTGGCTCCCTGTAAAATTCACTTTAAGATCTTGCTAATTACATTTAGGGCACTGCATGACCTCGCCCCCAGTTACATTGCTGATCTCCTTGTTCCATATTCGACCTGTCGAACACTTCGATCCTCTAATCTCGGTCTTTTATCCATCCCCCGTTTCAACTGCAAAACAAAAGGTGATCTGGCTTTTTCTGTCTTAGCCCCAACTCTCACCTCCCCAGATCTATTATAGCCGCTGAATCTCTGGACTGTTTTAAGCGGCTTCTAAAAACCCATCTCTTTAGGCAAGCCTTTCTATAGACCTCATCCACATGTGTGTTTGTCTGTTCTTGTTTGATCTGTTTCTCATTGTTTCTGTGGGTCATATTGTAATTTCTCCTTGTTTTTTTTTCATTGTTTGATGTTTCTTCTTGTGTCGGAAGCACTTTGTAACGGTGTGTTTTAAAAGGTGCTTTAACAACATTATTGTACCACTGGAGTTGTGTTTCTGTCCCCCTGATGAACATAAGTCCAATACCCACTCTTCTTTTTGCTCTGTTGTGGGCTGTGTTACCTTAAAGGAAAAGTATTTTGGTCTGTAGCTTGCTAGCTGATGAACTTGTTGAACTAGCTAGCTGGCTTAACTTTGTCTGCCGTTTGTGGCTGGGCCAGTGGTGTAGTGTGATGGTTTATATGAGCTTGTCTGCTCAGGGATGAAAGTATAATGTTAGTTGACCTACATTTAGTTTTGTTGGTGGTGTAACGGACCGTAGTTGATCCGTTATCCCCCAACGGTTCTGCTGGCATGTAAACTGCCGATTCATTACAGAGTTTAACCATCAAGTGTGAAATAAAGTTTTACAGTTTTACTGATATTCAGTAAAAATATGCGATCGGGAGATCGGTATTAATGCTTTCAAGTCGCCGATCCCTGATAATGCTTCATTGTGAATAACATGAAAAATGTCAGCATTTAAAGGGACTGTTTGTAACTTCTTACACGTATAAATCACCCAGGTCGGTGTCCCATGCGCTCGCATATGCGCGCTCGTGTGTGGCTACGTTGTTCAGACTCAGACTCCAACACAAACTACACAGAAGCACCAAAACCGCAAAGTTCTATCTAGTGAAGCCCGTCTGTTAAACAGTGTTGGCCGCGGTCGGAGGACGCGGAGGAGACCGTAGCTTTGGTCTCCAGGGCCAGAGTCTCTACTCCTCTGCTCCTCTGCCTGCCTGCCTTCACTCAGCTCGCTCCACCTCACGTGCATGCGTGCACACTACACACTGCAGAAGAGTTAGTAGCTCTGAGAATATCTAGTGAATGTACAGTGGACGTTTGTGCAGAAATAAATGCTGCAGCTCCTCCAGACCAACAGAGGTTTTCCGTGTCTTGTGAAGTGACGGGGCTCCGCAGCGAGAAACGTTATCGTCTCCGACCTTCTACAAAGCAAACACTAGAGACATTATCGGCCCAGTGTTACCTGTTTTCAAATGTAATATTGTAAAATGTAGTTTTTGGCGAGAAACTTGCATAAATACAATAGTTATTTAGATTATAACCTTTAATTTAATGGTATTTGATGGATTAGTTTCAACATATAACAGGTTCTATAGGGTCTCCTGGACAGATTTCTTGGCAAAGGCGCTTAAAAAAAATTGAATCTTTTACATTACAGTGTTTTATACAGGTTTACAAGTGAGATGCGTCTTACTAACCAAGACTTAACTTCGGCTTAATGCCTACAACCAGCATTTGTCTGTACAATAAATATGAAGCTGTAAAACAACAAAAAAATAGCGTAAGCTAAAAAGCTGTATAGAGCTTCAGCGTTAGTTGATAATTCTTTGTAGGTTTTCACTGCAAGCTACTTTTTTCACATTGTTGTTGTCAAATGAGTCAATGTGAATATAGAACATTACCAATGAATGGTACATTGTTAGTCTGTGACCCCTTTTTTCGGTGTGAGAAGAATTCTCTTGACCACAACTATGACAGCATTTTTGTATTGTCATGTAAATGTAAAAAAAAGTATGCCCTTCTTCTTTTGTGTGCTCTAATTGGATTGCATAGAAATTGGAACTAGGCCGGCATAATTCATTATCTATCAACTTACAATAGAATCGCACCATGATGATATGTTGAGTTTTTGTGTAACAAGTATTTTTTTTCTTCTGATTTAATGCATAACAGCGTAAAAGTTCATTGCACTGACCATCTATTTTATCATTACAGTATATAACATGCATGCCTGCCTTAGAGTGATGCCAATATAGCCTATGAATATCAGATACATATTCATTATTGTAATATTATGTCCAGAAATAATTTATTCGTAGCAACCGGCAAGCAACATCAGTCTTAGGCATTGCTCAGAATTTATTCCCCACATGTTGTGACCCCTTGTAGTGCCCTCCTGCCCCAGGCAGAGAGAGGTTGTTTGTAGTTTATGTCTCTGAAACATCAGCGTCCCACTCACAGTCTATAGAGAAGCCTTTGATTTTAAATCCCAGTGACATCACAGATTCAGGGGCTCGCTCTGTGATTTCTAGCTTTACTGAAGCAGGTTTAGAGTGGAGGCAGAGATGACAGCGCCAGTGAAGCATCAAGAGTACTGGAGAAGAGGGCTGAGCTGAACTCGGAGAGCATTAAAGGAAATGATCAACAGTTTTAGTATCTTATTAATCAGTAATCAAGCTGTCTTAGGACTTTAAAGATCTTCTACTGTACTGACAGAATATAGAAGAGGGTTTTAGTGCTTATACTTACTTTTATCACATTTGGAGGTAATTTGAATAACTTGCACAAACTAAATTAGGGTTGTGAGACACACAGTGCTGAAATTTGAATGTAAAGATAAAACCTTAAAATGTGTCATACACTTTCAATCACGGAGAGCACTTTTTAAACTTTTTTTTAAGAAGATAAAGAAAATGTTCATGCAGCCACACACGTACACACTAGGGCTGCACATTTAATCAAATATTAATCGCAATCACGATTCTGGCTTCCCACAATTAAATGAACATGATCTACTTTGATATTGACGTTTAAAATGCATTCTCCACTCATAGAAAACTCTGCTGCATAAATGAAGCGCGTCTTAATCGAACAGCTAGAGATGCACCGTCAATCAGCAGCTGATCGAATCCATGTCTCATATATCCAATTTTTGCCTGTCACATGATAGTTTTGCGTCAGCACACAGCGGCACAGTCAGTAATGTGACACACACACAACGTATCGTCGGTGTGGAAGTTCAACAGCTGAGCGAAGAAGACATAAAGCTGCAATTTGTCCAAAATAAGATGTGGAGGAACAACCTTAAAAACATTTGGAACAACTAACTTAATCAGACACGTATTATATTGTAATTCATTCCCATGATGCTGCTCAGAGTCATCACAGTTACCGGCTCGTCTGCCGACAGCACGGAGCTAATGCCGTTGTTGACGCCTTTAATGGAGTTTCCATTGACGTTATGGTGCGTTCAGACTCTACTCAGTAAAATGAGTACTGGGCGATGGTAAATTATAACGCCATCAAGATGCGTTCAAATGTAATGTTGTAAAAGTTGTTTTTGGCGAGAAACTTGAATAAATACAGTTGTTTGAAGGAGACAGCAATATAAAATATATCTTAGAGAGGGAATTATGACCTGTTTAACTTCCACTACCTCTAAGCAATTTATAATGTATAATTAGAACTACTAATGCAAAGATTTTTTTTAATCAAAGCAAGTATTTAAATAAAAATACATAATTTATTTCGTAACCATTTGAATTGTGTGTTTTTATGCAAATAACCAATAAAGATGACAATAATAAAGTAAAAGAATAACATTTAGAGTTTCTGACAGTTGGAATGAAGCACAACGTGGAAGTGAAAGCAACACTCTGTTTATTTAAATGTGAAATTGCGCTAACAATATTTTGTCCCTAAAATCTATGAATAATCGTGATCTCAATATTGATCAGAATAATCTTGATTATCATTTTGGCCATAATTGCGCAGCCCTAATACACTACACATAGGGATGTCACGATACCAGAAATCTAGTAGTCGATACCAATACCAGTGAATTTCCACGATTCTCGATACCAATTCGATACCACGTTAAAAAACAAAAAAACAACAACAATAAATCCCATGTAATTCAACATGCACTCTTTTATTATCAGTCGATAGTCAGACGACGGACACTACATACTGACCGTGAACGCATCTAGTCCGTCAGCTCAGAGTAGTAGGAGCAGGAGGCAGAGGATTTAATGTTAAAGCGAAAAGCAAACGCACCTATTTGGCAATATTTCACTTTTCAATCTCAATGCTCTAAGGGAACCATAACGTTAATGAGGTAATCGCCGCGAGGTGGATGAAGCCGTCACAGCCGATGTGCACGGAGCAGTGGCGCCAGGTAGAACCCCGCAGCGTAGCCCTGCAGCAAAAGCGCTACCAGAGAGGCCAGACACACCGCCACCGACAGTAAAGATCAGAGTCAGCGCTCTGCACATATTGACCGTAATCTTTCTTGTAAAATGTCCGGTGTAATCGGTAACACCGGTGTTGTCACAAGTTTATTAACTGGTGGGAAAATTCTCCTCACTGTCACATCACTACCAGTGACCGTTACAGGCATCGTACGATACCTTCGGTACTGTAGAAAAAGAGTACCGTCACTTTAAAAAAATGTTGGCATCGACTTGGTACCAAAGTATCGGTTCTCGTGACATCCCTAACCACACACACATAATTACTGATATAAATGCACTCACTTTTCTGCACATTTATAAATCTATACCATGAAGCATTTGTCTGATTTATGCCGTTACTTTAGTGCGCTGAAGTCACCCCTTAAGTCTTAAAATGAGACAGGCTGTTCCCCACGGGCTAATTCATTATAATCCAAGTGTGTGGCTCCACTGTCGCTAGAGAGCTCACCCTTTGCATACACACAAACAAGGCCTTTACACATACTCCAGCTCATACCCATCTGTAGTGTAAGCTTCAGAGTTTTGATATCTTATTAGTCTGTCCTGAGAGACTGTCCCAGCAAGTGCATATTGTGTTTGTGTGATTTGTGTCAGAACTTGCCACGCTCAGCACTTTATAATCTGCTGCAGAGAGGGAGCATTACTTTTGTTTTGATATTTGTTTTAAATTATGTAGCTACTGTAAAGGATGTTCAGTCTGTCTCTTAATATCAAGTGCCGTCGATATATTTGAAGCTGAAATACAGCACTGGAGACTTAGAGCTCAATAATTGAATTACAAGAATGGATGTCTGTTTTTCATCTACAAAGCAAACAAGCAAACCAAATTAACAGTTTATTCAATATCAGTGATATGCGGTTTAGAGTGTGACCGTGCGTGTTTGTGATTCAATGTCACTTTGCAGCCTGTGAAGGTCAAGCGCGTGTCCGTAGGATTGGATCATGGTACCTTATGGTATACATACATCTCATTAATGATATCATCACTTAGGACACAGGCCTCTCCTTGACAGTGGACGTCATTACGAGTCATGGATGGCACCCATTAAGTTGTGCGTACTAAACGTTGTCGTAGCAGGGCTAGGGAGGTGCACCAGTTCAAATTACAGGAATGACAGAATATCTAATTCTAGAAGTAAGTCTGTAAGGACAGCTTAGGGTTGAACAGGCAGACACTCTTTGGAGTAAGATTCAAACTGATGGAAGAAAACTTTCACCCACTAGTAAAAAATTGAGAACAGTTTTAATAATTAAAACCGTGTATTAAAATACAAAAAAATCAAGGCTCTTTGTCTTGTTTTTCTCTATTATAAAGATGAATCATATGAGATCACACGTGAACATGAAGTAAGTTGCACACAAAAACATAGTGAGAGCCAAAGGGAACAGATCCAATTATTTCCATTTCCTATGTCAATTTACATCTTACCTTTTTATGCATACACTTTAATTCATATGACACATCAGAAAAATGTCCCCATTTTGATATGTACGGATCTGTCCTATTTCTCATCCTGAAAGAAACACACTCAAAGGAGGCTACCTTGCCTCGCTGGATAAACCATGCCTGAAAAGATGGCTCCCGTGGGGGCGTCCATCCTCTTAATAGTATCTGTCTGCCGGCCATTAAACTTGTCTGGACTGATTCTGCAGCACGACAGCGGTGTACTTTGAGTGGATATATAATCTTTGTTGTGTTTTAAATTATGAATTGTCAGCCAAAGAAATCTGAAATAGAAGTCATTCAAGCAGATGGCCTCATCTGGACTGTGACACTTCCAACTGTTTGCGTTATTTGTCCGCCCACATCTTGACTGGTGTCCAGGAGAATCAGTTAAGTACCTTGAAGTAGACACATTTTTAGTATTTTGAAAAATGTCCTCTGTTCTCTGCATTAGGCACTTTCAGTAATAGTCTGAGAGCTGCATTCTCTGACAGTGAGGGAAAAAAACCCATTGAATAATATATTGAATTCATTATACTTGTGAACTTTGAGACTGAGTCCAAGTGTTGATGTGCTTAACCTCACACAACCCGAGGAGCGCAGGAGGTGTCTCAGCTGTAGGGAAGTTATCTCTTAGAAGATTTACCTTTTCCACTTGCAACAAATGTTTTCAGCCCTTATAAATCCTCATACAAAAAGTGAGGACTCCCTTTTCAACCCCAGGCTTCAAAAGAAGTAGAGCTTTGACTGTACTTTTTTTTCGGAGCCCTCTGATACGTAGTAGTCTGAATCAAGATATGTATTCATTCTTTTTAAAAGCCGTTAAGACCATGCAGCTTTTGTGCACGGTCTGTTTGACCAACTTTGACCAGCTGCATGGCATGGCGTTGTGTCACTTGACACCCGTAGCGCAAAGCGGATGTGCCATATGGACAGAAGAAGAACAGTAGTAGTAATGTGATGATCAGGGGAGCAAATGTCATAAAATTCCTGCTTTTCTGTAGAGTTGACCAGATCCATGTCAGGAAATAGGGCAGTGGTGTAGGGATGTCACGATACCAGAAATCTAGTAGTCCATACCAATAACGGTGAATTTTCAAGATTCTCAATACCCAATTCGATACCAAGGTAAAAAAAAATAAAGGAAAATGATGAGACTTTATTCCTCAGGTATAGCTCAATGACTGTAAGAAAACAGCAGAGGCTGTACACGCACACACGCACTCTCTCTCTACAGTATATATCCTCAGATTGCAAGCAGTAGTGTAAATTCACTGACATAGGGACAGACCATTAGACCATTAAATATTTATTTAAAATGCTAATGTTATATTTTGATGACAATAAAAAAGCACCACTTTTCAGAGATTTAGCAATAAACAAGAAAAGATAGAAATTCAGTTCAGTTCGTTTTTTCCCCCACGAGTGAATCCTCTTCTCGAACATAAAGGATCTCTGAAAAAGTAAATAAACCCAACATCTTGAGGCTGTTGCATGGCGTTGTTGTGTGTATCAAACTCCAACACACACAGAGAGCAGAGGACATAAGCCTTCACAGAGTTACTCGCCAAACGAAAATCTATCCCCGCATTTGGTGCTTGGCGGATGTTCATTTCCGACCCTGATTAAAGGCATTGTACGGTACCTTCGGTACTGTAGAAAAAAAGTACCGTCACGTTTTTAGAATTTTGGCATCGACTTGGTACCGAAGTATCGGTTCTCGTGACATCCCTACAGTGGTGTATGCTGATGTCTTGACAAAATGTCAAGGCATCGAGAGAATCTAGACGTCGCCAGTGTGCAGGCGTATACAGGAATCAATAGGTGCTGGTGTTTTGACCCTCTGCATAATCATATCCTGCCAGTGTGTGTTGCACTTTAGAGGCAACCGTAAGATTTCTTGTAAAAGGAGAGACTTAAGAGCACAAGGTCCAAAGCACACTGGTTCACACGGATATAAAGCAATCAACTTTATTAGAAGACTAACGTTTTTCAATGCTAAGTGCTTCTTCATATAAGAGTCAAGTAAGATTTCTTAACTGGACTGCCACATAACCGCCAACCATGTGGCTTACGTCATTGTTTTCCCAAAGCTAATTTTTCCTTGTCCACTCTGAACCCCTAAATGCATCAGCTTAAAAGATCCAATATGTGTTCCCCTTATGTTCTTGTTTTAATAACAAATTTAAAGTCACAGAATGATTTCACACAGACCACACAGTGACACAGCTCTATTTGTTAAGTATGTAAAAAAGCATATCACAATTTAAGACTGACTTAGTTTTTTCTGCTTTTTCTGCCAGAACTATTATGAATGTATTGTCCATTGTTTTTGCAATTACCATTACAGTAAAATATTCTGTCTGGATGTTAGAAACATCCGCAGAAGCTAAATCAGTTTTCACCTTCCACTGAGCATTGGGATTTCTATCCACTGCCAGGTCTCACCTCTGGTGCTACTTTCTAACAAAACCTCCTCTCTCTTATCTAAATTCTTAATTCACTTATATAAGCTGGCCTTTATAATGCCAGGTTCTTAAATTCTACATATCTGTTAACTTTGAATATGCCCGCTAAGCGCTCTTTGTTTTCTCAACTGTCATAATTAACTTTCTTAATTAGATGTTTGTTTTTTTTACCCAGCTAAAAGAGCATTACATAATTGCTTCTAAATCATTTAATTGTAAGCTTTTCAAAATGGAGGGAAAAAAATGAAAGGGAATTTTTTACATCAGTGTGAAATTACAATTAGCTTACATTATAATGCAACAATAGAGAAACCTACCTGGCAGTAGATCTTTGAGCAGACATACTCTGATTTTCATAATTTAATAAAACCGGTGGTAACCTATGAGAAAATCGAAATAAAACAAACTTTACATATATTTCTATATTTATAGTAGGGCTGGGCAATATGGAAAAATCTTCTATCCCAATATATTCATTCATTCATTCATTCATCTGCAACCGCTTATCCCGTTAGGGGTCGCGGGGGGGCTGGAGCCGATCCCAGCCGACATTGGGCGAAGGCAGGGTACACCCTGGACAGGTCGCCAGTCCATCGCAGGGCTGACACATATAGACAGACAACCATTCACGTTCACATTCACACCTACGGGCAATTTAGAGTCCACAATTAACCTAACCTGCATGTCTTTGGACTGTGGGAGGAAACCGGAGTACCCGGAGAAAACCCACGCTAACCAATATATGTAATTTCATATCTCGATAACAATATATTCCACGATATAGCATGTTTTCTGGTAAGTCAATAAATAAATAGTCTATTTGAAATAACCACATGGTAAAGCCCATTTTTGTTTACTTCTGTGTGAATTAAATACCATATTTCTCATTTAGTTATTAACAGTTTCAAGTGAAATTATAGAGAAAAAATTAATAAATATTTCCATATACTGTATACATTTTTTTGTTAATCGCATTGAACTGAATGGTAATGTAAACTGTGATGTAAAAAGAAGACCACAATGTTCAATTTATATTCCCTCAGACTTTCTGAGAGATTTGAGTTAGTATGTGCTCGTTATTATCAATTTAGACGACATGATTGTGTATCATGATATCTCATTATATGATTTCATCATGATCCATTGAAAGATGATAAATTATCATATTGAGTTATTGCCCAGCCCTTATTTATAGTAAGTAAAAACACTGGAATGGCCCATGAAACATATCAGATTAGAGGTCACCGTGCATCTAGCTACTCAAGAGGATGCTCACATATCACTGCCCTGCTGTTCATACCTGCAAAATGAGCACACAGACTCATTACAGACATGATAGTAGCACCTTATGCGGAAAACTTCCCGGCTGTAGCTGCAGCGTGACACAGCTGTCGCTGTCGGCCCGGTGGCGTTGTGGTGAATTGAGGATGTAGTCGAGGCCTTTGTTTGAGAACTCATCCATCATGCTGCAGTCGCTGGTGATCTCTGTGTTTGCTTTGACTGTGAGTGTCAAGGTCGGATGTATGATTGCTGTGATGTGAAGCATGAACAGTGTTGTAGCTCAACCTTATTGTTCGACCTGGTGTTCAGCCGTGGTGAACTGCATAATGCAGACATGTCTTGTTTTCGTTCTCACCTGCATGCTGCATCTGTAAGATTTTCTCCGTTCTTGTACTCTGTCCTTCCTAATGTGCCCAAAACACGTGGTGCTGTGTAAACTGTTATTTTGGCGTTTCTTTTCTGGTCACAAGAGAAGCAGCTGTACTTTTTGAAGTCCAGGAAATATCTCAGTGTTATATATTTCAGTTATTGCTAATTTAATATATCTCTCTGACTCACCGAAACCAAACATAACCAGTGGTTGTATTATTGAATAGTGGCTCTTTGTGTGGACTCACTGCACCCACAGAGATGCATGAGCTAGCGCTACACCTTTTCATGATCTGCTGATTGTTTCGATTAACTGATTAGTCCTGGTCTATAAAATATCATAAAACTGTGATAAATGCCCATCACAATTTCCCAGAGCCCAAGTAGAAATATTTAAATAGCTTGTTTTGTCCAAGATATTCAGTTTAGTAGAAGACTAAGAAAAGCAGGGCTAACAATTATTTTCATTGTCGATTAATCTGTAAATTATTTTCTCGATAAATTGTTTAGTTGTTTGGTCTATAAAATGTCAGAAAATGGTGAAAGATGTTGATCAGTGTTTTCCCAAGATGACGTCCTCAAATGTCTTGTTTTGTCCAAAATGATATTCAATTTACTGAGGATAGGAGTAAAGACAAGAAAAGAAGATATTCACATTTAAAAGCTGTGATCAGAGAATTTGGACTTTTTTTTTTTTTTTAATTACTCAAACCAATATATTGGTTATCAAAATAGTTGTTGATTAATCTAATAGTTGACAGCTAATTGATCAATCGCTGCAGCTCTAAAGAAAAGCAGCAAATATTAACATTTGAGGGTCCAATGATACCACTGAATTTTTAGCGTTTTGGTTTAAAAGGTTAGTAAAACGATTGATTTATTGTCTAAGTAGTTTCTGTTATTCTGTTGATTAGCCCTTTTAATGGACTTATTGTTATGCTAAAGCATTAGCTGTCTAAAAGGCGACTAGTATAATCTTGTATTTCAATAGCTATGACACAGTAAAAAATAATACTTCTTCCAAAACTCCTTTTCAAATACCGTCACCAGCCAAAACAACTTAATTTGTGGCCTGCTGCTTGTAGTGACCCCAGATTAGAGCATTGTGATTGCATTACACACATTTTGACATTCTTGTGCTTGACTCTTGTGTGGATTTCAGAGGGGATCCTGAAAGCTTAACAGGCTTATCCCACCTTGTTATCCCTCATTGTCCCATTCCCTCCATCCTCCTCATGCCTCTGCTAACCTCTGCTGCACTGTAGCCAACATACACGGTCAGAGTCGGTGCATCTGCACACTATCATGCGTTAGTGGTTCCCATTTGGTTTCTGTTTGGTTGAGCTGCTCACCACTCTGCATGTACAGTCAAGGTCAAGTGTAGGAAGGTTTCAATTGAATTGTTAGTGCAGCAAATAGGTGGACAATTGCTGCAATGTGTCTTTGTTATGTCATTTTGCATCATGTTTATGTTAATACCCTCGAGAGGCAATTTGGTTTGACATGGAAGGCATGAATTATGTATTGCTGTGTCACAATCATCAGAGTCGTTTTATTCACCAAGTAAATGCAGAGAATTTTTGCCTCAGTGACATTGATGTCAAAAACTGGAGGTGCAAGAAATGAAACATGAGTAAGAGTAAAATAATTTTGGTTAATTAGTATTATTACCATAAAGAAATGAGACTGATATTGTTATCAGTGGGAAACTCTGTGGTCTGAAAAGTGAAGCCAATGCTAAAGTGCCTTAAACCTGCATTCTTTCTAATAGTCAGCAGGGGGCGACTCCTCTGGTTGCAAAAAGAAGTCTGATTCTATAGAAGTCTATGAGAAAATGACCCTACTTCTCACTTGAGTTATTACCTCAATAAACATTGTAAACATGAGTTTATGGTCTCAACTGCTAGTTTAAAGTCTTCTTCAATACATCATGATGTTTATTTAGTAAATTATGGCCCCATTTAGAGTAAAATAGACCATAAAGCAGGGGATGCTTTAGGGCGTGGCTACCTTGTGATTGACAGGCCGTTACCACGGCTTTGTCCCTACTGGGAGTTGTCCGTGTTTTTGTCTTAGAAATTGAACCCTTTCACAGTGTATTTCCAGTTCATGAAAGTTAATTATAACCTTTTTGCTTGCCTAAAAATATGTTATTCAGGCGGTTGTGTTCGGTTGTACTTAGCTCCACCCTTGTGTCACTTGCAAACAACCAAGATGGCGACGGCCAAAATGCTGTACTAGAGGATTCAAAACGGCAGTCCACAAACTGATGGGAGACGTCACGATGACTACATCCACATCTTATATACAGTCTATGATTGTTATTAGGGCTTATCCTTCTTCTATAAAGCAGTCACACAAAGAGGAATGCCAAGGAAGGGCAAAAGGTTGCAACAAATTTACAGAAAATATGTTTTTTTGGCAATAATGTAGAAAATGTAAAACTGCTACATGTTGTACCTTTAAGTATATCACTATGGGAGTAGTAAGAGACCTCACATTTGTGCAGGAGGTTAGCAGAGGACATATAAGACACGGCAGGCACATTCAATGTTGTGTCACTTAGATGAGCTTTGACGTCCTCTGAAGTCTCTCTGAGGGCCCAATTAGAAAGTCAGAGGCAAAGCCATGTGATTTCCCCAACATCGATACCAGAGTACTCTTGTGGAGTCTATTTTTTTCTACCTTTTCTAGCTCAGACTGTCACAGGTGACCAAGCTGTTACTTCACCTACCCTCCCTGTGATGCACAGTATTGGACTTTAAATAGCAGACTGCAGGCTTCAACCCTTCAGCGAGGTCACTCTGCAGGGACAAAGTATTTGTATTCTATGATGTTTAGTTCGCAGTGCGTGGGGCTTGCATGAAGTTAAATCTGGAGATGTCTTAAAAGGGTTTGCTTAATTTAAACTTTTTACCCTTCTGTTGTAATCCCATTCTGTCCTGTAGGTTATAATTTTTTCACCATTTCTCTAATTATTTCCCTCACAGACTATTAACAGAGTCTTCCTAAAGACCCAGAGCAGATCTAAACACGACCAGCTTGTACATAATGAAAGTGAATCCCTCTCAGCTGGCTACTGATCAGGCCTCAGTTTGTGAAAATAGGCCCTCGACTTTCTATTCCTATACTTTTCTAATTTAGACTGAGCATATAATCATACATCATGACCCAATACTGAAACAGCTGCAGCATACAAATTGACTGTTAGGCTTGATCAGTATCAAAAAACATTAAACTTCATTGTAGCAAATGCACAGATGCATCTTTTTTCTGACAAAACTAGAGCTCTGTTGTCTCCAGATTTTCTCATAATTCTTATTTCAGTCAATTTAAAGGTGCCCTGTTGAGTTGTCTTGTAAACAAAAAAAAAGTTTAAATTCAGTATTACTCACCAAAATGCATAGTGTGTATCCTTGAGATCCACTGGGCAACTCCGGGTCTGAGAAGTGAAGCCAATACAGAAGTGCCTTAAACTTTCATTCTTTCTAATAGCCAGCAGGGGGCGACTCCTCTGGTTGCAAAAATAAGTCAGATTGTATAGAAGTCTATGAGAAAATGACCCTACTTCTCACTTGATTTATTACATCAGTAAAGATTGTAAACGTGAGTTTATGGTCTCAATCACTAGTTTCAAGTCTTCTTCAATACAGCATGATGTTTATTTAGTAAATTATGGTCCCATTTACAGCCAAAAACCAACTTTAGGCTTCAAAACGGCAGTCCACAAACCAATGGGTGACATCACGGTGACTACGTCCACTTCTTACATACAGTCTATGTTGAGATCTAAGAAATGTGTTGAATGCATTTCCTTTCTCATAAAGCATTTGCAAATCTGATTTTTTTAAAGTATTTTAAATCCTGTAATGTTTACATCCATGTTTACTAGCTTGCAGTCTTTTTCTTCTTTGCCTTTGCTGGTGCATTGCAGCATATCTTGGATTAATACTGCCGCCTGTATATCAGTGGAATAGTGCGAAACCATTGGCAGGACTGTGTATCACGTCACCTGCGTTCTTGCACGTGCATGTGTGTACTTGTACGCATGCATGAAATACACAAAACAGTGACCCACTTGTAGAAAAACACCTCCATGGTGCTGCTAGAGGTCAAAAACTCCACAGGGAGTCTTTGCTGCTGTTTGTCATTAAACTTTTACGTGAAAAATGCCCTCTTCATTTGATCTATTTGTATGTTCAGAATTAAGCAGAGCAAATACATAACTCAGCATGCTGTCCCGTCAGCTGCTGCATCACTATCTGATGGCCTCCCTTGACCTCTACCTGTCATTTCACACCCACCCACCCAGCCATGTCAAATGGCTTTTCTAATCCCCAACCCATCACAGTCCCAGCATGAACACTCGTCCCCTGCCTGCCCTGATATGCGCGGCCCCACAAGACAGCCTTGAGCTCCAGCTTGATACTGTCCCTTTTCTCTACATACAGTATGTATGTGTGAGAGGTCATACCAGGACAAGAGCGCCTTATTTGAAGAGGAAGTGACATATTTATGACGATTTATCAGATTCGTCTCCAGATTACCAATCTGGTTTGGAGCTTTATTAACGCACAATGTAAACATGATATACACAAACCTAATAGCTGAAATATAAGGCTTGTCTAACAAGATCAGAAATCTCATGCTTTTCACACTGTACTGTATTTGTACAACCGGAATGATAAAACATTTTGTGAAGAAACATAAATGTAATCGTTATGTTTCATTTGTGTGACGCTTCCATAGCAAGGCAGTACATGTGTTCACCGTTGCTTTTATCTCTGCCACTGGCACATGCTCTTTCTGTTTTCAACCTTGACAGTTGACAGGCCAGTGTTGCCTCTGGGCGCGGTGCTGAAGTGAAAGATGACTTACTTTTTGGTGGTTTTAATGGGACTGCGATTGCCTGCAGAGCCCTAACTGAGCTCTCTGACTTCCAGTCACCCTGTCTGCCCCGTACAAGGTCTCATCTGATTGCTCCATGCATCAAAGGAATATTTTACCCTGAAAATATTCTTACATTTTTATGTACCATTACTCTGTAATGATCAGTGCATTCGGAGTGTTATTTTGTGATGAAATGCACCCAGTTTCCCTCAACTTAACCAGTCTACTTCTAGCTAATCCAAGAAATAATACCTCACAGGATGTAGAGTAACTCTATATCTTGATATAGACATTGTTAAGTGCAGGAAACGCACAGTTGTAATTAATAACACCAATAACGAGTTCATTCCATTAACGTCTAGTATATTGTTCATGCTGGCTACTGGGACACTTAATGGAGCCGTTAATTTTATTACTTCCACCTGTGCTTTTCTTGGTATGACAAGTAAAAATATTTGCTGTGAAAAAGCCTATTAGACACTTGCTTTTCCACTTTAATACACTTGAAAGTAAACAGGCCATACTGATGTGTGTATTTGTGATTACTGAACGAGGGAAAGCATTTAACTACCGGTTTATTTTTTATTTGGGAAAATATTTTTCTTATTTGTAGTTATTCTACATCTAGAAGTGAAGTTTGGAAATGGTCATAGTTAGGGTAAAGGAGAGGCCAGGGTTGTTTTTGTTTATTGTCTGAATATAAAATTGAACTTAACAGGTGGAGCTGTAGATAATGCAGGTTTATGTAAATATGCTGTTTATCTGAAACTGCTGAAGTTAGATCACCTCTCTTTATCTCTTAATCCTTAAAGGTGCTAAATTCAACATTCAGAGCATTAATATACTGTAGCAGATAACAACTACTTTCTATGTAAAGATATAGTGGAGTAATGTCTACCTAAGCAGAGAATGAAGTCACTGTCCCTCTGTGTGTGTTGTAATTTTGGATGTATAAAGAGAACTGGATACAACGTTGGAGGTGGGCTGCCGTTCATTCATATTAAAGTTGCTCAGTGGCGCATGAAGCCAAAATGGCTCGATTGCCGAGTGATATAATTACCTGGATCATCCGGCGATCTTCCACATCCAATTGACCCATAGAGCAGGTGCATTAGCGTTTCCTGCCAGCCCTCGCTCCAGCTGCGGTCTGGGTCTCATTCACATGAATGGAGGAAGGAAAATAACTCGTATAATAACTAAAAATAACACATTTTTAGGTCCGAATGATTTAAATAAGGGCTATTCAGGTGTTCGTGCTGGGAAGTTGATTTACCTAAAAAAAAATTATCCACTGAGTTACAGACGTCTCTTTCCCAATGTTAATCTATGGGGAAAAGTATTTTTGGGATCAATTTCATTACATGACGGACACGGAAGTTGTAATTCCACTGTTTGGTCACTATGAAAATTTGCTTCAAAGCACGGTGCGCTTACTGGGGGCTTAGTTGTAATCTGAGCTTCTCTGTGCTTTGTTTACATAGCCGGTCCGGCCGTGTATGCATTTTAGTGCAGTTTGTCCCAGTGTGTATGTGTCCCACTGGCTAGCTAATCGTTGCCTGTCCTGACCGACGGCGTCGTTGCGCAAGCCAAGCACCAACCTCTGGTCCCCACTCAGGTTAACACTGTTAGCTCTGTCAACAGTGTTGCCGTTTTTTGCACCGTTAGTGCTGTTAGCGCCCTTAGCAGCTAGCCGTCGCACATGTTGAGAGCCATGTAGAGGCAATCGGTTAAACATAGATGCTCTGAACCCACCTTTAATAATTACTGTCTGATCTATAAACTTTATATTATACATGCTAAACAACATTACTGAGAAATCTCAGTCTGGCTTTTGAACTGAATCTTGTGCAGTGTTGTAGGAGATGTAGGAGTTTTCTCTAGTGTGATTTTAGACCTCGATGTACTCTTCAACAATACAGTACATTGCAATGCAAAGGGTTAAGTGTATTGAACTTCTTCTCAGCCATCAGCACAGTAACCATTGACAATTCATCCTCCTCCTCTGGAAGTGCAAAAACAGCACCATATTTTATTTCACTGCTCTGCTGATGATGCTACACGGTGCCTTCTATCTCATATTAATATTAAATAGGCCAGCCAGCCATTACACTCCCAAAAAGTCTGAGCTTCTTCAGAAGACCTTTCATCAAAGCTGCAAATACATGCTGAATTTATTGAGTCTGTTCAGTTCTAGAAATGTTATTTGAAACTGCCTAAAGAGGTTTACCTGTCAGTATTACTTGACTTGAGGGCTTTCATTGGTCTGACTTGTTGGTATCAAGTGTAGAGCATGAGTGCCCCTGTCAGATGAATAATATAAATTAAAAAATCAATGCATTTGACTGACTCAAAAAACAAACTAAAGGTCATTCATGCTTTTACATCATCTATATTCATAGACGTCTTACTGCTGATATGTTGATGTGCTGGTTTATTTTAGGGACCTCGCTGTCAGACAAAAGATACTGCAATGCTTCTTAATCATCTTAGTGTTTATGTGCTATCTTTAAAAAATACAATACACATAAATGTTTATAAGTTGTTGTGCCCCGGCTCGGTATTAGTTTCATTGTGAAACCACAATAGATAATTAACTTCATTAAGACGGTTTTTGAGTGTATTTGCTCGGGGAGCATGCAGTAAAACTTAGTCAGCACTTTAAAAGTAATCACAAGCTTGAAGAAACTCTCAGTTGGGGCCAGTTAGAGGACAATATTTAACAAATGTGGCTTAATGATAAGCATATTTTGAATGATTTTTGAGACATATGGTCATTTATTTAGCAATCTAATTGTTATTATGTTCCTATGTAGACAGTAAGGTGCCAAGAGCTATTGGTCAGCACATTTGGTTCTACATTTAAGGACTTAATCACTTGACATCTACGCATATCAAATGTATTTGTTAGTATATTTTGGAACTCTTTTGTACTGCTCATTTACATAATACACCAACATTGTAAAAGTGTTGAACACTTTCACATCATATCAAATGATTTTTATTCTTGAATAGTTTGTTTTACTCAGCAGAACTGAGTTTATATAATTTATTCACTAAAGTGTTGCACCTTCATTTCTGAATTTACATAATGAGGCCCCAAAATCAATTAAGTTTGGCTGCTGTTCGTCCATTTTCGTCAAAAGGGTTTGAGCCAGCAGATATACGATCCCTCATGTGACAGCGGAGGGAATGTGCCCTCTGTCGCCTTCCAAAAAAGCTTGCTAAAAGCTCTGAACAATGGCTCTCTGGTGTGTTTAACTGAGCCAGTGCCTGCAGTGGAAATTACAGATATAGTATCACTATGTATAGGGAGATGCAGGAAAGAATGAATGTAATGTCTAGTGTTGGGCTATTTAGAAAGTACAATGTATAGCATCTATCTGATAATTTAGTTACCAGACCGTGAATATATCTGCTTGTTAAATTACCTTTCTTTAACAAATCACTATCCCCTCACAGCATTTATCACCCAGGCTTAAATGAGGCTAGCTCAAACACAGGGACAAGGACAGTAGAGAACAGCCCTGGTGAGCTGTAATAGGAGTGGACAGAGTGCAACAACATAATCCATGACTACAGCGTCCTTAGCTGCATCAGGACAGATGTCAGTGTGTCGACATGCCGGGCTGGAAAAGATGAAGAGCCTTAGCATCAGTGGATAGGCTGACTTTTATCTGGAGCGAGAGAGAGAGAGAGAGAGAGAGAGAGAGAGAGAGAGAGAGAGAGAGAGAGAGAGAGAGAGAGGAGGACAGAGAAAAATCGGCGGCGAGAGAGAGCTCTGCTTCCCCCTGAGTCAGTGGATTGTCCAGAGTTGTTTTTTTCCATCAAGTATTTGTTTCCTATCGTTCTATCAATGAAAAGGGAGAGACCACTAGTGTCAGCCTGAGAGCATTCTTAACATGACTGATAGAAATGTTCGAAATGGTAGTGGTTAGATGTACACTTTGGATGATAGTGCACAACACCAAGGTTTAACTAGAAGGCACTCTAGTGCTCTACCAAAGCTACATAATCTGCATAATTTGTTAATTCTTTTAGGTAATAAAAAGTATTTGGAAATACCATGGACTCCCATCTGATAGGATTTTTGCTTTTAGATGTTTTAATACGGAAAGTGTATTAAAACCCATGACCAAAATAGTCATACACTCTGTCATTGCGTTAGTTATTATAGTGAAAATGAATGAGTCCTCTTTTTGCTGGGGACCCCTGGGGGTCCCCACATCCCACTTTGAAAACCACTGTGCTAATACTCAGATGTCCCATTCATAGTTCAGTCGTTGACAATTAACGCCCTATATTGTAAGGTTAAGAAATACTTAAAAGTGAGTATATATAACATTTGCTGAACAGCACCACCTGTGCAAACAAGTGTCAATTACAAGATAATAGTAAATGCTGAAATGTAGTGTACAAGTATAGCATAGCAGAGTCATACTCAGCAGACTGCATCAGTAATGTCAATAACACAACAATATCTATCTGAAGTTTGCTAACATTAGTTCTCATTAGCCACCAAGAGCTTCTTCAGACCAAGTAGGGCTGTAGCAGCAAAACCCCTGAGTGTGTTGAATTGAGTAAATACTGTATGTGTTATTTGCTTATGAATTATTTTTTTATTTTGTAAGAAGAGTTTGTTGTTTCTTCTTTCTCAACTTAGTCAACTTTATTTATATAGCACCATGCAGCCCAAAGTGCTTCACAGAGCAAGATCAAAACAACACAGACAAAAAAAAAAAGAAAAAAAAAAGAAAATTGGACAACAACAAAAAATAATTTTGCAAGACTAAAAATGACGACAATAGACAATAAAATGTAAAAATAAATAGAAGTCTCTATAATGAATAGGAACAAGAGATAGAAATTGTATGAAAACCGTTGATTAAGACTTAAAAAATAAGGCAATAAATGACTAGGGATGCACCGATACTGGATCGATACCGACACTGACTCCTCTATAGCTGGATCGGGTATCGGTGACAACGGGGCCGGTCTATTTAATTCAGTTCTATGTTTATATACTATATATTGTACATTATATACTCGCATTTTAATTCCTGTTTAAGATTTGACTAAGTTAAGTTTTGAATTTGTTGCTGAATTAAAAATGGTTGTTAAAGTTTTAACAGGCTCCTGTTAATTTTTAAGATTTTTTACCAAGTTGATGGTTTACAATTTATTATTTTAATAATGAATAACAATTCAGTAAATTTATATCTATGTATTTATTTGTTACATTTTGTTTTACAAAGATAGGAAAGCAATGTTTAAGTCAAGCCTGATGTTACCTTACACATAAAGAATGGTCCCAGTCACATCCACACAGGGAGGCATACAGCTTAGTAATTAAACACTGGTATCGGATCAGTACTCAATAATGACTGATACCCAAAGCCCAGGTATCGCTATCGGTATCGGGACTGAAAAAGTCGGATCGATGCATCCTTATAAATGACGAGGCACCTTAAGTAAAAGCCAGGCTATAAGGATACGTCTTAAGGTTTCTTTTAAAAGTGTCCACTTTCAAAAGTTATGGTCTGGCTTCAAACCATTCCTGGAATCGCACCACAAACTAATTATACGGCCCTCTTGGCCACGGACGAGCAGTCAAGCTGGACCGAAAACATACTGTATCCTCCTTGTCAGGAGTAATAAATGAGTGAACGAATGAATGAATGAACATCTCTTGTAATACCATGTACACTTCTCTGCGTGGTTGCAGGGGTAAGTGTTTGCTGGGCTGCGTTCCAGACAGATGATGCGTGTCTCAGCCTGCTGTGCTGTTTGCACCCTCTGAAAAAGAAAAGCATGGTGTGTGACATCCCCCCTCCCATCCATACTGTCACCTCAGCAGTGCTTGGCATCACATCCTGCAGCCCTGCACCGACATGATGCCTCCACACACAGACAGAAAACACAGAGGGTTTATGCAATACTTATGTTAAGATACTGTTTTTCAATCAAACTTCTCTCCTCCCAGACTCCCCTCCACCTCACTACTGAAGCTCTTAATTCTAATTTTGATAGAACAACAACAGCTCAAAGCAGTCGTATATGCTGCCGCCTTCCATAAACAGCCAAAACATAGGAGGGACTTCTGAGGCACTTCCTCAGAAGCTGGCTTCCTAAATTTGTTTCTCTGCTCCCAGGGTTCCATCCACCTCACTATTGAATTATACACTCTTGTTTACCATTTTTCCTCACACAAGAGAACAAAAACAGCTCAAAGCAAAAGGAGAAGCAGTGTATAATAAGAGTGGAACAGCGGGAGCTCCGGCAGTGTCATGTCTGTGTCCTGGTAGCTCAAAGATTGTGCTGGCTGCAGAAGGGGGGGTGGGAATTAGTGTGGAAATGAGGTCTGTGGTTTGTGTGTGCTGGTTGCAGAAGGGTTTAGAGACAAGTCAGGGTCATGCAGCTGTCTCTTGACGAAAGAAGTATGCCAAAAACCAAACATTTCATTGATCATATGCTCGGAGTATCACTGTCTTACAGGAGGTTATCATTGCATTGTTATTTAACCCTATTAGCATCAGTTTTCCCCTTTTATTTATCATAAAGTGGCTTTAACGTTGGAAAAAATCATCTTATTCCACACTGTCTACAGCTTTTCTGTATCAACATATTCCAACTCTTTGTTCACGCCATATTAGGTTTATTCAAACCTAACACTCTGATTTATAAAGGCTGCAACTATCAAAAGGAAATTGAAATAATCTAGATGTCTTTTATACATATTTGACGTATTTGGAAACCTTGAAATCAGGACTAAAATTGCAAATAGAGTTCTATGGGTTTGAACAATCAATGTTTGGCTGCAAAGCATATAAGTTTGTAATAAAGATTGACCCAGCAGCGAGTCAGTGAGGTTTAAGACGTTAGAGAAACATATTGATTTGTTAAGCTTGCATGGCTTGCATGGCAGTAAGTAATAATTATTTTCTTGATCCATTACTCTTTTTAAAATGTCAGAAGAAGTAGTAAAAAACACAATTTTCCATAACCCAAGGTGACATCTTAAAATTGCTTATTTTGTTGAACAACCACCAAGGTTTTTTTTTTTTTTTTTTAAAGATTATTTTTTGGGCATTTGCCTTTTTATTTGATAGTGGTAGTATAGACATGAAAGGAGGAGAGAGAGGGGGGATGACATGCAGCAAAGGGCCACGGGTCGGATTCGAACCTGAGCCGCTGCGGTAAGGACTCAGCCTTAATACATGGGCCCCCGCTCTACCATGTGAGCTACCGGGGCGCACCACCAAGGTTTTGAGTTTTTTTACAATACAATTAAGGATGCACCAATCTGACTTTTTCAGTCTCGATACCGATAGCGATACCTGGGCTTTGTGTATCGGCCATTGCTGAGTATCGATCCGATACCAGTGTTTGATTATTAAGCTGTATGCCTTACTGTGTGGAAGTGACTGGGACCATTCTTTATGTGTAAGGAAACATCAGGCTTGACTTAAACATTGCTTTCCTAACTTTGTAAAACAAAATGTAACAAATAAATACAGAGATCTCCCGATTTCCGGTATCGGTATTGGTGCATTCCTACAATACATTTAAGAAAAGCACATTCTGACATTCTGAGGAACCAGCATACAGTATGTTTGGCATATTTGCTTCATGAATGACTAAAACAATTAATTCATTATCAAAATTGCTGTTGATTAAGTCATTTTCAAATCAATTATCGACTTCATTTTAGTGCTACTCCTTCTGAAAAGTCAACCCTGTACTTTTGCAATCAAGTTGACTGAATACCACAATGTATTACAAAATCTAGTATTACTTGTAGTAATGTGACATCATCTGTTACTTTGCTTTCAAGGCTGAAGCTTGGTAGAATGAGGAGTCACGAAGATAAATTACTTTTGGAAAGGACCTGCAGACTCGTAGACTGCAGACACTTCACTGCAAATTCAATCATTTTCTCATTCTTGAACCACTCTTTACCCAACTGCTGCACTTATTTCTCTGGCCTTGGTGGGACTTTCTTTTTCTACAGCAGCCCACCCTTTTCTCATCACTCTCTGCCTATATCACTATCTCCTTTTACTCCTTCCCCTCTCTCGTCCATTGTTAAAACCCTCCCATATGCTCAGCTCTGTCAGAGCAGGTGGCAAACCGCAGGTGGACCCCACACCTCCGATCGGACTGGCCTCCGTCCCGCGCACCCAAATTCATGTTGCCACTGGGCAGGCTAAGCAGGGGAAGGAGGGTGGCCAGGAAGTTGTCTTTCAGTTTGATGACCAGGTGGTTTGACTTTTTGGTGGCCTTGAAGAAGGACACATAGCCTTTTGTAATCTAGCTCTTTTGTGTATACAGAAATACATTTCCCCTCTTCCCACTCTTTGTTTTATATCACCGTTTTTTTAAAAGAATGAATTAAAAATTGCGGTATAGCAATTTCACTAATCACATTTGAGCACATTAGTGATTTATTGAAGAAAGGGAATTAAGTGGGATCGCAAATATAGCATGAAAGGGCTGTCTATAAGAAATGAATGGTGGCAGTTAATGAAATTCAGAGATTTATCCCTCTGAAAACAAATTATAAAAAGCATTATTATGCCAGCTCTCTGGGATATTGGTGACATTTAAGAATACATTCAGAGTTAGTGACCTGGAACATTTACTGAATTTGTAAGTATTAGATCCTATTACAGTTTACAATTAATGGTTAGGAAATATCTAAAGACAGACACAAAATGTTTTCAGACAGCTTTACAGTGCCAGCGTGTGAGTACACACCGCCTCAGGCTAATCATCATGCGTGTAATTCAGAAAACATGGACTCAGTGGCCTCGGTTACTTCCACAGTATGTGCTGGACAATTCTCATGAATTTTACAGTTTCTGTTCAGGGTGTTTTCATTAAAACTTGGAGTATGAGTAAAAATGACTGATATGTGAGTATCTTTTATCTTTAACCCACCCGGTACATGTTTGGTTCCCTCCAACACTGAGGTGCTTGTATGTGAGTGCTAGCTGGATGCACTTCAGCAGGAGAAACATGCTGAGGGGGTGGAAGGTGTGACAGGACTGCAAAGCTTTACAAATGGATAAAAGAAGCCCTCTGTGGATGTGTCGAGGATGTGCTGAGAATAAAAGGAGAGGACAGGGACGGATGAGACAACTCCATGTCGGTCGTCTTGGTGCATTAATCACCTCATGCATCTTATGATAGTTAGTGTAATGTAAACCTCCATATCTCTTCTCTCTTTCTGCCCTTTATTGAGGCATAATATCTGCAAAGGCACAAAACACTAACATGAGTCCACTGTGCGTTATCTCTTAGCTGTACTTGAGCACACAGCTGCCATCTCTTGAATAGGCTAATTCTATTTGTTCCACTTTGAAGATTGTCTCTTTTTCTCTCCTTTGGGAATACATCAATGTCTGCCCTTGGTGCACTGTACTGTTTGTGACTATTTGAATGATGTGTGTACACCTCCAAACCTGGTGTGTGATTTGTTTTCACCTTGGCACAGTGGGTTAAAATAATTTCCACCCAACAGTCAATTAAAAGATTGTACTCAAAAGTTAATTTATTATTTTTTTTGTATAACTTTGACAGCTTATCTGACACCATCAGAATGGATCCTTACAGCTCCAGCCATCTGGTAAACGTAATCAGGTGTCTTACATGGTTGTGTGTCATACCTGGCTCTTCGTAATGGCTTCATCTGTCATGTTTAGAGAAGGTAATTCTGTGCTGACATACAGACTGAATGAATACGCTCACTGCTTAGGATGTCCGATTTTTCACGCTGCCAGTTAATAGGACAGAGCATCACTGTGTCAGTTTATACAGTTTTTTTATCTTATAGACTGCAGGAATTTGGTACCACTTTCTAACAAAGCACCCCTTTGTAATGGGTTTATAAGTTGTAAATAATGGCTTTAATAAATCATTCACTAATGTTTTATTGATCAGGTCTGAGCCATTGATAAGAACTGCTTTTGGGTCTCCAAGTTGTAGAAAAATAAACCATTTGGCTGCTGTGTATCCTTTAATGACATCTGCTTTTTCAAACTGTTTAAAACTGCAACTTTAATCCAGGAGAAAATACGTTTCCCTTGATACAACATTGTGATATTTGGAGGAGTGGATGGTCCCGTATTCTGTGCTCTATGATTGGTCAACGGTGTCACATGTTCATGAATTATTCATGTTCTGCCTTCGCCGTCAGAGACAGTAGGTGTTGAAAGTGACCAATCAAAGAGCGGACACATCGGCCACAGTCCATCCCCGCCTCCAAAGTTTCAAAAGTCAACTTGACGAGCGAGCGAGTTGAGCAGTTGCGACCGCGTAGAGAGGGTCGAGCGAACGCTCAGCACAGCCCCGCGCTCGCGCGACCGCATTTGTGCACGCAGAGCAGATACGCTCCCTCGGGAGGATGCTTTTCTGCACGCGAATACTGTTCTGTGCGCTCGTGGAGCAGAAATGCTTCCAGAAATTGAACGGACGTGACATTCCAGGAGATTGCGCTATGCCACAATCGCTTCACATCGGACACTACAGTAGCGCGAAGATTAAAAATGTAACATTATGGCCATTCCTGCACAGTTCCCTAAAAGTTAGCAGGTTGGTGTGGGGAGTGGTGAGCGGACCCGTGTCCGTGGACCGGAGATTCATTCCACTTGGCCAATCCTTACAGTGCCTTATAAGAGTTTTGACCAACATGTATGAACATTTCCATGGACTCACTTAAATGGAATTAAAAATAGCTTCAGCTTTAAAAGTAGGCCTTTGTTGGTATGATAACCAATATTAACCTGTCTTCTCACTGTCTTTTCTGTTAACAGAAAAATCCACCTACGATGCCTCCGGCTTCTCGTCTTTACCAAGCGACCCCACAGTCACAGCTGCTCCTGCTAATCCATTGGCTGACCCGTCGGTGGCAGAGGAGGTGCCTTTCTCAGTCTTCCATTCAGATGGCGACTCAGAGTCTGGGGGAGGTTTATCAGGGCGACCTGCCTTTTCTTCTGTCTTAACCGTCATGGCAGGAACTGTCAAACATCCAGTGAGTCTGGATCAAAGTAGAACCTCGCCAACCATCACCAGGGACGAGACCCACACCACCCAATGGCCTTCACATCGTTCCAGCCAGGGCTCGGAGATGTCCTCCTCATCGTTGTCTGCGGGAGATAGGATCGCCTTCGCCAGCTCAGGTCTGACTTCCAGCACGTCTCACCAACACACCACACCACCTGGGGCTGTTACCATGACATCGACTGCCTCCAGGCCATCACATGTGTCCTTTATAGATGGAGACAGGAATGTCTCATCATTGACAGTGTCGTCTTCTTCATTGTCATCATCAATGTCTTCATCAGCTCCATCCACTTCCTCGGTGTTACCATCTGTAGTGAATCAATCATCTTCTGCTGGGTGGACAAACAACGCTGCTTCATCTCAAGGTCAAAGCATTGTGTCCAGCCCTCACACATTATCACCAGCAGGCTCTCTGGGTTGGACAGACAGTTTAACAACCTTACACTCCTCTACTCATTCAGTTATTGACCTATCAGCTGTTACACAAGGGCTGCAAAGCACAACAACCAAACCATCACACTTTCCAAGTGGAACCAGCATTGAAAAGAGCAATGAAGTGACAAAACCCTCATTATATTCCTCAGCGGATAAAATCTATGGAGTGAGTGGAGCATATATAAGGAGTGCAAGCACAAAAGTGATTAAGACACCAGCAACCAGCACATACACATCATACTCTCCTCCTAACCACGGAGAAAATCTTTTACAGATTTTATACGAAACCACTCCAACCCAGATCCCAGGTATGAACTCTGTATCAGGCAATAATATAGAAATTAGCACTTCATTTCCCTCCAATCAAGAGAGCCAAGCTGTTCAGAGGCAGCAGGGAGCTTTACAAAATCCCACATCAGCACTGCTATCTGCCCATCCTAAAGGCCATTCAATTTCTAATCATGTCACACAGCAGATGTTAAATCAAACAGCATATGTGGAAAATGAAAACAAGACAGCGGTAGATAGCCAGACTTTTGTTCACAAAAGGGTCGGAGATACAATCACGTCGCGTCTGAGTTCACATGTTGTAAATCCAACCGTATCACCACCAATGACGCTCAGACCGACTGAGACTTCAACGTCTCTCTCTGAATCTGCAATCACTGAGCTAACACCTATCCACCCTGGCACGGTGTCCTCAGAGCATGCATCTAATCCCGGTGATTTACTGATGGCAGCGGGTCACGGCAGCCCCAGAGTTCCTGCCATCAATATAAATTACAACCAGGGAGCTGCAGCAGAGCTCAAATCCATTTCCACTCAAGCCTACCCGAATAACTCACTTTCACTCACGGGGCCGTGGCCGGAGTCCACCGCTGGTTCCATCCTCAGGTCGATCACCAGAACGGGAACAACCTCCTCCACATTAGAGTCAGCTTCGCTTCATTTGCCAAGTAATAGAGCCATAAACGTTCAAGAATATGTAACACAAACAGAGTCTCCCAAGGGCATCAGTCAGGAGCCTAGAGAATGGACGATGCCAAAAATGATATTTTCCTCCAACAGTAGGACAATGTCTCTTTCTGGTTCAGCGTTGCCAGTTAGCGTAGCAAAGGATATGACCTATAAAACGATGTATGAAAATCTCTCACACCCCACCCAGCCTACATACTTATTGCCCTTGATTCTCAGCCACAGCCCAAACAACACTGATGATAACAGAGGTCTGTCTGCCAGTAGCGAGGTTAATTTTGCAGCCCAACCCAAAGCCTCATCATCCCGAATGACCCCCTCACAAAGACAAACAAGATCTTTACTTAAGTTTTATACAACTCCACCTCCCAATAAATCTCCCCAGACAGCGTCCTCGAATGAAATCTCTCCTCATATCATAAAATCTGAGAGAGCTGGTCGCAGTATAGCTTCGACTTTTGAGGTTGAAACAACTGCAGGGAACAGTAAAACTTCACCAGCCTCCGATGTTCACATGACATCATCATCATCTTCAGAGACTTCACCACTATCCTACAGTAGTATCAAAGCTTCTCAGTCGTCCTCCTTACATATGAAACCCCCCACTTCAGTGTCTTCTAAAGCTTCATCGACACCATTGTCATCATCAACGTTTCATTCAGCTGCTGGTTTGTCTGCTGGTAGTGAGGTTGATTTTGCAGCCAGACCCAAAGCCTCATCATCCCGAATGACCCCCTCACAAAGACAAACAAGATCTTTACTTAAGTTTTATACAACTCCACCTCCCAATAAATCTCCCCAGACAGCGTCCTCGACTGAAATCTCTGCTCATATCATAAAATCTGAGAGAGCTGGTCGCAGTATAGCTTCGACTTTCGAGGTGGAAACAACTGCAGGGAACAGTAAAACTTCCCCAGCCTCCGATGTTCACATGCCACATGGGAAGAAGCCAACTGAGAGCTTCCACAGAAATGCTGCACAGAGTTCAGTTTATCCTTTATTTAATGAGAATGAAGAGTCTACTGTAATCAGAGACACTGCGTTTTACAAGAAAGGCGTCCCATCAGGGCCGTTCACAACAAAGTTTCAATCTTTCATAACTACAAAAGATTTTGTCATGCTGAATAAAGGCTCTGAAGGTTTTGGCAAAGGATCTCCCACTGAAATCCCCTTTCTCCCAGTAACTTCTGATGCTGCATTACAACGTCTTTCTCATAAAGACGATGTGACACACATGAGCCGTTTTGAGCAGTCCTCTCCTCCCTCCTGGTCTGAAATCATCCTGACACCGAGGACAAACTCCGCTTCTCGCTCTCAGGGACCAATCACCAGTGTGAGAAGTGATAGATCAAATTTTTATTTAGGCAGACAAAGGACCATTCCCTTCACTGCTTCCTCTGCTGCAACTACTTCCTCCAGTGACGGACAAAACAGCAGTGCATCATTTAGTGCTATTTTCAGCTTTGGCACAAAACTAATGGCACCATATACAAAGTGGAAAGCCACCACGCCTGTGTCTTTTCAAAGCACTGCCTTTGAATTAGAAAATACATCTATTGGCTTTGATAGGGCAAAGTCTAATTTACAAGCAGATGGCCCGTTGTATGATCATCCAAAGCTGGACGACGGACAACAGGGTAATGTGCATATATTGAATTCAACTGATCCAACTGTAGTCGCCAGTGATCCAAATTCATTTTATCCAACTGTTGGAGGGCAGCCATCTTTTACATATGTCAAAGGCACATCAGAATATAAAACACAGAATTTGTCCCCAGCTAATCTCAGATCTGCGGTGACTGTCAATGTACAGCAAGGAGCCACTATAAACACTGTGTGGGGTTCAGATGGTTTTCTGCCCCTCTCTCACACAACCACCGACTCCGTAACAACTTCAAAAGCTTCTTCTCTTGCATTGGTGTATAAGAGCAAGCGCAGCCCCCCTCCGGCAGATGTTGACTCTCTTGAATATGCATTTGATGATGCTGTCACACTTTCAAACAACCCTGCACTCAATTTCTCTGAAACCGACAATATCAATAACACAACTGATTCAAAACTGAGGGGGTTAACCCTTCCAACAGAGCTGGGGCCATCATCTTCTTCATTTCCTTCATCATCATCATCATCTTCAGAGACTTCACCACTATCATACAGTAGTATCAAAGCTTCTCAGTCGTCCTCCTTACATATGAAACCCCCCACTTCAGTGTCTTCTAAAGCTTCATCAACACCATTGTCAACATCAACGTTTCATTCAGCTGCATCATCATCCGTGACTGTAAAAGCAACATTTCCATCCTCATCACCAAGTCTGACCTCATCAATAGATCCCGATCGTTCAGAGGAAGTGACTGAGGCATTTGTTGTCCCTACAGAGGCGGGGACGGATGAGTTAACCGCTGGAACATCCAGAGCAGTTGCGCTCACTTTCCCCAAAGAAAAAGCAGCCAGTCTAGCGCCCTCTCAATCAGTCAGAATTACCCTTTCTGACGGGCCCACCGAGAGGACATCTCAGGTATCACCTCTGCCCCCTCGACAGGACACCCCAACAGACTCTGTCCAGTTTAACTCCCCAACTGTAGCTTCAGCCACCAAAACTACCATGCCTTCCCTAAGAGTCACCACCGGAACCACACAGTCTGCTACCACACCACAGCCTGCGCCTGTGACCAGGAGAACGACGACCACCACGACCACCAGGAGTCAAACCAGCAGGAGAACGTTCACGCCACCTGTCCCTAGAACGAGCCCTCCCAGGGTGGGCACCACCATCTTCATTTCCCCTTTTACCACCACCACAGAGGCTCCACCACAGCAGTGCAACATCACAGAGAGATTGTGGGTGAAAACAGGTAAACAATACGTTTGTCACAGTCTTAAAAAAACAATTGAATCGTAAAATATTTCTCTAAAATGTTTTGTCCGTTGTATGTCTTGATTTCTCCCTCTTTTTGTCTCTATATCCCTCTTAGTTGTTTCCATCTATGTGAGAAGGAACAGGCTGGACAGCATTCAGAGGCAGAACCTGCGAAGGGGACTAAGTCAAGGCCTCCGAAAAGCTCTGAATGATACCTCTGCCCAAGCACAGGTCAGACTGTTGTCAGTTACTGTTAATCACTTAAGAACAATACAGCTCCTTTAACTAATGGATATACACTTAACATCCATTTATCTACATGTATAGACTCAAAGACACCCTGTGGAGTCTTTTACAAACAGAATGATGCATTCAATGTTTCTCACCAAAGCACACTGTGTGTATCCTTGAGGCCTAATGAATGTGTTGAATGCATTACCTTCTGCCACCACTTGTGATCGGTGGAATAATATGAAACCATTGCTAGGACTGTGTATCATGTGCACATGCATGTGCATCCCTGTGCGCATGCACGAGAAACCAACAAAACAGGGACCCACTCGTAAAAACTCAATAGCACTACTAGTGGTTAAAAACTCCACATGGTACCTTTTAATATATGTTAACTTCACTAATATATAAAATAGCATAGCTGTGAAAAGGTAGCGAATTATGTAAGAAGTAATCACAGTTTCTCTGATACTGATAATGTCACTAAAGCGACTTTAAAGAGGTACTGCACACTTAAACATGTTTTTTGAGCTTTAAATGATATGACTTTACTGTGATGAAACACATTAATGCTGGTGTTAAAGGGACTGTTAAACTTTTTAAGCGTATAAATGTAGCGGGTCAGCACACATGCGCGTTCGCATATGCGCGCTCGCGTGTGGCCGGAGCCTCGTCTCCGCTGCCTGCTCTCCTTCACTCAGACAGCGCGCGCGTCCTCGCTGTCTCGCGCCACCTCTAGACATGAACGCGCGCTCACTACACACTGCAGAAGAGTTAGTTTAGCTCTGAGAATATCTAGTGAATGTAGAGTGGATGGTTGTGCAGAAATAACTGCTGCAGCTCCTCCAGACCAACAGAGGTTTTCCGTGTCTTGTGAAGTGACGGGGCTCCTCAACGAGTTACGTTGTTGTCTCGTTACCGACCGGGTGCCGGTGTCTTCGGCTGCCGGCTGGGGTCGGGAGGCGATAACGTCACTCGTTGAGGAGCCCCGCTGCTGAAGCCTGCGCTGAGCAGGAAAACCAACACTAGGATCAGCATTGATTCATGGAGAGACCTTCGTCTGGTCAGCTAACATTACTGCCAAGCAGCTGAAATATAGAGTGATATTGTGGTTTTAGCTGACGTCTGTCGCCTCACTGTTTTGAGCGATGCTCGTTCATGTATATTTAGAGCGAGCAAGCGCGAGCTCGACGCTGACTTTTGTTGATTTCAAAGCCACAGGTATCGCTGTTAAGCAGCATTTCTGAATCTTACAAATAGTCCCTTTAATATTGACATTTCTTACCAAATTTATAAAAATGGACATTTAATGGGTTGAAAATGGCTCAACATGCCATCTACTGTTTTAAATCAGCCCTGAACCTCACGAAGACCAGTTGGGACTTATCTATGTCATGAAATTTATATAAAAAAAGAATGTTAATGCCCTTTAATCAGAGATTTCAAGTAGCATGCTTAGTCTACATAAAGAAAGTGTAATCTTTTCTTACTGGTTAGTAAGTTGTTTCTTTTTTTATCTCTACAGCATCAATCAGCATCTATTCACAGACAGATGGAACAGTTTTGACCAGCTGCCTAGAATCTAAAAACGACCATTGTCATCTACAATAATGAGAGTTAGAATCCAAATGAGTGCAAAATTGATTTTTAAATGAATTCAGAAAGGGAAACATTTTTTATTGTCAGCCTTGTTTCGGGAAGTGTTAAAAGCTCTGCCACATACAAGAATTGGTGCTATGATGCTGAGATTTTGGTTCATTGTGCAGGAAGAAACATCCATGGAGTGAAGTAAAAGGTACTTAAATGAATTGCTGCTTATCTCACATATTATGTATTATACTTGAGGTGTATCACAGATAATTTATTTCCTTTGAAGCAGTTTCCTGTGAATGAGTGTAAATATGACATTTTGATGGACAGCTACTGTTTTGCAGGCCCAAACTGTTGCTCATTCTTGGCTGAATAATCAAGCAGCTTTCTGACGTTGGTAAACAGTGAATGGTTCCTAATTGTGCCCTCATCAGAAAGTTATTAGTGTGGAGTGAATCAAACACTTATACCAAGGACCCTCATGTAGGCTATGTGAGAGGAGACGAGGACTAATATAGAAATTAGGTTGACTGAATGTGTCCCTGAAGGCCGTGGGTGATGTCACGTATTATAGTAGCTGTACCAACACTAAAACAAGATGTAGATTAGGACTGTAGCAGAGCTGTACATGAGAACTGTTGCTCCTATTCCCTCTTATTTATTTTAGGGCGGTCAATCAATTAAAATACTTAATCGTGATTAATCACATGATTGTCCATAGTTAATAGCAATTAATCACAAAATTAATCAAACAATTTCTATCTGTTCAAAATGTACCTTAAAGAGAGATTTGTCAAGTATTTAATACTCTTATCAACATGGGAATGGGCAAATATGCTTGCTTTATGCAAATATATGTATATATTTATTAATGCAAATCAATTAACAACACAAAACAATGACAAATATTGTCCAGAAACCCTCACAGGTACTGCATTTAGCATAAAACATATGCTCAAATCATAAAAAGGCAAACTGCAGCCCAACAGGCAACAACAGCTGTCAGTGTGTCATTGTGCTGACTTGACTGTGACTTGCCCCAAACTGCATGTGATTATCATAAAGTGAGCATGTCTGTAAAGGGGAGACTCGTGGGTACCCAAGGAACCCATTTTCATTCACATATCTTGAGGTCAGAGGTCAAGGGAGCCCTTTGAACATGCCAGTTTTTCCTATCCAAAATTTAGCGTAAGTTTGGAGCGTTATTTATCCTCCTTCCCGACAAGCTACTATGGCATGGTTGGTACAAATGGATTCCTTCTATTTTCTATTTTCATATGTTGCCAGTATCTTCACTCTAGCTTTAAAACCCGCTACAACCTAAAAATCGCAAGTTGCGTTAATGCATTAGAGAAATTAGTGGCGTTAAAACGAGTTTGCATTAATGCGTTATTATCGTCTTTACTTTGACAGCCCTGATTTATTTATTTATTTATTTACAACCAGAGAGTAAACAGAATCAAGTCACTCTTCAGGCAATCTTACCACAGCAGTGGACACACGACATTTTGGTTTAACAAAACCTCAGGAGGAAATCAACCTCCGCATTTCCCATGCACTAATAACACATACAGATCCAGTGCACACACAATGATCTTCATGTCTGTGGATTAGCCATTTGTGGAACCAATTATGGTTCCCACTGTGCTAAAACCATTTTCTCTCTCTCCAATAAGCCTCTAATACCTCTGCTCAGTGCCACTTTCTATCAGGAGCACCTCTTGGCTATGAGAAGCTACGCTAAAAAGCAGTTGGTGAGAAGTAAAAATGTGTAGGTTTGAGTCTATATGTGAGTTCTCCTACTGGGAATGATTTTAGCTAGTTGGTGAAATGTATTCTGTACATACACTGAATATGGGGAAAAAAAACAAATTCTAGGATTAAATTAGGTTGTAATAAACAGTTTTCAGGGGAAATAGATGAAGCAGCACTGGGATTCCTTCCCTACATACAAAAAAACCCCTCTCCTCCTGGTCTCCAGTGGGTTGGAGTGCCTTTAGAGTGTTGCAATTTTGAGCAAGTGTTAAGTACATCTGTGTGTGCATGTTTCTGTGTGTGTGTGTGTGTTGTATATCTGCAATCCGGTGAAATGTCGCGGCGTGTTGTATTTCTCAAAGTGGAAGTATCAAATAATTGAGAGTGAGGCCTGTGCATTCGTCCTGCCCATGTGAAGGTCAATGCTCTCATATGTTCACTCTCTCTCTCTGTAGTCTCTGAAGGTGTCTTGCTTCAGTGCACTCCTGTCACCCATTTCAACATTGCTTGGGTTCCTTTTTAGTCGCACTGCGCTCTCATCCAATGGGAAGCAAGCTGTTGGCAAGGGAAATTGCTTCTGTGTTTAATTATAGGTTATAAATGGTTGGGAGGAGAGACGATGTGCCTTGCTGATGCTAAAAAGATGATGAGAAACAGACTAAATGAATTGAACCACAAGGCTAAAGCTATTTGAACCTTTAAAGAATATATAAAAGCAAACTATTTTTGTGTCGTGTACTTAGGGCTCTCCAGTGACTTGAAACTTTTGAGAATTTGACTAGATCCGTCGGGTTAATCTGTTGGCAGTCTTTCACACTTTTTGGGATAGAGTTAGTGGGTGTGTTACCAATCTCTGGCTCACTGGAAATGCAATCTCTTAATAACACCTTCACATGGGTGAAGCCTGAGAGGATGAAGTGATAATAAAGGGCTCTTAGTTTCCACAGAGCTCGTAACAAGGCTGAATTGTGAGGAGACAGAGTGGGGACTCTCAGCTACAGAGAGGATAGGCTCTCAGTGTTTTGCCAGTGGATCTCCTTGTCAGCGCAGGCTTTCAGATGGGTTTAGATAACAGGCCTGAATGGTTTCACCTCTCCTACACACACACACACACACACATGCTTAGTTTCGCTACATCTGTCATCATTCTTTTTCCAGTTTCCGTGTATGTAGAGTTCACCAAAAAGTCAAACTCTTACTAACAAACACATGAGCATTTGTACGTGTTATTATACACAGTTACGAAACACACACATTTCACCTGTGTTTTTTTGTGAGAATGACTACGCAGTGATACCTGGCCTCTTGGGTTGGAAGTGAAGGAACATAAGCCTCTTTGTCCCAGTCTCTCTATTTAACAGTCTCTCCCATGTCTCGCTCATCTTTACTCTCGTCTCTCTCTCCTCCAGCAGCCCTCCAGTCTCTCCACATATCTGTATTCCATAATCACTCTCTCTCCTGTTGCTTTCATTAGCGAGTGGTTGGAATACACTCTTTAAGTGGTCCATCAATCCAATGCAGTTCAATATCCTGTCATTCAGCTCATTTGCTAATATGACTGATTGACACCCTGCCCGAAAGGACCATACCACTAATATGTGTTTGCCGATTAACTACAAATATTTTACATCACGGTCGACCATTCTTTCAAAGAACGCATAAAGATTGGGATTGATTTACTAGCTTCTATGCAGTGGATGGTTTCTTTTCATTCATTTCACCAGTATGGTATGGAAATAGAATTTGACTAAAACTTGCTTCAGTAGGTCTTTTTTACAGCAGACATTTTGACTTGTCACAGTAGAAAAAGCTAATAATATTAACAATATCTCTGTTCTATTCAAGAGTCCCAGTGAGCCATGACAGTGTGACAGTTAACCAGTATGCAGAATACCATGACCCTGAAAGTGAAGCAGCTAAATGGAATTCGGCCGTCATTCATTTTTATTATTTGCACCTGTGCTATTCCTACTGTGACATGTCATGTTCATAGAGAACTTTCTAATCAGTCCATGCTTTTGACCATATTTTACCACACAGTAGTTGCCAAAGGAAGTAAAGTAAAGAAGGCAATGTTAACTGTCAGGATCTGAAATTAACTTTTTTCACTGCCTGCCACTGTTCCAGGCAAGTATTTTTTTTTGTCTGCCTGCCACTCAGCAATTTTATCTGCCACTTTTGAATCTATGCATTAAATTAAGGAATAACATTTTAGATCTGATGTCATTCAATGTTCGATATATTTTACACAAAAAACATTATATGAATGGCAGATTACAGAGTTAGAATTACACCATGGCTTCTGGGGAAGCCCTATCTTTCGGGTGTGTGAGGGTACTGTAAACAGTACTGTAGTGTACTTTGTTATTGCCATCTATTGTGGTTATTTGCAGAAAATACCCCCACAATTCAAATGATTATGATTATTTAAATATTTGCTTTGTTTAAAAACAATCTTGGCAAGCTGCTTAGAGCTAGTGTTAGGAAGTTAAACAGGTCATAATTCCCTCTATTATCTATTTTATATTGCTGTGAAAACATCTCCTTCAAACAACTGGATTTATTCAAGTTTCTCGTCAAATCGTAATTTTACGAGGTTACATTTGAACACATCATGATAACGTTGTAATTTACCTCCGCCAAATAGTCATTTTACTGAGCAGAGCTTAAACGCCTCATAAAAGTAACTTAATGGCACCTCCTTTAACGTTAGTAGCTTCATTATTTAACCGAGCAGGACTGCGCTACCCACCGGCTTCTAACCGCTAACGTTACTAACTCTCATCCTGCCGATTTCAACACAGATTTGTTGTTAACAGTGTAGCATTATCAGGGAAAAAATAGGGTGCGCCCCTCAGGCTTAGTAGCGCCATGCTTTTGAGTGTTTTTTTTTCTCTCCACCGTGGCTCCAGTCCCAAAGAAACTGAAACGTGATGCAGTGTGCGTATGCGTCATTGTGCATGAGTAACTGTTGGAAAGTATCAATACAGAGAAATCAATAGTGACGAAGGCATGACATGCCAAGGAATCGGACAACTAAGAACCCGTTCTTAACGGGAACTGGTTCTCTATTCCCATCCAATTTCTGTCTCCCAAAGTGGCGAATGGCCTGACGATTTCACCTGCCACTGCCAACAATTTACCCGCATTTGGCGGGTGCCAATTTCAGACCCTGTTTACTATCATGGACCTATTTTAGGCACATTTCTGCAAGTCTGCAAGTGATTTTCATACTGTATTTAAGGGGATAAAAAAAAGACTATCTGAAAAGTTGAAAACATTGTGGTGGTATTTGCAAAATGGTTGGCAGTACTATAGATACCAACAGACGGAATTTGTCAACTGTCACAGACTTTATCATGTCGTTTATCACTTTAATACCTGTGGTTATATTGTGGGTAATGATGCCAATCAAGCTGCAATGCTGCTAACAGCTTTTGCATCAATGTGATAAAGGTCCTTTTTATTCCGCAGGGAATACCACAGTAGATCCACAAATTTGTCAGATGGATGTAAACGAGGACTTTCATTTATTTTAATCTCAATCTGCTTTTACACTGTTTGGATGTTTTTAGCAGTTTTATTATTTATTATACTGCAGTTTTATGTTGTTTATATCTATGGTTTTATTTTGTGAGTATTTATTTCCTATGTTTTGATAAGCAATGTTGGTTGATTAGAATGGGATCGCTTCAGTTTATTTTATTTATTTATTTGATTTTTAAGTATACTGTAATTCAATGGATTAGACTTTCCTTCAGATTTTTTCAACTTAAAATTGTTCCTCAAGTGAATTTTCAAAAAATTTACTTTATCTCGATATATATTAATATTGTGATATAATGCTGTAGAAAGTGGTGGAAATTTTGATTAAAGAGCAACTTAACTTTTAGCTCCAGTGGGTTTAACTTCCCACCCTGCTGTAGTGATGTACAAGTGTACTCCAAAACCCCGTGACATCACTGTAGGGTGAGGTTACTGGGACAACAATCACTCTTTTGACCACACCTGACCATACCCATTAGTGATGCTGGCTGGGATTGGAGGTGAAGGTGAAACAGGCTTGATGTTTAAACCAGAGGGCGCAGTGAAACCGGTGTTATGTTACTCTTTAATATTACCCACTCAGGTTTAAGCATTGTGCTATTTATTGTCTAAAACATGGTACAAACTACCAAAATGGTTCTCTAAAGACATCTAATTCTCGTCTCTCCTTTACCCTCTCAGGTGGAGACAGTATTTGGTTCTCCCAACATGACGGTGGCTTATCACGTGACTGGAGGGGACATGGTTTACTCTCCCTCTGTAGTGCTGGCAGGATTGGACTCCTATGGCCGTGATAAACTGATTTCAGACCTGCGACAGTACCTCCCCATGGTAACAGCCCTGCCCCTCCCAGTTGCATTATGGAGATCCACCCCAGCCACTGGCTTCCAGCTGAAAACAGGTCAGCCAGTGTTCAGTCAGGATAAAAGAAAAAAATAAGTCAGAGATCAGCTTGAGACTCACTGTTATTTGTTCCCTGCTGTGATTGTTCACTGGAGCAATTTCAGTGGAAACTAGGTTTGCGTAGTAATAGAATAACATAAATCTTGTGAAACCACATCGGAGGAGGAAATGACAATACTGCACGTCTCTTTAGGTACATAAGACCTAAAATAATATACAGTATATCACATTCTCAGTGTTCCCAATATATACACTGCCAAAGACAGCAAAAACACAATGTTGTAGCATCCTGAAGTATTCTTTAAAAAGTGACTTTAATAGTTTTGCCAGTTTACAGTTGTGAGCTCATTTTGTTTTTATGTTCCAGTGCTGCAGTTTGTGGGAACAGGCGATGATCCTCGGTCCTGTCGGTTCTCTCAAATGATGGAACAGAGGCTCGAGAAGGTGTTTTCTGAAGCACAGGCCAAAGTGCTCAACACCAACAATAGACTCTCTGTTCAGGTACTGTGGTGTAAAGCACTGTGTATGTGTTACACTGGTACATTGGCAATGCTGTGATTTGTAACATAATGTCAGTGTTGAAATGTGTGCAGTGTTGTGTTCGGGTGTTCATTGTCGTTAAAGGAACAGTGTAACATTTCGGGGGATCTATTTGCAGGAATGGAATATAATATTCATATCTATTCATAACATTAGTGTATAATTAAACTAAGAATCGTTGTGTTTTCGTTAGCTTAGAAGGAGCCCTTCATATCTACGTAGGGAGCTCTCTTCACGGAGTCCACAATGTTGCTCTTGATGCCGCCAAATCATACACACTGTACCTTTAAATGGATCAAAATAATCTGAGAGAGTTTGTTAAATATTGTTTTTAGCATATTAGATCATATGTAACTTCAACAGTTTTGTCCCCTGTTACACATCAGTATTACCATGTGGTTTAGGTTTTTTTGGCGGCTACAAACAGATGCAAACTGTGTGCAATTTGGGTAAAATTGTCCCCCTCAGGCTTTGCCTTTTAAACAAGAGCTCTTTCTGAGATGCAAATTAATTATGTTTAGGGAGGCAATGTTTGTATTAATTTTAATGAGCTGCCACATTAAAGTGCACCCTATATTAAAGCTAATTTGAGGGTTATGCATGGATGAAAATATTAATACTCCAATATTTTTGCACTCTTTCATGCCTTGCCAATTTCCCAGCCGTTATGCTTCTTGATGATTTTTGTATTTGTTGATCTAAGACGACAATCGATTTTTTGACCTTTGTCACCTCTACTTGTTTTACAAGATTTGTCCAAATCTTTTAGATTTGCACATTATAGTAATGTTATCCCAAGCATTTTATGTGGTTATAATTTTGTTTTTCCGTGCCTTTGTCTGACTCTGAGCCTGTACTCTTCTCCCAGATGCTGAGTGTCTCCCAGGCAGCAGGCTCTCCGGCTGTGTCATTGGTCTACACTGTGAGGAATGGGACTGTCTTCCTTAATGGCACCGCTGCCTCAAACCTCCTTGGTCAGCTGTCAGCTGAGCTGGTGGGCTACTTCCTCTTCTATCCACCACTTATGATTGCTGAGCGTAAGTTACAATTTGCATTTAAAGATACGTCCATTAGACAGGAGTAATTCAACAGCCTTACAAGAAGAGACACCAGAAGTAGTTCTCGTGTTCTCTTGGGAACGATTTGTTCTCCAAATACAAATTAGATTCAACAAAAAAAAGTGCTGTGCTTTTACTTGTTTTTTCCTTGTGTTGAAGCTAGGGGTGGGGAAAAAACTTATACAACATAGTATCGCAATGTTTTGCGTGGCAATATTCCATCGATACACGTACGTCAAGTATCAATCTTTTATTATAGAAACTATTAACCTCTTACCAATCCGACGGCCGCTGGATGTTGTAGCAGGCTCGGTCTTAAAGCTAGATTAAAGGTACTGGTATCCTATCAAACTACAAAACCTAAGGAATTGATTGGTACTAACCATGTCATGTTAGCTTGTCGGGAAAAACGCTCCAAAGTGACGCTAAATTTTGGGGAGGAAAAACTGGCATGGCCATTTTCAAAGGGGTCCCTTCAACTCTTGAGATGAACAGAGTGAAAACTGTATCTTATTAGATAAAACAGATGTTGACAAACTGCATAATTTGCAGTTGATAAATGGTAATAAATCCCAATATATCTCATCGCAATACCCAGCATACAGCAAAATGTTTAAAATCTAAGATCATATCGTGACTGAAGTATCGTGATAATATCGTATCGTGGGGCCTCTGGTGATTCCCATCCCTAGTTGAAGCCTACAAGAGGTTCAATATACATTTTTCAGGCTGTGTCTCACAAAGCTTTCTGGTCTCATATCTGTGGACAAAGGAACTGATATATGGATTGATTGTCTATACTACAGTAGTAGAAATCAAGACCACATCCAACCTTAGAAACTGTATTTGATTTAATGTAGGGAAAGTGGTTGTTTCTATATCGCAGAAGGTCTATCGAGGCAATGGTAGAACTCAGGAATTCAATCACTAATCCTGACTGACGTCCAGTTTCTCAATAATTGGATGTTTGTGACTGTTGTACTGCTTTTACGATCACAGTTGTTTTTTAATGATTGAGTCACTTAAAGATAGTTGATGCAAGGACACAACTAAGCCCATGCCTTTCATCTCAGCCTCCTTTGAGGGCATACTCAGCCAAGCGCTCCTTCTTTGTTAGAGTTGTGCTCAGAGAAAAAACAAATGAAAAGTGACAAGGAATCAGCTGGAGTCTAAACAGTAATCCCAACGTGTAGCTTGTTTCCAGTGCGATATGTAAACTGCTCGCTAGAGAGAGATATGGCAGATGCTGAACTCTGAGATATAAATGAGGCATCACTTTTATGGTACTTTATTGATCCCTGAAGGAGAGATTCACTGTTCTGCTTGACCTCTTTCACAATAAATTCAGAATATGGGTTCAGCAAAGGAACTGGGCACCTGCAGCTGGTATAGAGATTTAAGCTCCTTTTACACACACAGTTTCACCCTTGTGTATACCACAACCCAAAGCACATTTTCAAAAGCTTCAAGTGTATTTTCTTCCGTTTTAGGCTTCTAACTACAGTGATTTTTTTGTATTAGGCTCTGAGCGCTGCCAAAACAACAGGTGAACTACACTCAATACTGTGCCTGAATGCATCCTGTGTAGACGCTGACAGAGGACTGAACTGCTGCTCATCTACCGTGCTGCTCACGCTACGCTTCATATGTAGACACAGAGTCACAGGTTATCAAGGTTCAAGGATCATTCATTGTCAGGAGGAACGTAAACACCAGCAACAAAAACACTGGTGAAATCTCTGGGCAGATAATATGGCCGACACCTTAACACATTCAACGCCAGGGAATGAAACATTGACCATCAACTTGGACTCTGTTTGAGCACTAAGCATCAATGATGTAAACACAGAGTCCATCTCCTCTCGTCCCACCGGAGTCCTTCTCTCTGTCTTGCGGTCCGTCCGTCAAGTGCAGCTTGATCCGGGATGCCACAATAGAGCCAGGTCTCTGTAAAGATGTGGACAGTCAACAGTCTATTATTTCCTGTTGCTGGGTTAGCCTTAGGCCTTAGCCTAGCTGGGTTGGCTTAGCTCCCATCCCGGCTCTCTTCCCTCTCGGACTCGGGCGATCAACTCTGCTTTGGGTGATGTTTGGTCCAGCTGGTCTGACTGGATGGTCGGAAGATGCCGTGGGCGGTGGCCGTCTCAAGGTCCTCTGCACTTAATCCAGTCCCCACGCTTCTTTTTCCGATTTTGATGAGTGTATCTCTGTCATATGCCATACGTGCCCCAGTAATAAAGACGAAAAGACAATAAATGAACACAGAAATGTAGCAAAATTGGGACATGGAAGCTACCGGTCTCCGCAGCTACATGCGCTGCCATTGCCATAGCAAGTCAGCCAAAGTTCAGGTTGTCCTGTTGTCTCAGAAAACACTAAGTATAGCCTACGTAGTGTTTCCTGAGGACAACCTGAACTTGGCTGAGGCTGATGGGAATGTCATTAGTTCTGCAGGAAAAACATCTCAGGTGAACCCAGAACCATCACAGACTCATTTATATGTGCAAAAGGAGCATCAGTGTTTTGTATTAGGCAATCTCTGCCTTATCAAGCTCAAGGAGGTCTGGCGAATATCTATATAAAGACACTTTTGGTCAAGCAGACTTTGGAAATCCAGAGGCAGCCACTGGATTGGCCCACGCCTGGAAATTAGGTTTCTGTTCAAGCAAGAAATAAGTCTCACTAGCTTAATTTTAATGGTTTCTAACCAGCTGCAGAGCTTGAATTTCTCCAGACTTTGGTCAGTTTGACAAGACAGAGCTTTGGCTGTGCAAGATCATGCTCAGGATCATAGCAGAGTCAATGCTTGAGCCAGGAATTAAGCCAGGGGCTTCCCTGTATTACCATCTAGCTGACCCCAGTGTTGAAAGCACTTTTTTAAAACGTTCCTGTTCCTCCTTTGCTGAGCCCGGTGGGTAAATGGACTATAGATCTCCCCTAACCTCCCAAAGTGTAGCTGACTGGACCATATTTAGCCGAAATTAGAACCAAAGTTTTATGTTCAATCAAGTGCAGTTAAGGCTAGAGTATGTTAGATAATATCTTGGTATTTGGAACAACACTCACTGTTTCCTAATTCAGGGGCTGGTGTGTCCTTTGCGGGATGGGAAAGTGAGGCTGAAACTGTGCTTTCCTCCTCAATTAAATGTCTAACCGCACAGAGACCAAAATTAATGGTGTGTTAGTGCGCTCTAATACCCTTCGACCTGGTGTTAGAGATAAATGGATGTCCAGGCTACTTGGAGTGGAGTTTTTTTTTGCCTGGCCTCCATTATTTACCTCCTGCAGTGGTTTTTTCATTGGTCCAGATGTGATGTCTATTTACAGTTGACTGATGACCAGCTGAACCAAATACCTGCATGTAATATTTCCCCACTTCACGAGCTGATGTGGGCAGCCTCAATGCTCCCATTACACTATCGACCAGCCTGCAATGGATTATGGGATGCTGAGGGCCACAGAAGATAAAGGTTGCGTCCGAAATTCCATAATAACATGCTATTTAGTACGCCAAACCAGTACGTTATGAACCTTAGTATGAAACCAATAGTACACGAATTGCATACTATTTCCGGTGAAATATTACAATATGCAAATGCTTGACACTACGGTGGCATAAATATCCCACAATGCAACGTGGTAGTGACGGCAAAGTTCATAACAGACGTTGACGGACAGCTCTTCGTCAATACCGCTTCAATTTAATAATTGTATAAGATTTCACTGTGCTAGGTGTAATATATTTTTTAAAATTAGTTCAGACTTTATGATTCTCACAAATTATTGTTTGGTCACGAGGTTGGCATGGGTTTCCATAGTTACATGTCTCCAATCAGCAAAGAGGCTTTCAGGAAGTGGCGACATAAATTACTGCTCAGTGCGTCCGAAAATATAATTACTACCATTTATTCACACAAAAGTATGTTGAACAATATTACACATGTTGGGTATGTAGTGCATAATATGCGATTGCAGGCCCAGCCTCAGATATATGAATTTGGAGATTGTTTCCTCCAAAACAATTCTAGGGTTGCATCCCTTAACTCCAGTCTTCGAAGGATGCAGCTCCTGAATTGGGATACAACATCAGTGTCACTGAGGCTAGATAGCAGTTTTGGTTTACACACGGTTTAAATCAAGATGAATAGCATGATAAGATAGCGAGCGAGCATTGAATTAAAATTCACTTTGTGTTGTGATTGAATTAAGTTAGAAAGTGAAGTTACCCATGGGCATGATGATTCAGTTTGGGAGCAGAGAAATAGCAAGAAGGGATTCTAAGAGAACGTAAACTGACACAGAGAAAGATCCATGAAGACAGGAGAGTAAAAGCAAGAACGAGAGAGCGCGTGACCGTGACTTTGCTCTGTTTGTTTTGTAGGCTAGCCATTAGTGATATTACACTGTTCGCAGGAGGTGTGAGCATATGCTGGCAGCGGCTGCCTCCTCACTTCAAAGGCAATTATCGCAGTAAATAATTAACAGTGGGGGATTTTCATACCACCTTGGGCTCTGCTCTGACAGAAAAGGCCCGGGATCTCACACCACTCCGCAGTGCCTGTTTGTAGCAGCGAGTACGCCGCCGCTCCTGTGGCGCTGGTGTAGGCTGGACGGTTGCGCTCAGCTGTTTTACTCCCGCTCTGCTCTTCAACAATCTCTCTCAGGTGGAATATGAGTGGAGCTGTTTGCAAAATGTCTCTTTTTTAAACCATAACAATCATTGAAAACTATAACCCAAGCGCTGATGCAAAATATGAAATATTCTTTTAATAATAGCTTTCTGTCTATGAATTGGAAGCTTTGTCTCACTTCTTGGAATGACTTATAAATGCTGTACAAATGTATCCCCCAGGCTCTCATCACACAACAGCAGAGGCTCATGGGAAACCTCCTCGCCGACTAATATGATTTAAACTTATAGACAATGTTGGAGTGATTTTGCTGACAGCCCCGCAGCTCTTTCCATTAACAATGCTACTGTAAAACCCTTACTGTTCCTCTCCCCCTGCTCCCCCACCACCCCTCTCTCCTCTCTCCTGTCATGCCTGAGTGTACATTTCTGTAGCGAGCCTGCTTTCACAGGCCAGTGATACAGCATTCACCCAAACACTGCACCAGCCTCCAGCACAAGAGCCTAATCAGGCAGGAAATAGATGTAAAAGAAGACAGAGACAACCAGAGCTCAGGCAGCTGAAATCTCTCCTTGCGTCTGTATTTGTCTGACATGCAGTAATAATGAGGATTTAAACAGAGATTTCAACCACAAAAAAACTGTTCCCCTTCTCCACAAGAGAGTTTTCATACATTTGACCCAGGTTTATAAGCACTGCTTCGTCAAATAACAAATGTCTGGCTAGCAGGACCACCACTTGTGGCGTTGAGAACCGCTGCAGAAGTGAAAATGATTGTTCTTGATGATTTTTTTGGCCATTTTTTAGACTGATTTTACTGTTAGAAAGGCGGCAGCTCTTTGTTGACATGCATCTTGAAATATGGAAAGGCATATGTCAAAGAAACTGCAGTGTGAAAAGAGGATCATGTAATTCTTTGGATTTAACTTTACTTTCAGTTCGCAATTTTTTTTTTCATCTTGCATCTTCACCTGATGTCTTTTAATCAATTTCACTTTGTTACTATCTGTTCTTATATGATATTCTCTTAATTGGCTACAGTAAAAATCCAACGATTGCATTTTAATATTGAATGAAAAATTCTCTATACAATATAATTCAAAGAAATTAAAATCGTTTTTTGAAGATTGAAGAGTAAATTGAAAGTTTTAAGTCATGAAGACTAATGATCAGGGGGAAATGATTATGTTTTTATTTCCTTGCAGCACTGGAGTATCACAATCTGAACACCTCCATTGCCACCAGAGACTTCTGGGTTATTACAGGTAGGTAAATCATTGTTTCAAATCTCTTTTTAAGGGGAGACCCAGGCAAAAATGCCGTTTTTCATGCACAGGTCAATTTTGAGATTTGTTTTTTTTTTTGCTTACGTAACAAGTCATCTTTCAGACTAGTGGAAAGAAAACATTCAAAGTACACATACAGTATACTGTAGGTGTATATTTTACTACACTTTGTCTATTTACGTCTGTAGATTGCTCCTAAATTCATCAAAAGTTAGCATTAGATAATGCCTCATTTACATATTTAAACATAACATTTCAGAAATGATGGTGATATCTATTAGTTACATTTTTGTAGTGTCTTACAAAATGTATGGAAAGACTGTTTTCTCAAAATGAGGTTTTAGTTCATACTCTGAGCCAGAAATCTCCACTTCAGTAGCACTTACGTACACCAAACTTCCCAGCTTCATTCCTATCTATGTTCTGAAAGTTTTTACTGAGGGGTTTGTTCATATATCATTCATAGCCTGATTTCTAGAACATTTTATTCCTAAAAACATGGCGAAAATGTTTTTTTTTTTATGGCTGTTGACAGTATTTTCTGATTTATGGAGTGATAAAAAGAGATATAAAAAATTCCCTCTGTAAAAACCTTTGACTGTAATATGTCAACAAAATTAATTTCCAGCCTGACTTTATCCAAGGTTCGGATTTCTGTCCTGGACATTTATGAAAATCTGTGCATATTTGATAAGACAATGCCTCATTTGCATATTTAAACATACAATTTCAGAAAACTTGTAATACAAAAAATAATTGCCCTAATGTAAGTAATCAACTGGGAAAGTTTCATGGGGATATCTATTAGTTAATTTTTTTTACCCTATTCACCTGTAGTGTCTCCCCTTAAACTAAATATTAATAAACCCATCTTGTTCTGGGGGAACTTATGCATGTTATGTTGTATAATGCACACATTGTAATGCTGCAGTGACTTTACTGTCTGCTCATCAATCTCCAATAGTACATATTGTTTCTTTTCTTTCTTCACACCTGAACAGGATGTATGCGAAAGAAATTCATACAGGGCGCTATTTATGGAAACTTAAACACATTATGCATCTGCTTTAAAATGTCTTCTTTTACTGGAGCAGTGAGATGCACATGACTCCTGGATTGTTTTTTGTTTAGTATTTCCATATATTTCCAGCAACGTGAATACATTTCACAGTGTTCAAGGGCACCCGCACTGCTGCTATACCGTACAATGGATGGGCTGTGTGGCTATTAACCGTGCGCTTACTGCAATGAGAGGCCGAGTCAGTTCAAGGTCATCACCTGTATAATGGGATTTACTCACACTGAACAAGATGTACAACAAGCGTTATTGCTTTTCAACTGTTGATTAAAACGGAACAGATTAAAGCTGCATCAGGTGATGTTTGACCACTAGAGGATAGGACAACGAGCTTCCAGGACGCACAGGCCGTTAGCTTCATCATCAAGTTGTTATGGCCAATAACAACATACATATCCATCAGACACAGAGCAACATGAGCTTCCCATAATGCCCTTACAGCCTGTTGTAGTGCTACTGCTATGTTAGATAACATAGTATAATTGTGTTTTTACAGTAAATGGCGTAAAGATACTGGAATATGTAAACTGTGAGCATACTCAAGAGTGTTTTTGTCTCACACATGCACATTTCTAATTTTACCTCCGTCTTTTCTTCCATTGTGCGACTCTCTTACCTCCCCAACAATTTATTTTCTCTCTTAACAACCATCTGGCCATCCTCTTTCTTTCGTCTAGTGATCCAGGATGTGGATAACGCCAGCCTGGAGGGACAGTACCAAAGCTTTGCCAGTCTAATGGAGCAGCGGCTGGCAGAGCTGTTTGTGTTGGCAGGGCAGCAGGGCACTCGTTTCAGACGAGCCACTGCTGTAGGCAGCTACACTGTCCAGGTAAGAAACTGGCTCGGCGGCCCACGGGGGAATGCCAAGTCTGTGGAAGAACAAACAGTCTGCGATGCTCAGGGTTAAAGAGTGAAACAGTAAATCATTCTTATTCTGATGTTTTTGCCTGAATGCCCTGGCTTGTTAGTCAGAAGTCCAGAATCCAATAGTTTTGTTGGCTTATTTCTTACAGTATGAATATTTCATGAGATGTACACTTTGATGCTCACTTCATCTGCACACACTTGCATGATTAGTTGTGGTCAGCCCTTTCTAATTAGGGAGCTTCTCAGCTCATCATCTGCTAATTGCTCATCAAAACAAGCCAGAGGTTGAATGTTTTACTAAACAAGTACTCTTTTCTGTCCATGTAGTTTTTCCTCTCATGAGACTCCATGCCTGAATGCATGATTTTACTTTTGTTTTTCCTCTCTGAAATGTAACAACGAAACGAGCCATTCAATAACCGCTGATATTGACTTCTTTTTCCACTCAGATGGTGAGTATCCGTAGGGTGCCGGTGTTGAAGAATCCAGCCGAGCTGACCTACTACGTCCAGCAAAATGGCGTTCCTTTATCGGGCGCGTCAGCTGCCAAGGTCCTGAACACAGTAGATTCTCAGACCATGGCGCTCACCTTGGGCTACTTTGTCCAGCTGCAAGCAGAGCGTAAGCACAGCATCCTTCTAGCACTTGACAAGTAGGCAAATAGACAGAAACAACGACAGACAGGCATGCGAACCAAAACACATGAGTCATGCTGAGTTTAGAAAGAAGAGCTGGTGCCGGGGTGAGGGGAGCTGAAGAAAAGGTTGAGAAAGCTCTTTGCTCTATAATCTCTCTGAAATGCTCCCGGCAGGACCGTGTTTGTTTGGGCTGCAGTGCTGCTAAGAGAAAGAGAGACGGGGGTAGAGGAGGAGACGGGGAGACAGAGCTGGTCAGGAGAGAAAGAGAGAGGGCATGCTGCATTCGCTTATAGATTGCTGTTGTCTACAATAGCTGAATCAGGCACACTGTATATCAGGTTGAGCTGTACGCAGTGTCACTTAGTGTGGGTGTGACGGATGCTTCTGCATGTTTTAGCAAGAAAAGTGGGCTGTGTGTTATACTTCCAATGGACTAACTGTTATCATGTAGTGTTTAGAGTGCCATGTAATGAAGTGATGATGGTGGTAAAGAAGTGTTTGTTTTTTCAGCTGTGGTCAAGAACCCTCCTAATAACCTTTGGATTATCGCTGCGGTGTTGGCCCCCATCGCCGTAGTAACACTTATTATCATCATCATCACAGCTGTGCTGTGCAGGAAGAATAAAAATGACTTTAAAGCTGACGCCATCGGCAACCTCAATCCCCGAGCTAAGGTATCTGTCTTTCTTTCTATGCATACGTCTGTCTGTCTGTGTCGAAGTAGGCTGTAGCTGAAACAATTTTGATAATCGATTAATTGTTTCAATCATTTTTCAGGCTTCTCAATTGTAAACTGAATGTTTTGGGGTTTTAAAGACATTTAAAAGACATCACCGTGCCCCCTGGGAAATAACATTGGGCATTTTCACTAGATATTTTATCAGTGGTAGTAACTACATTTACACAAGTACTGTACTTAAGTGCAATTTTTATGTACTTTTGCTTTACTCGAGTATTTGAATTTTATGCTACTTTATACTCCTACTCTACTACATTTCAGAGGGAAATATTGTACTTTTACTCCACTACATTTATCTGACATCTTTAGTTACTTTGCAGATTAAGGTTTTACAAATAAAACATAGGATCAGTTTATAAAATATGATACTGTGCTACAGATTAAACTATCCAACACTACATGAAGTAGTTCAAATGTGCTCAACCTCCACCAGCTGTCACATTAAAATGCTGCTTACGTGATGAACCATCAGTAATAATATTCCAATAATATGATATATTATGATATAAACTCTCTGAAAGGGACAATTCTGCCCAACAAATACTTTAAGTATATTTCGATGCTAATACTTTTTTACTTTTAATACTTGTAACAGAGTATTTCTACACTCTGGTATTTGTACTTTTACTTAAGTAAATGATCTGACTACTTATTCCACCACTGTTTTTTTATGAACAAATGATTAATTAAGAAACGAATCAGCAGATTAATCAGTGAAAATGATCATTAGTTGCAGCCCTACAGTTGGTGTTTGTGACTTTACAGCCACAGACTGTGGTTCAGTATGTGTCAGTGAGTGATGAGGATCTGCAATGATCAATGTGCGAGTGACTTTTGTTTACAGAATTTTATGTTTTTCTTGTTGTATTCTGTATTATCTGCATAATGTCATCTATATGACCTGTATTAAAGCACCGAGAGAATCTTGAGCACCACACACACACACCTACACACACACACCGTTAAAATCATTTTCTCTTGTTTTCAGATGGCGTATCGGAGAGATGTGGGCTATTATCACCAGGTATCTGCCTCTCTGTATTTCCTCTCATTACCGATCTGTGTTTTCATCTTCAGGGCTTAACTGTGCCAACAGTGGGATTTGAACGGGATTCTGGGCAGACATCACCTATGATATATTTCAATAAATCCTGCTGTGCTGATGAAAACTAAGGAGTAACAATGGGATTTTGTTGGATGAAAGGCTGGTATGGCCTATTCTTCTTATAGCGCTCTCCAGATGGCAAATTTGAAAGACTAAGCTTTACAGAGAATGGTTATAATGGAGATTGTTTTTTTTAAGCAGAATGAGTGTGTGTGTGTGTACTGACACTTGTCTGTTTTGTGTAGAGAAGATTGAAAACAGTCTGAAAAAACACTTTTGTATCAAGGATGTCATCACCTCCATGTCTGTTGTTTTTTCTGCCCAGGGGTTCTCTTCACTGTTATACGCCATTTGTAGATGAATGGAAATGCAGAGTTTAACACTCAGCACATCCTTTATTTATGGAATTTCATTTGAGAGAAAGTAATAAAATCTTCTATATTAAACTGTGAAAGCCACTTCAGGGCTACTTTCAGAGCAGTTATTACCACACCACATCTAAAGTCCTGCAAAGTCTCATCAAGTCAAAAAAAACACCAAAAAGCTTAATTCAATCAGATATGAAATACAATTGGGCTGCTTCAAACAAACCTTCGTATTCTAGGCGAGTATATAGCCGCTTCTTTCTAATAAGTAATGTAAAAGCTATGGAAATATTCTTAAAATGTTCAAAGATAGAGTGACTCCTAAAAATGTAAATGAGGCTCTTGCACTGCCTGCTCTGTATTACATTCACTGTCTGTAAGCCAAACACTTTCATCACACACCCTTGTTAGAGTTTCCACTTGTGAGACCATCTACAGTAGCACTTTTAGTTAGTGAGAAATGGATCCAAAGTAAATCTTTACTCTCTCTATATGTGTGTGGGGGCTATAGAAAGAGATTGGATGCATGTTCTTCAGCCGTGAGCTCATCGCGTATTGATTTTGCACCACGGCTTGGCCGCATCGAGGCAGTGATGCATGTCTGACAATTTATGACACTGCAATGAGAGTAGACCTAAATATTTCAGTGTATATGTGTGTGTATTAGTGTGTGAGTGTGAACTCTCTTGGCTCTTACCTTCACTATAAACATGTTGACATCCAGTGTTTTGGCCATGAATCCTCTTCCTCCGCCCTCTCATCCTCTAACATTTAACTTCACTACTATATTTCTGTGAGAGTCTGCAGATCTCATCATGTCACCGCCCACCGCGAGTCATTTATTTGACAAGAATTTGGATGAAGATGAAAAAGAGCCTCGGTTGAATCTGTGCTTATCTATTTCAAGGCGAAGCAGCGCAGTAATCCCAGTTCTGTTCCCTAAGTCCTCTGGACATCTCTTAAAAAGATACACTTTTGAGCTATTTTGAGCTACGTGACACTTCTGGTTGGCTCATGTACATCTCTTTGTTTCTCCTATCAATGATTAATTTATGTCACAACAGGTATGTGAATAGAAATCAGTCTTACTTAAAACTGTCCCTTTTGTCTTTCTCTATTTTCACTCAACACCTGTCCATCAGCCAGTCCAGGGTTTCGACTATGCCAAGCAACACCTGGGCCAACAGGGAGGAGACGAGGAGACCCTGCCTGCCAGTCAGGATACCCTGGTGATGTCCCTAAAAATTCGGGACACACCACTCTCACTAGAAAAAGCCCTGCAACAAGACGGAACCGCCAACAAGAAAAGCCTCAGCTCTGACAAACACAAGAGGTATCATCATATCTACACACATTCACCTCCTCATGTTGTAATCTGTATCAACAAAACTTTTTGACAATTTTTATATTTTCAGGGACAAAAGACTTAGACCTGCAGTAGGGGGAACGTTTTTGGCATCATTGGGCAAAAATTCAATAATAACCTTTCAGCATATTGTAATTCAAGTGTTATGAGAGATAACTAGACTTCTGCACCTCCTCATGGCTCTGTTTCCAGACTTTAAAATATATAGCCCGTGACGGTAGACTTTGGCAAATCACAGGTCATTTCAGAGAGCGCGTTCCTATTGAGCGTTCCTATTGGCTGTGCTCCGGCTGGTGAGCAGTGCTTGGTATTTCTTCAACAGATCTCAACATGGCTGCCCGGCCACAAACTTTCTCATTTTACAGCTAAACAGTACACTACAAGATGTTTCTGAAAACACATGAGGCCAGAAATAGGCATTACAGTAACAGAATATTGATTCATATTTGATCAGCGCTGCCTAATTTGACCATTTGGTCTGAGTTTGCGAGTGATTCACAGCTGGCTCTCATAGACGGCAGCCGGCCGGCAGACTCCAGCTCGGCTCTGATTGGTTGTTTTCCTCCGGTCTGTGAATCCCAGAAAATTAGTTTGGGAAACACTGATATAGATGATGTCGGGCTTGAAAATGTTACTATGAGTAACTGGATGAAGGTGAAGCAATACCTTATTGATATTCAGGCTAACACAGGATGTGATTTATTTTATTGTGGCGGTAAGATTGAACACTGTGCAGGGGTATTATTTACAATAATTATAAGATCAGATTCATTTAAAAGTCTATTTACAAAGCATTTTAGATTAATCGCCGTCTTCTTTACAAAGCTATCAAGGGCACAAACACCATTAAAACACGAGGAGACGATTTAGATAGATGTGTGCATTTGTCTACAGATTTGTGTGTGTGTGTACACTTGTGCAAATGGGCATAGTGATGGATATGAAATAGCCTGTGAAAGCTGCATTCCAAGCCGCACCCAAAAGAACATTTAAAACATTGTTTTAATTTATTAGAACTTGTTTTTTAATTTCATACTTGACTTTGGAGAAGGGCAAGTTAAAGTGTCCAAAGTTAGCGTACTGAAGTGCATTTAAGGGTCAAAATGAAATTTGAATTCTCCTCGCTTTTTGTGTAAGACAAAATATATACTATAATAATACTGCAGCTATTGTGCATAATTAGGATAATTGGACATATCTTTGGAAACAGCAACCAAGGTTGACTGACATCTACCGGCGTTGCTAAGAGACGCGTTGTCTCCTTCCGTGTTGCGCTACTGAATGTGAAACTGTCCATCCTACGAACATTGATACAAGATTTTTTTCTCTCTTTAACCGGCCCACGTAGCATTAGCTATTCGCGATATAAGCCAACATTCAACAACTGGGGGGATCTGTTGTCAAGTTTGTATTCCACACTTGGAAAGACGAAGTTAGTTATCATGTCTTGCTAACATTTGCAAGGATGAAGAGCTGCACAAAGTGTTAACTAGGATGCTGCAGATATCTTTTTCATAATTTTCTAATCTGAGGCCTGTACTACGAAGTGAGTTCAACATACCCAGGGTATCTTCTCGTTATCTGGCTTAACTAACCCTAACAAACGAGATCCCGCTAAGCCGTCCTACGAAGCTAGTATTCAACTTGGTAAATCAACTCAGGGTTTCTCAATCTGGCTATGAGCGCGTTCACATGAAAGGGGCGGTGTTTGCAGCATATGACCAATCACAAACATGGACAAGTCTACTGTCAGCAGAGCGGCATATTTTACAAACCACGAGCAAACTATAATATTACACAAATACAAAGAAGTTAAACACATAATCCAGACTAAAATTAACATAGCTGAAGCTGTCAGATGCAGGAAGGACAGCTATCAAAAGAAAAAATGTGTGATGTGTGAATGCGTAAATTAACAGACTTATTAACTTGACGGAATACTCAAAAGTCAGGTATGTTCGTCTAGATGGGGCAGGGATATTATAAAAAGCTTTCGGAATATAATAGATTAATAGATTACACTTCATTATGCCCTTTTGGTAATCTCAGTAAACATCTTAGAAGGAAACATATTGCTTCCTCAAACAGATGATAGTCAGCTGAAGACATATTTAAAGGTTTCTCTTTCAACTGATGCTGGAGGCAAGAATCCTCCCAAAGGGTAGTACATATGCTTACATTATATGTGTGTGCATTTTGTCAGAAAGCTCGTGGGTCGCATAGAGAGAGGCAGGACGATAAAACACAAAGATCCCTCCAGCCCTATTGTCTGTCCTCATTCCACCCTGATGCTGAGTGATAGGCGGTCATTAACAGATTTCTCTGTGTGGGTAGGTGAAATTGACCCTTTTCCTCATCTGACAGTCAGTAGCGCTGTTTCGGAAATTAATTGCCATGTTAAATCATGCTAAATTATTTAATCAAGGAATGCAAAAGGGCGTCATTTTTCAAAGCCGTGCAGGATAATGAGATCAAATGAAATGTATGTGACAGAATAGGAAATCTATAGACTGGAATGGAGGTCCTGCAGTAATGATTTTGGAGACTCCCGAAGCAAAAGATTTTAATTTGTTATTTATCAAGCTGTTGGTTTTAAAGGTTCCCTTTCTTTTTATGAGATCAAGTCATCATAGCTGTTATTCCAGGACATAACAAGCTTCTTGTTTAATGTCTCTTCCCTGCTTTTTCCTAAAGTATGCAGAGATAGTAACATCGTCAATAAAAATAGATTAGTTATACTGTGACATAGTATGTAGTACGTTTTTCAAAAATTAGCTTGAGCCCGGTTGATTTTAACCAGCCGCACAAAGGTAGAGTACTTCTCAAAAGCTCTCATTATGAGATGATGAAATCTGGAAAATATAGCAAGTGGAAAGTCAGCTATCCTGCAAGTGCAACATGATTATATCTCTGCTTGATGCCAAGACCATTGAGAGACGAGTGAATCATTCAGTCAGATGAAGGCTCACAAGTCGTTTGATGTCTGAGTGAAGGTGCAACCTATAATTCACCTGTTGTAGAGCTGGTTTGAAATTACATCTGTCCCTAAATGACTGTTGAGCCATGCCAGACAAAGAGAAACGTGTGGAATAAAGTTATTGTTTAACTTCGAAAATATTTAGATTTATGAATTCATGAATTCAGGGCTGGGATGCTGTTATGCATGCGGGATACAAACAAATTTAAAAACATGTATGCAGGCATGCTGTACACAATCAAGTCTAATTTGCTTCTTCCTCTTTGAAATCCTTTCATTTGTACCAAGGTCACACGTCTGTTAGCCTCCAAACACCAACACAGGATCAAGCGTACAATCCTCTCAAAAAGCCAATGTAAACGCATTCTGTACACCTCAATTAATTATTACACATTACACGTCTTTGTCTGGAGCTAGCGCTCTGCAGCAGTGCCTCAACAAGAGCAGGGAGGGCAGCCGCTGCTCCTCTGTCTCTCGCTTTGCTGTTATCATTTTTACCAGACAATTAGGGGATAGACCGCGGTGCTTTGATGTCACTGTCAGCCTCGTGGTCCTCTGAGCTGCCGCTTGATCAGCTCTAATTCCAACTAGAGCACCACGTTTGAAGCAAGTGAAACAAGAATTGGATAAAGCAATTGTTTGTTCAATTAACGGAAGAACCAGCTTCACAATGGACATGAACGCACACTGGTTTTGAAACATGCATGACACATACTTGGCAATACAGAATGTAGTAGAGAAACATAAAAAATACACAAGTTTATTAATGAAAACAGGTAAATGAAGAAACACACACACATAAGGGAGGGAGAGGGGAAGGTGAGGTTGTTTAAGGGAGGGATGACATAACCTGGCTGTGAGCCCAGCTTCCGGAGAGCTCACCGCCTTTTCCTGTTGCTATGGTTACTTGCAGCAAGTTGCCGAGCGAGGACGGTTCCGTCATCAGCAACGAATCAGAGAAGCTGAATTCCGGCAGGGGCTTGACGGTGCTGAAAGTCACAGCACAGCAGAAACTGACAAAGGAGGAGACGCGCAAGAGGGACGGTGAGAGTCACACACTGATGCAAATACAAATAATGTATTCTACAGCTCCTTTGCAGACAAGGTCAGGTGTGTCACAAATGCCAAAAGATCTTTTCCCATTCTCTCCGGCGTGAAAGTCTCTGTTTCTCATGCACACAGGTACCCTAAGAGAAATGCACTGCAGGTTTTTTTTACAGCCAGAAAGGTAGCCACTCAGCAGTAAGCAGAGATGGACCCGATGAATATGCATGAGACCGACAGTCTGCTGACATGATACAGTATGTCAGACTAGTGGATGCTGTGACACACTGGCAGAAACTCACACACACTCATTAATGCAAAAATGCAGAAAGACCACATGAAATCACACATCTGAAAGCCATTCAGACGTTGAACTATTCACTTTTCCATTCTTGTTCACTGACGCTAAATGTTCCACATGTGGTGGGTGTGTGAGTTAAATTAATCAACTCATATACCCTGCTTGTGAATTGGATCGAGCTCACAAGATTATGATTTTCTTAATGTGTGGATTTGAATAATTCATCAGCTGAGTTAAGGGAAACTAGAATTGAATCCAGTTTGATGTCGGATAAGGAATGAAAGTGCAAAGTCAGTTCCTTTCATCTATCACAGAGATGCATTGCCACAACCTTTTGAAGCCAACGCTATCTTTGTGATCTATCGTCGCGGTCCACTACTTCATTTGCTGACACAGACGACGGATGTTTGACATAACCCCATAGTGTCAGCCACAGAGAGACAAGGTGGGGGGGTGGAGACAGACTGAGAGACAAAGCAGCAGGGTGACAGTGTGTTCCCTTTTTGACTGACAGTGTAATGATTAGAGGTATTTGTAGTCTCTTTGTGAGTGAACTCCCTCTCTGTTCTTCAGATCCATATGACACCTCCTCTGGCTCCCTGCAGCTCATCTCCGTAAAGCCCATGGCAGCTCAGCCCCACTACACACACCCTGCATCCTCTGACCGCAGCCACGACTCAGCCATCGTCAATGGAGAGGTGATGCACACGCACACATCCATTTAGAGAGATACACAGACATACATGAGCAAACTGAACACGGACGCACAACTGTATTAAAGGCCCTGAAAACCTGTTTTCTTTACCAGCTTCTTATTATGAGCAACGAAGGTGAGCTCACTATTTTCTGCCAAGCTAGAACAGTTTTAGTTATTTAACATGCAAACTGTATTTGTGTTTTTTGTTTTTCTCACTGGTTTAAAGTGGAAAGCGCTCAGGTGGTAACACATATTCCTGTGCACCAATCACAGTTAAACAACATTTGAATCAAAATACAATGACAGGTGTTGGCTTACAGTATCTTATCAGTCTAGTGCTGCGTTCCATTTACATCGGAAATCGGAGGTCGGAGCCGGGATTGACGTCACACCCGATTCGACCGTGTTCCAGTACAACAAATCAGAAAACTTAATGGGTTTGCTCCAGCCAGGTTAGCCATTATTAGCAATACCAGAAGATTACAACACATCACGCTGATATTTTGGGAATACAAACACTGTAGCAACATGTCTGTAGATAGAAGTTGGACAGTACAAATGTACAACTGATTTAATGAGACACGCACTGTTGATGCACAGAGCAGCCATCCTGTATTTTGAGGCCTAGGTTGGTGAGGTTCATCTGACTTTCCGAGTCAGAAATCCGACTTCAGGGGCGTTCCAGTTGAAATTTCTGACTGGGAACCTGGAAATTCCAACTTCCCATTTCAAATGAAACGTGGCATATGTCTATATTTATCTATCAGTCAGATCTAAACCATAACCACACAGTCCTAATGAAGCAGATTACATTACATTTTGATCCTGGCATACAGGGATCATATGAAACTAAAAACTCTAAGGTATCCATCGATACCAACCATGTCATACTAGCTTGTTAATAAGGAGGCTAAATAACACTCCAACCCTAAGCCAAATTTTGGCGAGGAAAAACTGGCATCTTACATCATATGGGTACCCACGAGTCTCCCCTTTACAGACATGCCCAATTTATGATAATCACATGCAGTTTGGGGCAAGTCATAGTCAAGTCAGCACACTGACACACTGACAGCTGTTGTTGCCTGTTGGGCTGCAGTTTGCCATGTTATGATTTGAGCATATTTGTTATGCTAAATGCAGTACCTGTGAGGGTTTCTGGACAATATTTACATTCTTTTGTGTTGTTAATTCATTTCCAATAATAAATATATACATACATATGTACAAAGCAAGCATATTTGCCCACTCCCATGTTGATAAGAGTATTAATTACTTGACAAATCTTCCTTTTAGGTAATATTTTGAACAGATAAAATATTTGTGATTAATTTATGATTACGATTGACAGCCCTAAAATATCACACAATTGCCGATATATTCGCGCAGGTGTGTATGTGTGAGCTGTTTAAGCGGCGGAGCATCGTAAATTACACTCAGACTCGACAGAAACTAAATAAAACTCACCGAAACCATCTTGGTGTTAGAGGTGTTAACATGTCGGCTTCTGTATCCCCCCGCTGTCTCTCTCTCGTCAGCTGAGCGGCTCTCATTTTTCGGAGGCAGACCATTAAATTACAAAAAAAGAAATGACAAACATCGCCCAAGAAATTGCCCCAAAAAACAACCGGCGATGTACTCAGCTAATCGCAGACAGACGATATATTCGTCCAATCGCCCATCCCTATTTTGTAAGCTCATCCAAGTGTTATTCCCCAGAAAATGATATAAAACAACCTGTACAGTAAATGACTGTTATCACTAGATCAAGGTTCAACTGGATCAGCAATTGGTTCAATAACACAATGCATCACACTTTGGAATTTTTTTATTCTTTATTAACATCATTTTTTAATTTCATATGTGATTTTCAAGCGATATAATAAACATGAAAAATAACTGGCTGTGTGTTGGCAAGAATCTGGCGAAATGACACGTATCATGATACAAGGGTTACGATTCAGTACATTGCTATACAGTAAGTAAGGTGATATATTTCAATTTTTCAAATCTAAATTTAGAAAAAACTGTCTTAGTATAAAGAACACACCACCATCTGCATACAATTGGAGTATAAAAAGGTTTTCTTTCTTATGCAATCAGAACAGTGGGATATCACAGTCCCTGTAACATCCAACATCATAGCACTACTTTGAGAGGGCACATAGGCACATATCTTTGGAAATTAAATAAAGTATTGACTGAGTTAATCTTTGTATCCAAACTATTAATTAAAAAGTAATACAGTGTTTTTGATGAGGATCAATACAGTATCACAAAATATAATATTGCGATACCCAATATTTTCTTACACCCCTAATACATATGCTCTGAGCCTTTCAGATTGTGATTATTGCATAACAGTGTCATTTTCAGAGCTTCTTATTCTCATGATCCCTCTGATCTTTCATCCCCACAAGCCTTTTAAGACGAAGCAGAATCCCACCACATGCAGCAAAAAGGACCTTGTGTCTGTGTTTGTTCTGATCTCCTCATGTTTCTTTGCATCCTGCGCTCTTTCCTCTCTGCAGGTGAACTTGGCTCTGAAGCAGAAGTCAGACATCGAGCACTACAGGAACAAGCTGAGACTGAAGGCTAAGAGGAAGGGCTATTATGACTTCCCCTCCACAGACGGCAGCAGCAGCGGTCGAGCCGTGGTGCAGCGACAGCGGCACGGCCATGAGAGGGCAGCCGGTGAGCATGGCAGACCACTGGAGCCTGATGATGAGCGAGGTTCCACTTATGTCAAGTCTCACAGGAGGTGAGGGGAGAGTGGAAAAGCAAGTGGAACCTGGGTTTGGCTGAGTGTAAACACAAAGGTGTGAGGATTCAAGCAGTCACAATGTGCTGCAGGTGACATGGCAGTTCATATTGGTGGATTGGGTTTCTAACCATGGCCAGTTATCCATCCCTGCTGACCCCTGCCTTGCCTAATTAGCATCTAGATAAGTAAAACTGTCTCCTCTAATGTTGTCATTATCCTGTCTTAGTCGGCAGTGAGAGACCCACCAGGCCTGTCTGATTAATTTGATGCGAGTCCTGAGCTTCCATATTGGAGATAAGAGGATTGGCAGGGTGTCGGACGGTCAACTATGCTGGTTCTGTCCTGCTTCTGCTTTACAGATGCACATAAAGATGTACAGAGTCTTTGGTTATTACAGATTCAGATCAACATGCCCACATGAGATTAACGTCTAGCTGCCTTCAGAGCGAAAAACAAACATTTAAATTTTGGCTCGTATGTTGACTTTGGGGAAGGGTTGAATGGCTATTTTTATATCCCACCATGGTGAGAACGATAAGGATTTTAGCAGCTATTTACTGTCGAAATTAGTGTGTGGCTGATCACTTACATCAACAACATGCTTTGCCTAACTAAAGTGATCATTTCAAAGCACATCTGCTGATATGCATCTTGTCCTTTTGTCATTGATTGTGCATTGTTGTTTTGTTTTACTAGATGCTTTATCAGTATTGCATTTGCTGTGCAACACCTCGAGGATATCCTCATATCTGGCATTATTATTTAAACTGTTTATTCAGCTCTTTTACTTGATGTCCTAATGAAATATCCTAACATACTGTATGTATTCGGTCTGCATCGCAACTTTATGTACATTTTTTGAAAGAGAATCAGTGAGATAAATTCCCACACTGTGTTCTCCACCCCCTCCACTCCCCGCCTGCCTTTCACTGGCAGGCACTCTGAAACCATGGCTGAAAAGTAAGAAAGCTGAATTGAAAGGATTTTCAATTAATTATAACTATACCCCCCAGGTCTGATTTATACTAAATCCACCCTTTACTCCAACTGACAGGCACTCGCAGGTGGGGCAGACGGCCTATCGCAGCAGACAGAGTCTGAGCAGTCCCAGTCCTGGAGGAACAGAGATGGACCTGCTTGTTATGAGGGAGAGACCCAGGAGAGGCATCCGCAACAGTGGCTACGATGTGAGTCACATGTCATCACTGGCTGACCCCGTCCCCCTACAAGATGCAGTTAAACTTGCCAAAAAACTTTTGAAAAAATAGCACCTACTCTCACAAATAATATTAGGTAATATTAGATAAACTTATTATCAGTAGGGGTGTAAGAAAATATCGCTACACATGATCGATTTTTAAATAACCTCTTAAAACCTCGGCCGCTATTCTGTCTTTCAAAGGTTGTAGCGGATTCAATTTCAAAGTTGTCATACTAGCTTGTTGGGAAGGAGGCAAAATAACACTCCAAAGTTAGGCTAAATTCTGGCAAGGAAAAACTGGCATGGCCATTTTCAAAGGGGTCCCTTGACCTCTGATCTCAAGATATGTGAATGAAAATGGGTTCTATGGGTACCCACGAGTCTCCCCTTTACAGACATACCCACTTTATGATAATCACATGTAGTTTTGGGCAAAAACTATGCAGTCCTACAAATATGATATAATATATATAATATAATCCATACAAATATGTGTTTATTTATATGCTTATATGCCCGTAACCAAATTCAGATGATAAGTAAAAAAAAAAAAAAACTAATGCTACAGTTATAAATCTAGTAAGATAAGAGAGAATTTAAAAATAGAAAAAAGATCATTATCAATCAGAGCTTGTCGGTGCTAAATCTGTGCCTTATTGCCCTATTTAAGGCACTGTGCAGCAACTGAGCTAGAAATCAGACATATTCTACTCAGGTGAGGTGGTTTCAAGTATGCCACAGCAAGCCGAAGGAAGGGAAGTGGTTCATTCATAATTAAGAGCTGAGATTTATAAGGTCCTGTCGTTTTGATATGTAATGCGTCTCAGGATGGCTGGTTTATGCCTCCACCCTTTTATTGTTCCATTACGGCTCTGTGTATGGCTCTTTCTGTCATGAAGTCAGAATACTAGTATGTGAGCTCCTGAGAGTAATCGAGCAGACCGTTCCTAAAAAGTGTTTTCATTCTGAGCTGTCCTTTTGTAAAAAATATGAGCAGCGGTAGAAATATTTCATGAACTGCCATTGACCTGCCAGCCGTTTTGACCAGTCACAGCAGGAAAAATACAGGTGTGCTAGCTCTGGTGTGGTGTAAGTTATTACATGGACCTGTGTAAGGCTGCCACTAATTTGTATTGATTAATCTTATTGACTATTTTACCGATTAATACAAACGATTCATTTTCCTCCAAAAAATCCATTTCATGTTAGTTCATTTTACTTTGACAAACTGTATGTCATTGTATAATGAAGCACAAGACAAAATGTAAAGAAAGGTTTACATATTAAAGTGCAAAACTCTAGGTTGATACAGTATGTGCTGGCGAAGTGTGCTACTTGCTGTTCTGCACAGACAAAAATTATGCTCCCCATATTCTTACAGTATGGAGTGAGAAATGGTGTAATATAAAATGTGTGGGAGCATTATTGTCTATTGAAATACACTAACCCTGCAATCTTAAAGGTGCTATTGATAACATTGATAACATTCAGCCACTAGATGTTGCATTCTCCCTCCTCTGTTCCATTGCATTTACTTCACAACAAGTCGTTGGCAGGCAATTACCGTCATCCTCAGCCATTTATCCATTTTTTTCCCCACTAACTGACGACCCAGAGATACCACGTGATACCAACGTCGTTTTACTATTAGCTCACAAGCCTTGTTAGAAGTGGGAACCAAACGTCAGATATCTTCCAGAGATAAACAAAACATTCATTTTGGACCTGACAACATTTTTAAAAAGATTAATTCATTATCATAATAATTTTTTTTCAGGAAAAGCCATACTTTTATTTGGCACTTTTCTAAAAGAATATTCATCTACATTAAATTTGATCAATAAGACCTTTATATAAAGATATTATAATAGTGTATCAAAGTTATAAAAGTGCCCCCCATATTCTTACAATACATTCACCCCTGTTTGTAATAAAAAATCATTCTACACTAGCAAGGCAGCATAAATCGTCAGAACACACCGGCAACTGCGGTGTGTTATGGCCTCAACATAAACTCGGACTTTTGCCACTAAAGTTTGCAGACTCTGCCGGTGTGTTCTGGTCGGGTGAGCGGGGCAAGCTCCGGGCGCTGCGGCCTGGAGGTAGACTGGGTGCCATTCATCTGCGAGTGCCAGTTGAAAATGTGTAAAGTTTCCCTTCAAACACCTATTCAATGTAATTTCTAAGGTAGCAGGCAGGCAACTTTATGGTTTTATGAGTGTATTTAGCAGCTACAAGGACAAAAGATTAAAAAAAAACATGTATAGATGTCGACGCATTTTCAGCGTTAATGTCATCGATTATGCCGACTAATCGCGGCAGCCCTAGATCTGTGCTTCTCCTACTATTGCAAGTCAAATATCTGCTATGAGAATAGCCTTTGTGCATTACAGAAGACTGACAAACTCTAAAACAAATAGATTATCCAGACAAATAGTAGTTTCTTAATTCTGACCTCCTATTGTCATGGCTCTTGGTCAGTTTGTATTTAATTGGTTAAACTCTGTGTATCCAGCTCTGTTAGAAATACGGCACAATAGCCAGTACAAGCTACACAGTCGTTTTTCATAACTCCTGGCCCTGTTGATTACAATGGGACAAGTGTGGCTGCAGGCCCCATCACTGCAGATGCAAGCCTCTGCCGCTCCGTGTTGCAGGGCGGGCTGATTTATGAGGTGCACTACGCTAGGTCTCCTGTGGCTACCCTCTATTCGCACAGGAAGTAGGGCAGCCTCAAGTCGTATTCATTTATCACTGAATATAAGGACTGAATAGATGGAAACAGAAGCTGGGAAATGGAGAAAGAGTACAGCGTATGAAAAGATGGAGACTTTCAAAAATGTGAGAAAGAGGATGGAAAAGATGGAGTGAGGTAGCAGGTAAATAATTAATATGGAAGTGCAATAAATACACATGGGAGACAGGATGATGGTTGAGGGAAGATGCAGAATAGTGTTAGCACACACAATAGACCTCCAGCAACTGTTAAAGTATTGTGGGATTGTTTAAAAGTAGAGAAAAGTGCAGGTTAGCACTCACTGAAACAAACTGTCTGGTTCTGCTGGCTGAACCTGCTGTGACCGAGCAGTAACAGAGCTGGATCAAACTCCTCCAGCTGACTTGTCTCCAAAACTCTGCGTAACATTAGACAGCCTCTTCTAGCTCAGTCAGCACCCTGTCAACAACCCACTGAGAGAATGACAGGAGACATTATAGAACTTGTAACTTTCCAGCTTTCTCGAGGTGCATCTGTTGATATCCCGCTAATTCAGAAAGGAGACGTCTAAATTCCTAATATTTGATCAAGGTGTAAATCAGAACATGCCTCCCCATGTAGCTGCTGCTACAGATTCACCCACACAAGCCGTCACCATAAAACGACCATGAAATTTGGGCGCTTTACTTAAAGGAACAGTGTGTAACATTTCGGGGATCTATTATCAGAAATGGAATATAACTATGTTTTCATCAGTGTATAATCACATGAAACTAAGAATCGTTGTGTGTTCGTTACTTTAGAATGAGCCCTTCATATCTACATAGGGAGCGGGTCCTCTTCACGGACTCCGCCATGTTTCTATAGTAGCACAGAACGGACAAAACACTGGCTCTAGAGAGATCCTTTTGCGTTATTATATTACCTGAAGGCCACCATAGTTCTCCAACATGCTTCTGAAACTGCAGTAACGTGAGCCGCAGAGTGCAAAACCGTGTCACCGCCAGCCGCTGCCTGACTTCCGTTGCTCCTAAAGTAGTGTTATTAGGAGATTTTTCCCAATTTATCTCTGATGTTAAACGTCAAATTGGATACTACTCACACACAATGGTTGGCTTATATCATGTCCTGCTTAAACTTCAGAAAATCCCTTCAATATTCACATGGAAAATTCCTGAAAGCTTGGGGCACTTTTGTAAATACGATCCAGACACTGTAAATACTTGTTTATTAAGTGCAGATTGACTGCATCACACACTATTCACTCATTCACCACAAATCCTTCGCATGACAGTTATATTTCAGTATGCCTCGCTGTCAGTGACTGGGGAGGTATTGTTTTATTGTTGATTTAAACAGTATATATACATATTCTTTGTCTTGATTTTTTTATATGTTGGCATTGGTGCCAGCTGCTGTTAATATATACTCATACCTGTCATTTCTCTTTAATGACCGAACAGCACTACACTTTTGTTATGTCCTGCAAAACGTCAATAAAAAGATTTTAAAAAGAGGAGATAGCTGATAGTGTACAGCTGAAGATGGATAAAAAGACAACAGATGTGTCAATCAAGTGTTGATTCAAAGTCATTTTTAAGTTTATTAAACTCAACACTGTGCTCCTGTTAAAAAAAAAGTTGTGTTATTATAGTAAGGATGGCCTCAAGCGAGGCGAACGGCGTTACCACCGTTTTGCACTCGGCGGCTCAAGTTAGTGAGAGAGTGGAGGGGAACTCAGTTGGTTGCAATCTGCAACCACACCACTAGATGTCGCCAAATATTACACAGTGTACCTTTATAATTATGTCCAAGTTTCATATCCTTTTATTCGTGTATGTATAAAAGATTCCAGGTTGTTTGTAAACGTGTTTGCTCATCAATCAGAGTCCTTGCACATTGTGTTATGAAACAGCATATACTGTTTCTACGCATTGTGTTTTGAGTCTCATTTCATATTCTCTTGTGAATGTGTTTGTATACGTTTTAGACTGAGCCTGAGTTGATTGAGGAGACGAATATTGACCGTCTCATTGGGCCGCGGGGGTACATGTACGGCCAGGGCTTGAAAGGCCACTCGGAGACATCCACTCTGAGCTCACAGCCGTCCATTGACGAAGTGCGACAGCAGATGCACCTGCTGCTGGAGGAGGCATTCAGCCTGGCTTCAGGAGGGCAGTCCACATCCGGACGGCACTCGCATCACCACCACCCGCCTCCTGACCACTACAGCCCGGCGCCGCCTCCCCTCCCCTACGCAGACGTGGTGACCAGCGCCCCGGGTACGATGAGCTGTGGACGGGGAGGCCTGCAGTGGGTACCATCCTATGGCGCAGAAATGTATCAATGCAGCCTGCCCAAGCCGGTGAGTTGGATGAGATTATTTCCCCTCGCTTAAGAACTGTGTTTGAATTGATGTAACCTTAAATGCCTTTCACTATCTGTTTAAGGCCTTTCGCTTCACCCAGCTTCCTGAGATGGCCATGGGTTCTCCTCCCCCTTTACCGCCTCGCACTGGACCTCCTCCTGGGACCTCCTTAAGACGGTAAGGCTGAGTAGGTCTCACGCACACACACACGCACACACACACGCAGGCAGACACAGACATACACACAGTCTGTATCATCCCAAAGCCCATCAGATATTCCACATTTATTCACATTCAAATTCATGTTCAGGGACCAGATATTCACCAGGTAATGTGCTGTGGCCAGGGTGATTTTAGGCCTTGTTTGAATTTGAATATTGAACTAGTGCATTGAGAGATGGCAAGAATGTTAATGAGGTATTCAAATTTCCTCATGGAGCGTGTCTGCCATCTAGTGGTACTGACCAAGTATTTCAGTAACTCTATGTTTATGTCCAATCTCTGTCCAACTTAGTTCCACATCTGACTTGGGGCCTAAGGGAAGGAGCTCAGAGACATCTGTCGCTGAAATGCAGAGTCAACATGACAACAACCCATATGGGCCAACGACTAGAGCAGCACTTCCATCTATCACTGCAGAGAAGCCTGTGTCCAACTACTCAGGTAAGCATATGAGGAGATAATGATAATAATAATAATAATTAGGGCTGTCAAAGTTAACACGATAATAGCGTGTCAACGCTAATTTGTTTTAACGGCGCTAATTTCTTTAACACATGAACGCAATCGATCTTTCAGAGGTTGTAGCAGGCTCAATTTTAAAGCTAGAGTGAAGGTATCGAATAAAACTCTAAGGAATCAGTTGGTATCAACCATGTCATACTAGCTTGTCAAGAAGGAGGCTAAATAACGCTCCAAACTTACGCTAAATTTCAGCACGGAAAAACTGGCATGGCCATTTTCAAAGGGGTCCTTTGACCTCTGACCTCAAGATATGTGAATGAAAATACACATACAATGGGTTCTATGTGTACCCACGAGTCTCCCCTTTACAGACATGCCCACTTTATGAAAATCACATGCAGCACACTGACAGCTGTTGTTGCCTGTTGGGCTGCAGTTTGCCATGTTATGATCTGAGCATATTTTTTATGCTAAATGCAGTACCTGTGAGGGTTTCTGGACAATATGTCATTGTTTTGTGTTGTTAATTGAGTTACAATAATAAACATATGCATACATTTACATAAAGCAAGCATATTTGTCCACTCCCATGTTGATAAGAATATTAAATACTTGACAAATCTCCCTTTAAGGTACATTTTGAAAAGACAAAAAATGTGCGGTTAATTTGCGATTATTCGTGATTAACACGGGACAATCGTGCGATTTATCGTGATTAAATATTTTAATCAATTGACAGCCCTAGTGCTCATATTTGCAGCATTCACATACATCAATAAACACTGCAGCAGCATCAAAGGGTCTCCATCCTCTTCTACTCTGTTCTTGTATTTTCTTTTCTACATCAGTGGTGGAGATTTGAATTTTTAAGACGAAAACTCAGAAAGTATTTAGTCTCGAGTGCACTCTCTACCAATCGGCACTTTGGTCTCCGTGGCTATAAATAAACAAAACAAAACCTACTTCTCCCGAAGGACACAGACTCACCACCGGCTATACTTTGCATTTTAAAAGAAACCCATTATGTGCTTTGCTTCCATGCCAACATACATTCTTTTCAAGAATAGTGGTACATCCCCTGAAATACATTCCTCAGTGAATGACAGCCTCTCTTCTTTTCCCTGTAGGAAACCCAATAACAGCCGTCTACGCCATCCCAGCCACCAGGCCCGGCTACTCAGAATACTTTGTCTCCACACCAACCACGTCCTACCACAGTCCCTCCTGGATGTCCTATCCACCTGAACCTGAGGATGTGCCGCCACAGTGGGCAGACTCCGTAAGGAAGTCTATTTTGCTTTCTTAGGAAGCACCCAATCCTACTGGAAAATAAATAGATGAATAACTGAAAGCTGATCAATATATAGAGGTAGAGTAACATGACCAGATGTCTTGATTAAACTAGGACAGTCCCAATTTTCAAGCATTTGTCCCAGTGCACCAACAGCTCTTTGTCCAAATAATTAAACCTCAGAAAATAAACTATTCTGAGTAGAAATTTCTCGCAGAATTACGTCTATATCCAGAGCATGAACAGGTTCGAAACGTTTTCTAAACAGAGAAGAAGCTCTTTGTTTCTCTCTCTCTTGTTAGTGTAGTAGAACGTTTAGACTCAAGTATTATTATTATTTTAGGGCGCTTTCACAAGCCAACATTTAGTCTATTTTAATCAAACTCTGGTGCAGTTTGTTTGGGCAGTTGTGAACACAGTAATCAACTCTAGTGCGGACTAAAACAACCGAGATGGACACAGGTAAACGACAGGTTAACATGAGTGGGAGAGGACTGACTTGGACTTCTGCAGAAGTTCAATGTTTGCGTGATATCTGCGCTGAAGAGAACGTACAGAATATGCTAAGTACACAAAAATAGTGAAGTTTATAAAGTAATTTGTGATAAATTGGAGAAAGGATTTGTGTGTACAGTAGATTAGTGCCAAGTGTGAAAAAACATTGACAGTAGTATATCAATGTCTGCGATTCCCTGCGTAGAAGTGGCAGCTCTCAAGACGAAAAAGATAAATTAGCTCCTTTGTACACACCCCTCAGCAACCTATTTTTTTTTTATGTGGTCCGCTTTAATTTGTGTGCTGTGAAACCAGACTAAATAGAAAACAAACCATAAGTATCAATTTCACTGTGATTCGGAGTAGACAAACGGACTATGGGTTGTGAAAGCAGCCTTAGACTCTTGCAGAGACTACAGAAAGCCAGTGTCCTGGCTTTATACAGTACAGAAGCCCCAGTCAACTGAATTCTATACTATTTAATTGAATAATTGAATACAGACTAATAAAACTATAAAAGAAAATATTGCCATTGTTGCTGCCCTCACCTCCTGGTCGTCAGGATGTTTTCCCCATAACTTCTGTTCACCCTATGGAGCCTGAAGGTGAGTTACATCACTGCACCAGCCTGGGCTAAAAAGAAATAAATGCTCAGAAACACAAAATAGGAAGATCAGTAGGGAAATATATCTGTCATCATGTGTAGGTGAGATTGCCTCTCTGTATTAAAACAACCATCTGACATTTATTGTGCTCATGTTCCTATCTACACTTGAAAAGGACTGGGCTTCATTAAACAATAATAATCCTCCTCTGTTTTTCATTCAAATAAGACGGGTTCCATTCGTCCTGTCAGATCTGTTATAACCCATGTGACCCTCCCTCCCCTCCCCTCCTCTGCACAGGAGTCTCCTTGTTTGTATGGATTGTTCTCTTTTTCCCCCTGTCTGTTTGCCTGTTTCAACCAGATGCCTTCACACAGTTTCTTTTTGCAGAACCAGTGTCATTTAGAAACCATTTGCTGATCTGAATTTATGGCTGGCGTTGAGTGGACACAACAAAATACCGGGGTAGTTGAGCACATTTCCTAAATGAACACCTATTTATCTTTTTTATTATTATTTCTTGTGGTGTGAATCTGACACTTTGTATCATCATTCAAAAGTAGTCCATTTCGGAGTTCAAACACTGTTTGAACCAAAATCCATTTCAGTATCATACACTCGCTCAGTAGATCTCCACACTCATTACTTTCCCTGTCTTTTTTTTTCATTTATAATGATTTTTCCCAAATACAATTGTGCATATTGTCCCTTATCACCCATTTAAATCGTTCTAAAATAGTGGTGCAAGAGAAAATGTTCACTCAGCAAAATAAGAAAAACTGTATCCTTCTAATTATCTAATTAATTAGTTTCGTGGGTAGTAATAATATGAAGTTGCTGTATTACTGATGTCATGTGTACACTGTTTTCCCAGGTGCCCCTGCCTGGGTATGTAGAGGCTGCTTTTCCTCACCCTCGCTACCCACAGGGGAGCCCCACCAGGCTTCCCCTGCAGTATAACCACCAAGCACTGGAGCAGCCGCCCGCTGCCCATAGCACAGCATCCCAGCAATGCCTGCCGCAGGTGGTGAAGGACATGGACAGCATGCCCCTGAGCAGCCTCTCCACCTCTGCACTCGTGCAGGCCATCCGGCAGGAGGTGGCCAAGCTGGCGAAGAAGCAGAACGACGTGTTTGAGTTCTAGTTTTAACTCTGCCCCCCTTGCGTGCAGGAGATGGTGAACGGCGCATTGGTCTTCAACAGAGGTACACAAAGGCGGTGCTCCTTCAGACTGATTTTTGATGTTTGTACTGTAAAATGGACTTTACCCACTGATTACCCACCGATTGATTTCTTTTCACACACCATTGGTGTTTTGCAGCCTCTGAAATGTATGTTTTATTTTTAGAAAAAAAAAATGCCATCCTCTATTGATGATGTCCCAAATAACTACATGCATCTGTTCTTTGTAGATATGTCAATAGGATACGCTAAAATATGGAAAATATAATTTTTTCCAGGATTAGACATTTTTTTTTTAATCAGAATCAATTGAGAAGAGAGAAAAAGTAGCATTATTGTCTGTACTGAGAGGACCAAGTACTTCCTGTCAGATGGTATAAGTATAAACCACAGTGTATATGAGCATGTACAGTATTAGGACATCATGTATCTTATCTCCTTTTATAGATCATTAGCTTCAACAAGACGGGCTACATCAGTATCAGTTCATTCAGGCTTCCATGGCACATCAAACTACCATTTTTCAAAAACTCATTATCACATACCAACACCATAACGGTAACAACAAACACTGACCTGTCCTTGGTTGTCTAATGATTTTTAGAGATTTAAAGGACCAGTGTGTAACATTTAGGGGTATCTATTGGCAGAAATGGAATATGATATTAATAAGTATGTTTTCTTTAGTGTATAATCATCCTAAAATAATAACTTTTGTGTTTTCGTTACCTTAGAATGAGCCTTTTATATCTACATAGGGAGCAGGTCCTCTTCAGGGAGCCGGCTGGCATGATTCTACAGTAGCCCAGAACGGACAAACCAAACACTGTGTTAACTTTTCCTGCTTGGAGTCGATAACGTTACTCGCTCTGGAGTTAACCCCCGTCACTCCACTCAGCCACCAGGAAACAAGACACAGGAAACCTCTGTTGGTCTTGAGGAGCTGCAGCATTTATTTCTGTACAAACCGCAACTTCCACTTTACATTCACGTGATATCCTCAGAGCTAAACTAACTCTGCTCCATTAGCTCACTTGTTCGCTCACACACATTCGCCGCCGCTCTCTCTCTTCCTTCACCACTCACTTCCCACGTACACACACACACAGTCTACACACTGACTCTGCTAATCTCCAGATGACCTACGCCACTCTTACAACAACTGGGTCCAGAGAGGGCCATTCACGTTTTCGTTTTTAGAATTTTAAGTTGGTTGCAATCTGCAACCTCACCAGATGTCACTAAATCCTACACACTGCTCCTTTAAAATAGTTCCTGTTAATTAACAAATTGACTAAATACAGTATATTGCCTTTTTAGTTGAACCCAATTGAACATGAAATCTTAAGTTGCATCTATGATGATGTAACATATAGATGGAAGTGTTTGCCTTTATGCATCTGAAATAGAGGAAAGTATTTATCTCTATTTGTTAAGGTGTGCACAAGGTACATTGACTTGATTGACATTGAGTGAATACTTCAAAACATGATTTTTGACTTAACTTTATGTTTCTCTTTTCTTGAAGAAAACATCAAAACATTTTGGTTTTCAAAAACCCAAATGAAAAAGTTAAGTTAATTCATATTTGCACAGAGTAGCGATCGTATAACTAGCCCAGTGGTTTTAACATGCACAGATGATTCAATGCACATACAACCCCAAAACCTTTGTCACAAAATAATTCTCTCTGCTGCTGCGAGAAGTGCCACAGTTTCTTGTAGTTAAGTGAAACTGTAAACAAGGTGAGAATTGTTTGTTTACTGGCCCTAAGACATCTTAATTGTGTCAATGGATGCATTTCATGAATAAGTTCATGTAAACTATTGACCTAATGAGAGGTCCTACATCAGTACTCCTGTTCTAAGAAGTTTTAAGTGCACAAACCATTGTGTAACATTGTGAATGTCTGCCTGAGCGTCGACTTGTTAAGATTGAGTGTATAGTACAGCGCTTGTCGTTCTCCCAAGAAGCACTGTGTTCAGTGTGAACATATCAGTGTGGAGCATCAGTTCGCCTGGAATCATCCAGTTTGTAGGGTTCAAAGTGCATATATGCTGAGGTAGACATTTACCTTAAAGGGATAGTCTGGGTGTTTTGAAGTGGGGTTGTATGAGGTGCTTATCCATAGTCAGTGTATTACTTACTGTAGATGGCGGTCGGCACGCCCACAGTTTGGAGCAGCAGACAGTAGCTACCGCACGCATCCAAAGCAATGTACTGCTGTGGACGGGCCCGACAGCAAAACGTATTTGGGCCACCTAAAAGAAAGGCCTACAAAAATCAATATCAATTCAACTGTAGGCTATATTTCAAACATTTACGGCGGTTAACCTTGCCGGGAGGCAGCCCTTTCTGATGGGGAACTGAAGCCGTTGTATCCATCTATGCTCTCGCCAAAGCCAACAGACTGCATTGAAAAAACTTGTAATTTGACCTCACAGAACACTGGAGTTGCTTGTCTTGCGCTGCCTCAATTAGTGAGTTTGTGCTGTTGTGTGACTTTGGGAATCCCAACTAACCACTCTTGTGTGTTTCTCCAAGCTGAGGGCGTGCTGACTGCCACCTACTCTAGGTAATACATCGACTACGAAAAAGTACCTCATACAACCCCACTTCAAAACACCCAAACTATCCCTTTAAAAAGCAATGTTCATTATTGAGGATTTGTTTAAAAATTGCTTCTTCACATTAGTCATCAATCTCAGTTATGTCTAAAAAAACAGCAACATAAGTTTCCACCTACCATATCACATAAAAACGTAAATATCAGCATGTAAAAAGAGGTTAAATTAGATTAAACAAAAGACTACAAACATAAATAAAAGCCAATAATTAAGGATTAGGACCCAGACATCAGATATGATGTAAAGTAAAAAGTAGAGTGTTGGACCGAACACAGTTCTTTGAACAAAAATGTGCTTATAGTACATGTTAAGCAAAAGACTAAGCCTTCGGATAGCTAGTGGAATAAAGGAGACATGCCCGTATTATTCCAGCAGCGACAAGAAGGAAGGAGGCCAACTCTTTATTTAGTGGAAGATCGGGATATTAAAGGATCCAATTAACCTTTTTGATGACATGCTTCAATTAATATCTTGAAGCTGCACTTCTTTTATTTGAATCACTTAACTGGCCATCTCAATCAGCTTTGTCACCCTTTTTTTATTTTGTCTGTTTTTGAAATCAGACTAAAGCCACCACCATACCAGGGCACAAAACACAGCTATAAACTATTCAATAAAACTCCCTTAAAACAAAAGTCATTAAATCATTGCACACATGAAAGACTTTCTCAGAAAAAGACTCATACTCATATTTCACTGTGGCGTAATAGCCTTCAATAGGTTATGATGAATTCTAAATGGGGAATTGCTGGCTTGGTAATGGGAAGTGGGACTGACTGATGAGTGCTTGTGGGCCTAAAGCGGGGGTGCTGCAATGTGTTTGCATAAACATTCAGATGCTATAGATTGCCTACTTTTACTATGTTATTGCAAATCACATGGAATGCTTTGCTGATTATATAATCAATGCTGTCATCAGATAGATGGCAGTTCTGACATAAGAAAGAAAACTGTGCGAAAAATGCCTTTAAATCATTATTTCCTTTCGTAGAGCAGTATTGCTATTACGGCAGTCCTGGATGAATTCAGCCTTTTTGCATTATGGATTATGAACAAACCCTCCTTCTCTTCTGAGAAATATTCTTTTATACTCATGCCTGTCGGTGTCTAAGTAAGGAAATACTGTATGTCTTAAACTCAACAAGAACTTTGTTTGTTGTTGCTTGTTTCCCCAATATTCCTTTTACCCATTATTCAGAGGAGCACTTAATGTCTTAAGAACTGTACTAAATACAGTGAAACCATTTTTTTTTGTGTATACCAGAAGTGAACACCTTTCCACACTCTCATGCTGGATAACTGAGAAAACATAGCGATATTAAATAAAAAGGGTTTTAGTTGGTTTATCGGTTTAGAAAAACAATGAGTATTTATTCTATTAAATGAAACATAAAGTGAGCTAAACCTATTAAAAATCAATGTCTTTTTGTCTTCCTGACTGGTTTGTCATTTCCTTTTTTTTTCCATCTGCTTGATCTTGTTAAATTTGATGTTCCTCAGAGACTGATTTGATAGAGAGACTGATGGAGAATGAAAGAAATATTAGCCTACATGATTAAACTTAAATAAAAGATTTTATTAGAAGAATCAATCCGTGTCTTCGATACCTTTTTTACTCTCTGCATGACATTTTTACTGATGAACAATATCAAAAGAGTTGAAGCAATTGTTGCACTGATCTAATCTTACCTGGTATTTAAGTATGCTTCTTTATTATAATTCTAGACCTAATTAGTAGGCAGGACTCAGGAGGCAGATTAATGATTGAAGGTGAAGGCATTCAGAGATTGGTAGTTGTGCACTGTTAAATGACCTGCTGTTGGCCATGATGCTTTAAACCTAATGAACCTTAGGCCTCTGGCTCAGGCCCCTGCTCGAAAATGACATGCCCAAAATGAACTGTATTTCTGTTATGAACTGGTAGGTCAGTGCAACATGCTGGTTTTGCCTTTGTAAACCCTTACCAAAAAGAAATTTATTCAAGTGTGTTATTAGTATACTTCTTTTAAACTTAAAGGGACTGTTTTTAACAATCAGAAATTGGTTGTAACAGCGACACTTGTGGCCGTTAAGTCAACAAAAGTCAGTGTCCTGTTGATCGCGCTCGCCCGTGTGCACGCGCTACCTGAATGTGATTGATCATCCGTCAAAACAGTGAGGCGACACACATCAGCTAAAACCACAATATCTCTCTATAATTCACCTGCTTGGCAGTAATGTTAGCTGACCAGACGAAGGTCTCTCCATGAATCACTGCTGATCCTAGTATTGGCTTTTCCTGCTTCAGCCTCCCGACCGCGGTCAGATGAACAGGGGAGACAACGGAGTTTTGGTCAGAGACGATAACGTTTCTCGCTGCAGAGCCCCGTCACTTCACAAGACACGGGAAACCTCTGTTGGTCTGGAGGAGCTGCAGCATTTATTTCTGCACAAACGTCCACTGTACGTTCACTAGATATTCTCAGAGCTACTAACTCTTCTGCAGTGTGGAGTGTGCGCGCATGCACGTGAGGTGGAGCGAGCTGTGAGTGACGGCAGGCAGGCAGGCAGAGGAGCAGAGGAGCAGAGTACAGCAGAGACTCCACCCCTGGAGACCAAAGCTACGGTCTCCCCCCGCGTCCTCCGACCGCGGCCAACACTGCTTAACAGACGGGCTTCACTAGATATAACTTTGCGGTTTTGGTGCTTCTGTGTAGTTTGTGTTGGAGTCTTGTCTGATCAGTGAAAAGTCAATCAATCAAACCCCTATTCATGTTCCCATTCAAGAAAACCTCATGTGTCTATTTGGCTCAGGCCTGTGCAGTGACCTGATTCATCCACTAGTTGGAGACACAGAGCGTTAGATGCCGGACAAGGGCCGTGTGCAAAAGCTCCTCATGCAAATGAATACACACACAGGTGAAATCAATTAAAACAATTATCCATCCAGAGACACACAGAGAAGCCACAGGCAGCATTGATATGCCCTCTAACACAACTTTTGATCACAAAACCGCAAAGGTGAGACACAATTCATGGTTATGGCTGGTAGCATGTGTGTGTGTGTGTGTGTGTGTGCATGTTGTGCTGGTAGCATGTGTGTGTGTGTGTGTGTGTGCATGTTGTGCTGGTAGCATGTGTGTGTGTGTGTGTGTGTGTGTGCATGTTGTGCTGGTAGCATGTGTGTGTGTGTGTGTGTGTGCATGTTGTGCTGGTAGCATGTGTGTGTGTGTGTGTGTGTGTGTGCATGTTGTGCTGGTAGCATGAAGTGACCGTCAGCATGTTTTTAATGTGAGCTCATTTATTTGCTTGGTGTTGGACTTGGTGTTTTGTTTTTGCAAATGTTTTTAGCAGAGCTTTTTCTCGTTATGTGGGAATGCATGATGAATGTGTTGCTATATTTCCTGTATTCTGTATTTATACTGTGTCCTGGAACAATGCCTTTATATTATTTATTCATTATTTGCGTCCGAATTTATTGATATTCTGCTGGTGAATTAATTATTTAATAACCCAGAATATGATTACACAATATTATAATTTCATATACTATATATGTATATATAAATTATAAAAAAAAGTATATATACACAAACAACATTACAATCAACAATGAACACCGTTTTCTAGACTAAGGGTATATTTATATTTATATATATCCTAAATACAATGTATTTACTTTAAGTTGATAACGTCTGTATGACACTAAAGTAGTAATATCTACTACTATAATACTCTGTCTGTCTCACTTTGAGCAGTTTACAGTAAATGTGTGCACCAGGAGTCGCACGGAACCATTGGAGCGAGCTAACATGCGAGCTTACACGACGAGCTCAAAACGGCGTTGCACGTCGTCAAAAAGGCATCGATGCAGGCTGGGCTCCCTGTATAACCTCTCATCTTGTAGACTGGACTACAAGGACGACTCTGATCCTGTTGGTGCCTTTTCACCACATTGCCTGCATGCATGTTCACTTTCCAAGAACACTAATGGCACCGTCAGCTGTCAGCTCAAGTTTGGTTTTGACAAGTGACTTAAGCTGCTGCATAAACATGTCAGCATGTCAGCTAGACATGACATGAGTGATAACCCAAGATAGCAGCTTGATGTGACTGATAGTGCCACAGCTGCTGACAGATACCACTGTAAAAAAAACCATGTTTTGTGTCATTTCCACTTGAGAAGACCAACATATTTGACAGTTGAGCCGCAGTGAACCGTATGAATGTCAAGCCAGATATTGCTATTGTACTTTGCATGGTTACTGTTTAACAGTTGTAATCGACTTGAGAAGCATGTTTCTATGTATGTGTGATTTATTTCCCCCTCACTTACAAACCCGTGTCTATATTTATCCAGGACCTGCACCAGGATATACCCTCTCAAATCAGGAAATCTGGTTTTGAAGTGCCCATGTATGCTCCAGGATGTGGACCAGCTTAGCCACATATCAACTAAGTTCCTGCTGCTAACCTTCCAGCTTGCCGCTGCTGTGTCCTCCACAGAGTCATCTTTTGTAAGGTAAGTAATAGAGGTAGACCGACTAATCGGTTTGGCCGATAAATCAGCGCCGATAGGACGTTTTACAAACTATTGTTATTGGCGGAACTGGGCTCTGATAGTCACGCGGGGACATAGGCCAACGTTTTGCATGGAGGCTCCGTACACAAAGTCAAGGTAGAGGGGGGAGAAAAAAAGTTCTCTCTTGAATATATAACACTACTTTTTACTTTAATTTACCAATTTGGCGTTTTCTCTTCCAAATAATCCAGCCACGTAACCATCCATTCATGAAATGAAATCAGACACTTAAGGATCCTCCTTACCCCGGGAATATGTACCAACATTAATGGTTTGTAAGAGCGGCATTTAACAATGTACGAGACACACAACAGAAGTAATCCTGGCCAGTCATACTGTAAGCCACAGATCAGCGCATCGCCCATTGCAAATAAATGGAACATTTTCCAAAGATGTAATCCACCAAATCAAAACTTCAGGACATTCACTTATGAATTATTTAATTCAGAGTGACAAAAAACAGATTTATTAAAAATGGCGTTTGCAAAAGTAGCTGACTAGGCTGCTGCAGAAGTAAAGAAGATATCAGCCGATCAATCAGCTATCGGCTTTTTCTTGCTCCAACTATCGTTATCATATCGGCCTTTAAAAATCCACTATCAGTCGAGCTCTGCTAAATAAATCATTTTACTCTACCAATTTTGCAAGCTCAGTGGTTCATAGGTATTTCTAGCTCTTTCATAAGAACCATTTTTCTAAAAGGGTTTGCACAAAATGCAGTGGAATTAATTTGACTATCAAATTTGAGAACTATCCATCAACGTCACCTATAATACCCAAATGCGTAAGGTGTGCTGGACATTTTAATGGTTTCTCATTTTGAATGTGCCGATTAGAAAGAGAAATAAATACCATTTAGATGAAATGACAAGGATAAATCACCTAAAAGCGCAGTTGTGCATGCTTATTTTTTAAATTTGAAACTAACCAGCCAGCCTATAGCAGAAATGTTTCATCCCAAGTCGATCAAATGAGAGAAATAACTGTTCATTCTACTGCATGTAATACAGTGCTGAGTTTACGTGTGACCTATGTGTGTTGCCAGCACCAGTGCCTGAACCAGATTACCCATCTTGGTTTGTCTCTTGCGTGCATGTGTGTGTACAAATAGTGCAGTAAATCTGTAGTACAGCATTTTCCCACCAGGGCTCAGCCTAAAGCCATGCTAACAAATGTTCTCTCTCAGCGAGAGGAGCATATACTTTCTAATCTTCCAGAGAGAGAAAGAGAGCTGTGCATTCACTGGGTGGATTGCATGAAATGTTACATTGGGTGGACAAAATAAAAGGAACAGTAGACCGTATGATTTTGACTTTTTGAAGCTCGCAATGTTCAAGTTTTGATGGCATTCGGTCAGAGCATTGTTGATTCAGTGTGTGTATTTGTGAGGCTTAAATTTTTCGTGGTGCTGTATCACCATTGTATATTGAATGGTGTTCCAGGAATGGGACACACAAATATTGCTACCTCCTGTTCACCAGGTGTAGACAGTAAAGATCATCTGGTCATATGGTGCCTTCAAATGGAACTCGTGAACTCGTGTTTACGACATGGGAAGTCGTGTAGTTGGAAATTCCAGAAACCTTCCACTTCCGAGGTCGTGAATACGACATGAGGGGGCGTTCATATGGGCCCAACTCGTAAACACGGTAAACACGACCCCATTTGAAGGCACAAATAGATTAAGCCTGCGCAATCAGGACACTGATGTACTGACAATTATATGCATGTAACATACATAATGTTTCTTGCTTATGGTTGCTATACATGTTGAGATTTTGTACATTTACTGGCTACATATTTCAGTGTTTTGACTTATTGATTAGCTATTAGACATTTTTTAACATTTGCCTGTTTATGATCAATCTTCCACTTAAACAATGAATGAATTATTATAAGAAAATAACTAATAATAATAATGACATTAGCAATAGGCTACTACATGCCAAATTGGAGAGGGTGAGGGAAGTAATAATTAATTAGCAATAATAATGGGGTGTTCTCCTGTAAACATTGCATACAACCCAGTAGCTAAAACCTGACATCGCTACTGTCATGATGTCTAAATACACAAAGTCTGCTATTATCTTCCAAAACAAAAATAAATGTGTTTGATATTGTAACCTTCATGAAAAGTGACTCTATCTGTTACTAATCTGGTTGCCATTTCTACACATAATTACTATCCATTCACAGATCAGTTCTGTGTTAAAGGACCAGTGTGTAACATTTAGGGGAATCTATTGGTAGAAATGGAATTGTAGAAGCTATTTATTTTTTATAAGTATTTAGTTGTTGTTTTACTAATAATAAGTAGTATTGTTTGGGTTATTATTCTAGATGTTTACTTTATTTGGATTACATTTCGTGTTTTCTTTTGCTAGTTATTTTAGTTTAATTATTTTCTTTTTAAGTAGCCTATATTTAGTTTTTTTGCGTAATTAGTATTTTGTTAATGAATCTGTGGGCACCCGTGGTTATATAGGTAGGTAGGTAGGCAGGTAGGACCAGCAAGCACCTGGGTGGGCTTATGTTTTTTTAACCAGAACAAGAGAGGCAGCGACATCCATGTTTTCTTGTTGTGCTTGCTTTAAAGCTGCAGTGGGCAGAATTGGAGCAAATATGATTTTTTTTTCTTTTAGTCTATAATAACCTGAAAATAAGAATCATTGTGTTTTCATTATCTTAGAATGAGCCATTTACATAGGGAGCGGGTCCTCTCTTCACAGAGCTGGCCACCATGTTTCTACAGTAGCCCAGAATGGACAAACCTCTGTGTTAACTTTTCCTGCTCGGGCCGAAGTTGATAACGTTAGTCGCTCTGGAGTTAACCCCCGGAGAGCAACCTCACCGCTACATGTAGGTGCCGCCAGATGTTACACACTGTACCTTTAACACATCAAGAGTGTGGGTTTTCTCCGGGTACTCCGGTTTCCTCCCACAGTCCAAAGACATGCAGGTTAGGTTAATTGTGGACTCTAAATTGCCCGTAGGTGTGAATGTGAGCGTGAATGGTTGTCTGTCTATATGTGTCAGCCCTGCGATGGACTGGCGACCTGTCCAGGGTGTACCCTGCCTTCGCCCAATGTCGGCTGGGATCGGCTCCAGCCCCCCCACGACCCCTAACGGGATAAGCGGTTGCAGATGGATGGATGGATGGAGTTTAACAATGTCTGTCGTCAAGGGAAATAATACATTAGTGTTACAGCATTTCTTTTGAGATATCTGTAGTTTCTTTATCGCATCTTTTTGCTCCCTTTTTTTTTTATTTCTCCTTGTAAGTCCCCAATTTAATTCATGAATTTGTACAACACTTGTAAAATGACTCGTACTTGTTTTTGATAATGTGTTCTCTCTCAGGTAGAGTGTAGATAGTTAGAGCCTAATTTGGCAGCTGTAATTAGATGTGATCTAACGTTGAAGGTCCATTATCTCTAATAAAGGCTACTTAAAGTAATTATAGTACAGCCTTCTTGAGCAGCACAGAGATTAGTTAATCACCACAATGGTCAGTGCAAGGACAAGTCAAGGAAAACACACACTGAGCGAACAGACGGTCTCTGACACTAAAAGTGATGTTTCCATACTCTGACACTCAGGAGAAATCTTTTACTTTGGCAGCTTTCACATCACTCTCAAACTGGATTCAGACTGAGGTGTTGCTTGGAAGCCCGGGGAAATAGACAAGATTTGTGAAATGAAGCATAACCACGGACTGCTCAGAAGGTTTTGATGAGACAAATGATAAACTACTTCACCCTTAAGTGATGATGATGATGGATAAGAAAACATTTCCCTTCTATCCCTATCATTTGATGTGGATAAAAATGACACATTGTTTTCCACTGACTGAACTCTTCCCCAGTGGTGCAGTTTTAATATGTGAACTCAGTGGGTGGTGGATTGAAAGTCAGACTCTAAACCAGACTGACTGAGTCTCATTAACTGAGGCGCCTCTGAACTACACAGTGGAATAGAACATTAAGATGAGCTTATCGTTTGTCGTGCCTCTGCAACAGATGCTCTAGTTCAAATGAATCATGCGTGTACAGTAAATAAAGCTCCGCAACTTTTTCTGTGTCGGCGCAGTTGAGCTGTAAATAGACAAACCTTTGGGGTTTTCATAACAGCGGTTTTGTGTGGTTCAGCCTGCTATTTCATGTAATTCTATTGATTATTTCTCTGCCTACTCCGGTCGGTGCATCACAGTAAATTCCAGTCCACATGAGATGTCCACCTCCTCAAAAAAAATGATGAGACGACTGCTAAGACCTGGTTACTGTGACTGTAAAACTCTTTGTAGATTCTCAGTTCTAGCATTTACTGCACAATAGTAAAATAACTGCATGCCCCGTTCAGTTTTCCCTCTCATGTGCTGCTCTCACATTTGGTGCACTGGCTGTTTGAAGACACTAGGGGCTGTCCAAGATACTTAACCGTGCAGATGTAACATCACCTCAGTACCACCTTACTGCTGATGAAAGGCAGTCAGCTGGAGACTTTTTCCTCAGCATACACTGATGCAGTGTCTCTTACACAGTCAAAGCTAGATAAAAATGATCTGATTAAGCTGTTGAGCATAGAAGGCTTTTTTTTTTTTTTTTTTTTTTAACAAATGGGCAGCAGATGTTCTGCATACATAAAACCCACCTAAGTCAAGACAGTCATTTTTTTGATTGGTCCATAAATTGATTTATCTCCAGTATGAATTAGGGCTGTCAATGTTAAAATATTTAATTACGATTAATGACAAATTAATCACACATTTATATCCATTCAAAATGTACCTTAAAGGGAGATTTGTCAAGTATTTAATACTCTTATCAACATGGGAGTGGGTAAATATGCTTGCTTTATGCAAATGTATGTCTATATTTATTATTAGAAATCAATCAACAACACAAAACCATGACAAATATTGTCCAGAAACCCTCACAGGTACTGCATTTAGCATAAATGGCAACAACAGCTGTCAGTGTATCAGTGTGCTGATTTGACTATGACTTGCCCCAAACAGCACGAGATTATCATAAAGTGGGCATGTCTGTAAAGGGGAGACTCGTGGGTACCCATAGAACCCATTTTCATTCACATATCTTAAGGTCAGAGGTCAAGGGACCCTTTGAAAATGGCCATGTCGGTTTTTCCTCGCCAAAATTTAGTGTAAGTTTGGAGCGTTATTTAGCCTCCTTCGTGACAAGCTAGTATGACATGGTTGTTACCAATGGATTCCTTAGGGTATGTTCACTCTAGCTTTAAAAATGAGCCTGTTCCAACCTCCGAAAGATCGATTGTGTTAGTGCGTTAAAGAAATTAATGGCATCTAAAATGAATTTGCGTTAACGTGTTATCCCATTAACTTTGAATGCCCTACTTGTTTTATATCTCCAGTACCAATTTTCACCCACCTGTTTGTTTTGTTTTACTGTCTATAAAAACAGGCTCTGTAGCATGTAATTCAAAGGCAGTAACTAATGGACGCTCTCTCGAAGAGATTAACTCACTGGGTGTTGGCTGCATTATTGTTAGAGGACAGGACAGCACAATATTTAACACCATATTTCTCTCAGCAGATCCCTCTTTACTGAGGCTGAAGTAGTAAGATTGTCCTTTCTGCTGAATAATACTGATTGAATATTATTGATCCAGGTTGTTTTTTAACTTCTGGTAGAGAATAATTACTGATAATAATTGTCCGCATCTGACATTTGAGCACTTCAAACTGATCTCCCATTTAGTATTAATTGTATTGGGTTAGCGTCAGAAGTCTCCAAAGCCAAAACTATCTGCATGACTAGATGAGACTAGGTGTAAAAGATAAAGCATATTTTTGTAATTAGTTTTAGCAGATGTTTAAAGCGGGTGGTGGTGCAGTGGTTAGCACTGTTGCCTCAGAGCAAGAAGGGTCTAGGTTTGAACCAGCTGTCTGGATGGGGCCTTTCTGTGTGGAGTTTGCAAGTTCCCTGTGTCTGTTTGGCTTCGTCCCACAGTCTGAAGACATGTATCTTAGGTTAATTGGTGACTCTAGCCCGTAGTTGTGAATGGTATGTGTCAGCGCCGTGGCTGCCTAGCAACCTGTCCAGGGTGTACCCTGCCTCTTGCCTTAAGTCAGCTGGGATCAGCTATAAAGCATAAGTGGGTATAGCTAATGGATGGATGATGTTTAAAGCCTGATTCATTTATGATCCTGATTCTGTTGCACTCAGGTGTGCCAGCTATTGCGCTCCGTGAGGGTACTGGCACATTTTCTAATGCACAGTTAAGCAAGAGCAAATGCAGGAATGAATACATTTGTGCGATTCAATTTTTTACATCATAGCTGGATAGGGAGAAAAGACTGATCCCTTGAGTGTTTAAGGAAACCTGGCATGGTTACTGTGTTGCTTTGGCATCTTAAAGGAATAATCTCAACAGCGAGTTGTGTATAGCTGTGCGTCACGAAAGTTGATTTAACTCCTATCAGGAGGCGAGGCTAAAACGGAGCCAAAAACAAACGTAAACATTCTCAGCATAAAAGTAACAGCCGCACAAGTGTCTGTGAGCAACCCTGTGCGTGTTCACCTGCGTGCAGCCCGGAGAAACGTAAGCATTTAGTCAGCATTGATTTATGGTGGTTGCAATGGATAATAGTGTCAACCCAGTTTAATAGTGGAAGAAAAAGGATTTAAACACCCATAGAAATTTTGAAACCACTCCTGCATCATAAACCACTTCTCTCTCCATTTGTGTGTTTTTTGTATGTTTGGTCTGTTGCAGACACTCAAATGTTGTCATAATATGGCTGAATAGACAGATTCATTTTCTCCTCAGCAAGCTAAGCTAGTTGTGATGCTGCATGTCTCCCTGCTTGTGAAAGTACATAGGGAATATGTTTTATATGTATGTTTTTGTACTGTAACAGTCTCTAAACAACAGTTCACGTTTGTATTTCTCTGCTAGTCCATTGTGTCTTCTCCAGTAAATACAATACTATAGATGTCTCCGACTAAGAATATACATAGTTGAATCTGATTGGTCAAGTCTATTGTAGACTGATAGATTTTTTTTTTTTGGTCATTGATCCATATTCTCATTTGTGACACTGGCTTCCAGTGACACCCAGTTAAACAATTTGTCTTCTTGACTTGGCATGAGAATTTATTTTATAATAGGACGTTATACCCATTTTCTCAAAGAGAGAGAGAGAGAGAGATTCTATGTAAAATCAGATATTTAGCACCCCATGTAGCCCGGATGGAATGATCTTTGTTTCATAACCACATTTCGCCGCCACTGCAATGATTTGCAGGCTCCTCAGATCTTTAGATCGATAGTCGACTATCTGGGGTCACCATCACTTTCATGTGTATGACACATTTTTATTTAATGGATGGTGTACTGGTGAAAGAACAGGCTTCCTGCTAACTTAATGAAAATCATAATTTCATTTAATTTTGTTGGCAAGCAGCGTAAGTGGCTGTGACAACCAAGGATTGTGTCCAATCAAAGACAAATTTAAAATTGTCAGCTCTCTGTAACTTAAGCAAATGACCGAGAGGAAGCTGATTAGCTGTTAATTAGGCACAGTTGTGCACACATACACACACACACACACACACACACACACACGTATAGGGCTGCAACTAATGATTATTTTCATTGTCGATTAATCTGTTGATATTTTCTCGATTAATCGATTGGTCTATAAAATGTCAGAAAATGGTGATAAATGTCAATCGGTGTTTCTCAAAACCCAAGATGACGTCCTCAAATGTCTTGTTTTGTCCACAACTCAAAGATATTCAGTTTACTGTGATAGAGAAGTAAAGAAACCAGAAAATATTCACATTTAAGAAGCTGGAATCAGAGAATTTAGACTTTCTTTTCTTAAAAAATTACTCAAACTGATTAATCAATCTGATTAATTATCAAAATAGTTGTCGATTAATTGAATAGTTGACAACTAATCAATTAATTGTTGCAGCTGTACACACGCACAAGCTGTCTGTCTTGCTGCCACTTTGCACAAGACAAAAACAATGAACTAAACCAGTATTGCCTCAGTCTGCTCTTGTTCTTTCAAAGAGCTGAGGAGGCAAAGCCACCAAACTTAGATTTCTTCCTGAAACTCTATAAAACCAGTTAAGCCCATGTTGTCTGTGGGAGTGCCTCAAGTGTCTGATTTGGCTCAATAGTCGGTGAGACAGCAGTAGTGTACCGGCTCAGAAGCATTGTAAAGCTCCTGCTGGTGAGGCGATCATGTAATGGTCCTTTCATTCAGATCCCTGGTCTAAACTCTTTTCCATCGTATACTTGCTCTTTTTACCACTGGTCCCTGCTCTGGGATTTTAACTATTTGGCCAAACTGCAAACAATACTAAATAAATGTATATATATATCTATCTCCATAATTAGTGTATCTATGTATAGTTAAGATTAAGCACAGATCTATAGATCATAGACCAGTGAGGTTAAATTTTGGATTAAATTTAGTACTAGGTTGGATTTTGTGGTGAAAAGCAGGCTGGGTTTCTCCTTTGTAGCTTGGCCAGTAAATTACAACTCTGCCTCGGTTTTTAATTGAAAGCATCTCTGGCTGTATGGGATATGCAGAGCTTTGGCTAAAGCAGGAGCAGAATAGCTGGCAAAGCTTAGCGCTCTTATTTGGATTAATATCCCCAACACCTGTCTTTGGGGAAATTAATGGGTGTTACTGTAAGCAGCTTTCTTTCTTCCTCAAACCCCTTTTCTGCTGATTTCTTCCTTTCTTGACCCCTTCTGCCAGCTCTTTTTCCCTCTCTCTGTTGTCCCTCCCATACTTTCCCTCTGTAGATTAATTGCTCAGTGATACCGTATGTTAAGGACTGCTGTGAGTTTCCCTACCCAGCTGTTTGAAAGCGCAGTAGTCAGCAGGATTTGGCTGCTTGGTCCTCACTTGCCACTTCTTATGCACTCCCTCCTCTCCTTTCCAATTCTCCCTCAAGGCTCCTCCTCTTGTCCTTTACCCTTCTCACTCATCTGCCTGCTTTCAGTGCAGTTTTCCCTGCTGGCACTGTCATCATGTGGAAAAAAAGGAAAGACTGGAACAGCACTCCGATTTGACTTTTTAAGATTGCCACACAGATGTTTTGGGCAAGAGCGTGCGTCAGCGTGTATTCTGGCAATTTCACAACCAATATACACCAATCAGCCAGAACATTAAGACCACTGACAGGTGAAGTGAATAACATTGACTATCTAATTACAATGGCACCTGGCACTGGGTAGGATATATTAGGCAGCAAGTGAACGTTTTGAACTTTGTGTTGGAAGCAGAAAAAATGGGCAAGCGTAAGGATGTGAGCGACTTTGACAAGGGCCAAATTGTGATGGCTAGATGACCGGTCAGGGTGCCCATGCTGTCCTAATGTTATGAATGATTGGTGTATACAGGTGAGGTTAATTAAAGGTGACCAGCACAAAAAGTACCTCCCAACAGGGGGAGCCTTGACCTTTCCAGGTGCAGAGTCTCATAATGTAGGATACTAAAACATGAAAAACCAAGAAAACAACACAAATTCTATTCACTCCATAAGAAACCAACAAATTAATTATCCCCATTCATTCCATTGGGGAAACTGTCAGATGTGGCCAATTTTTGCTTCATCATTGCTATTTCTGTTGTAGCGTCAACAATTCATACATGTTTTTAAAACTCAGAAGGCCTGTCATGCTAGCTTGTCGGGAAGATTGCCAAATAACACTGTGAAGTTAGGGTAAATTTTGGCGTGGATAAACTGGCATGGCGATTTTCAAAGGGGTCCTTTGACCTCTGACCTCAAGATATGTGAATGAAAATGGGTTCTATGGGTACCCACTAGTCTCCCCTTTACATACATGCCCACTTTATAATAATCACATGCAGTTTTGGACAAAACATTTTTTTTTTTTTTAATGTTTTGAGCAGTATCCAGAACAGAAGTGCTCGTCATCCAATTGCTGAAAAATGCAATTCTTGCAGAAATCTCCAAATGTCAAAAGTTTTTGATACCAAATCACAGCATGGCTCTTTCTATAGTGTTCCTCAAGCTCTTGGTGTCTTAATGTGGTATTTTGGAGGGATTATTGATAATTTCTATCAATTCTCGAATGGTAAATAATTAAATTTAGCACCAAATCTGTGTAATAAATGGTATCAACCCAAAAATTGCTGCAATAATGTATGTGCCATAATACAGCATGGGAATGACCATCACAAAGTTATATCATCATGTTCTACGCTCTTATACACTTTCACAATTTATTTTAATTGATTAATTAATTGATTAATTTTTATTTCTAATTAATGACTAGAACAACTTGTCACACAGTGCTGAGCTGCATCTCAAATGAATCTTCAGATTCACAGCTTTCAGATGATGTACACCACTTTTATGTGACATTTACTGTTCACTATTTATCTACCCCTGAACATCCCCAGCCCCCCACCCCGTAACTGTCTAAGAAAGAGGGCGGAATGGAAAGGGGTATGGTAGCCTAAATACAAAGAGCTTGTTTTCTCAGATTTCAAAGAATTACATTGATCTCCAACATCTCTCTACATATTTAATGATCATCTTGTTACAAGATTCTCTGCTTTATGACCTCTAATTTACTGAAAGGGTGCTTTCACAGCTAACCTTTTAGTTTCAGTTCACATAGTTCATAACCAGGGACTGAGGATGAAAATTGGCTTTCAGCTATATCTCTGTAATGCATCAGATTTCAAGTATTGAGAGGTGTGAAAGCTCCCAAATGTTTACAGTTCAGAACCTTGAACAATGCTGAAAGAAGCCCAAAGCAATGTGTTGTTGCCTGAACTATTGGTGAAGCAGCTTCCTTTTCCTGATGTTCTGTGTTTCATAAAATCTGTTAGTTTGAGGCATTGCTGCCTTTTTATATTATTATATTACTGTGTAGCTGGAGAACTTTGCAGTAGCTTGTATACAGGGATACAGTGTGTTACTGGAGCAAAACGGCCAAAACAAATTACCATGATGGCAGGTTCATGGTGCAGTTGTTCTTTCACCTTTTGGACACTTTGCTTGGCAGATACTACTTCTCGTGTTGTGGCTTTTCTTACTACTGCTGTCAAGAAAAAAGGAAGTGAAATGAAGGGAAGGGAAGGAGGGAATGAAAGCCAGAGAGGCTTATTGAATGCATAAATCACTTCCTGGATAGAGGGTATGTTGTTTCATTGCTAATGGATCTCTGCCACTGCTCCGTAAATCACAGTACACACAGCCAGACATAGTAGTACTAGGAGGCAGGACTCCTGTGATAGAAGACATTATTCTGTTGCTTTCTATTTAGTTTTCCTCCTTTCCTCCCATCCTTCTCTTGCAGGGATTTTGGGTTCCTGCAAAACAAGTCGTATTCAGGTTACTGCTCTAACTCCTGCCGCTCTCACCTCTGGGTAAACGGACACTTTCTCCGCTTGGTGGGGGCGGCATTAAACCATAATGCTGAACAAATATGGAAGCAAATAAGGGTTATTAAATGTTGAGCTTGTGAAATGATGTTCACAAATAATATCACAGCCTGCAGCTGTGTATCACATTTTGTGTGCATGTGATAAATTCATGCACGTATCTGAATATGTGAATTTGTAAAAAAAAAGAAACAAAAAAAGAAACACAAATTTAAAGTTTCTGTTTGTGTAATAAAGTTTTGCAAGTTGTAGACCTATTTTGTACATGTGTGAAGAGGTTTTGTGCAAAGATATAATTTGGTTTATGTGTAATTTTGTAAAAAATGTAAAAGAATATTTTCAATAGTGAAGTTTTGCAACGTCTTAGAAACGGACACCCTAGAGATTTTCCTATCAGCGTATGCGACACTGTTACGAGTTACAAGCACAAGCTGATTAGATCTTCCCCCAGTAACTGAATTTAATTCCAATAAATAAACGGTATGATCAATCTCTCACATTTATAACAAACCAAATTTCATAAAAATCAGTTCAGAATTAAGCGAGTTACAGTCTGCATCTCTTAGTACACATTGCATTTGTTTGAGCAGATCTTGACCGCTCCAATATGGCGGACCACAGACGCATAGTCCCCATAGTAGCCATTTCATTGTACTGAGACCATTTTTTTTAAACTTGACCTCACTGTATAAAATGACTTGTGGTGGGTGACCTCTAGGATAATCACAGCCTCATGAAATTTTACAGCCACAAACTCGAGACCTAGAGCATTCAGAGGATGGATGGTTTTCCTAAGTAGATTGACAATAAGGAGGTTTCTGAGCAGTTTCCAGAACAGAAGTGCCATCCAATTGCCGAAAAATGAAATTCTTGCAGAAATCTTAAAATGTCAAAAAGTTTTTTATTCCAAATCACTACATGGCTTTTACTATGCCATTCCTCAAGGTCTTGGTGTCTTAATGAGGTATTTTGGAGGGATTATTGATCATTTTTTTATCAGTTCTCCAGTGGTTAAAAAATGATTAAATTTTGCACCAAATATGTGTAACAAATGATATCAACCCAAAAATTGCTGCAGCAACTTATGAGACATAACTGAGCATGGGAATGGAAATCATATACTTCGATCACAATGTTCTAAGCCCTTATACATTTTTACAATTAATTTTAAATAATGTTTATTTCTGATTTATGACTAGGACAACTTGACACACAGTGCTGAGCTGCATCTCAAATGAATCTTCAGGTTCCCAGCTTTCAGATGATGTACACCACTTCTATGTGACATCTATTGTTGACCTGCTATCTCCTCCTAAAGACCCCCCTGAACCCCCCTAAAAGAGACAAAAAATGGGTCTATTGTGGGTCTCAGGGGGTTAAATCCCTGGAGTCGAGCAAAACACATTTTTGGGGGCTGTTGAGTTACTCTTAAATATTTAAACATTTATGATCCTTTACCATCTGCTGAATATATTTTTCATCTGCCTTGATGTGAATCAGTATGAGCTCTAATCTGGGTCTGTTTTCTTCATCGTGTGACTCCAATTTTTCAACCAGAGCATTTTTAGAACCTTTTTATTTATACACAAGCTTACCTTTTAATTAACTCATGGCTGTCTCTGCAGTAAGGGTTTTGAAATAATGAGTCAGATTTAATCAGATGTGCATAGTTCCTGCTTGCTGCTTTTTAAAGTCTGATGTTGATCCTGACCCAGTGTGTCGGCTTTCTGTGAGCAGTGACTTTGGCTTTTTGCTCCTAGGCTCCTGACTCCTCATGCTTCACTAGCCTTACTGCAGCGATTGCTAAAACCCCTCAGCCGGAAAAAGCTTCATTAGAAAGGGTAGATAGTTAATGAACTCTGATCCCATGTCCACATCTGACATGGCGCCTTCACTCCCAGCTTTCACTACTTTGCAACCCTTCACCCTCTTTACCTTTAGACATCACTCTTCCTATTTCTTCTCTATAGCTATATGTGAAATTGTACTTCCTGTAATCAGTTGCCTGGACCTTTCTCAGAGAGGAAAAAAAGGAAAAGGTGACAGTTAATCTTAGTTTTTAGCTCCAAGGCATGTGGCCATTAAGGATGTATGAATGGAGCTACCCCCACAGCCCTCTGCACAGAGTCATGATGGTGTTTATTGTGTCTTTCTTTAGTGAGAAATACTTTGCTATTTTTTGCATGGCTCTTTTCTAATCAATTTAGTTTAGTTAGCGCTATGTCTTCCCCAAAGGGACTGACATTTGTATTCACAAATTAGTAATTTGTACCCTTGAATGAATAATCCATTCTCTTGAATTACTGAATTCATTCCCTCACATTGATTATTCACCATGCCCCCATATTACTGACACAATTTCCTCAGAATAGTCTGAAGTTATTGTAGTAGTAAACTGAAGTTACATATTTAAACTTGTGGCTAGTCCAGTCAGTCAGCAACAGGCCAGCAGCTGTGTTATAGGGATTAAATGAAGCAGTCTTCACAAGGTGTTTTTGTTTGTGATTGTTTCCTCCTGAAACCACAGATTGAGGCTGTCATTTAGTTCACAGGAACACTTTTTAATTCTCTGACTGTGGAAATGATGATGAACAAAAGCATTAAAACGTACATCAAACAGGTAAAACATGAGACTAATGTCGGCTGATGTAGGAGTTTAGTGTGGGGCGGCTGCTCTGCATGTGCGCTGGACTGACACTAACGGGCAGGAAGTGAATAATATGTTTCTCATATATTTAAGAGATATTAAAGAAAATACATCAGTAATAATGTTGAGCGTTTATAAAAATGAAAAATATCTATTCTCAGCATGAACCACAAGCACGACAACTTAATAATCAAAAGACATGATTACTGAAATGTTTTTCCAAGGGGAAATGAGTTATTAAAGGATAACCTTTTGTTCTGTCACTTCACTGTGTAGCACTGAAAGTGCAAATGGCCACCCATTAACATTTGTTATGCCAACCCTTGTTTTGTAAAAATCTTTCTTTTGTGCAACCTTGATTTTGCAAAAGGCACTTTCCACATTGCAATTAGTGAATGCTGGAGAGAGCAACACAGTGAGTCTTTCCTGTCCATCATAAATGTTCAGGCTCTCACCCTCCGGCTTCCCTGGAACGATGGCTGTCTCATGCTGGTATTTTCATTTGTTGAAACAGAAGCTAGCTATATACAATGAGTTATCTGCTCCTGCTGCTCTTAATTAATATATTTTGCCCGCGCTGTTGCTCTTTCAAAAACACCATTGTGTTTTTGTCGGACTGACATGCACTTTGCTCTTTAATTTGTATAGACATAAAGGTACAAAAGAAATTGTTTCTGAGAAAACACCTGACATTTCAGGGCTGTCAGAATATGAGCGTGATTAATTCAGCTTTTCAACGTACAGTACAGTTATTAGCTCTTTTCAGGGTTGCAGTTTTGTTTCGAGTAGGTGTCTACTGTTTAGTGTTTGTCAAGAACAATGGTCTGAAGGACTGTTGGGGAGAAAAGAAGTTACTCCAGAGAGGTATTATTTACAGACCATTTTCTGCATTGGTCTAATACTGTATATTTCAAAACTATAGGACCAGTGGATGCACGACTAGCAAAAACCTTTACAGAATCATGTTTTCATGTTGTACTATTGTGTCTTTGGAGGATCCTCTTTACATCTTTGCATCAAAATTGAATTGTGGTTGGAGTATATCTGTGTTTGGACCACACACACAGATATACTGTATACTAGCATGACTTTTGTTTGCTTCTTCTGTTTGTGTTTTTGCTACAATTGTACACATTAAGATGTTATACAGTAAATCCATTTAAGCCTACAGATTCCTGTCTCAGAATACATTTACTGAAGTATTGAAAAAGATAGCTTATACTGTACAGATTTTAAGAATTGTATGTTTAAACAGTTAATGTTTAAGTGCTGCCACACTTTTGAACGTAAATACCCTCCACACCTCTGACCTTCGTTGGCATTTTACTCATTTTGCCAGAGGGCAAGAAAGTAGGGTGACGGCATATTAATAGCAACCGCTAGAGTCTTTTTAAAGTTTTGATTGCCAATCTACTGCCTGTAGAGCCAGATGGGTTTGGAGCTCAATGCATGAATGAGTCTATTAGTATTGAATAGAATTTCTTATGAGATATTATTTACAGAAAGGCACCCCTCTAAGGCACGCTCTGTGGTCTGACCTTCATATCAGGACTAGGGGTCGACCATTATGTTTTTTCCGGGGCCGATACCGATTATTAGTACTCAAGGAGACATTTAACCAATATTTAGAACCACTCTTCATTTGCAGTAAAAATTCAAATCAATGTATTAAAATAATACATATATACAAGCATTTGTATAATTAAATGCTGTAAAAGAGAACTTATCATAACATTATCTTTAAAATAAATGGACATAAGTGTAGACGTGATACAAAAACTTTCTTTTATAATGTAGCCCAATGTTGCTCTACAATTCTCTGGTTTATCAGTGAAGTGTATGAACTACACCACAGACTGAATTCTCTACTAACAGTGACAAACAGAGTGACGGCTGACTCATATGAACGGGTCTAAGGCGGGTTGATTACATCGTGTACGTGTATGAAATGTATCCTCACTGCTCACTGGTTCACATCTGTCCAGGTGCTGTCTCACTCCCTCTTCCTCTGCTCGCTGTTCTCGTACTCATAAAACTGATGTACATCCAGTAACTACCATTTTTCTCTTTTTTTGTTTTTTGCCGCCAAGGCAGAATGTTACCAGCGGAAACACTGCTTTTTTTTTGCAACTTCAGCGTTGAGGATTGTGAAGTTTATTTTAACTTCAGCAGCATCTGCTGCCTTATGTTCAACACGCAGCTCCGCTCACTCTCCGGAGCAGCTCCAGTCTGCATTCGTCTTTGCCCGTCAGAGGCAAAGTAGCCTTCAGTAGTCTTGATAGGGTATTACTCGTGACGTATAACCATATTTCAGATAGTGCTGTGGTCGGGACATGGAGCGAGACTACAGCGTGGTGACTACAGGCAGAGAAGCGGCTGCAAGCATTGCATTTTTTAATTAAATTATTTTATCAGCAATCACATAACAAAAATAACGATTGGGATAATCATAGAAGTGCTGAATATCACAGCTGATTATAGGTCAAGCCAATTGGTCGACCCCTAATCAGGACAGCTGATTTCTTAATGTTTGATGCAACAATGTGCATACTGTATCTACTGAATAAGAATAACATCTCAGCCAGGGTTAGCTCTTTTGGATAAAACAAGACTGTAATCTGTGACTGTATCTGCAAGTAGTAGGCTATTCTACAGGTAGTGATAGTAAAAACTATCACATTAGCATGCCACCAATAGCTCTTTAAATGATATAAAGTCTACAGTACAGCATGTTGTTGACTTGCATGGGAAAACAAGTGTTTAGTATCCCATATGTTAGTCTCCCTGGTCTTGTCCATGTGGTCTTTGAGTAATGCAGACCAATAGCGGCAAGGTCTCCAGATGGCCATGCTCCAGTAATAAGATTGCACTGGGATCAGTGCCATATGTATAAATGTGTCCATTTTACCGTTTTATTTGTGATGTTAGTTTGCCATGTACGAGATGAGCTCCCATTGAAGAGGCAATTCTACGCATGGCTGACTCCCTGTCTCCTTCATACACCCTTTCTGAACTAAAATGGGAGCTAGCTTTGATCCCTTATGAACACATTATTTCATCTTAATACAAACTTTTTCATTTCTTTTCCCTTTCTTTTGTTTGTGAAAAAATATGCTGCTTAACAGCAGGTGTACTGTGTCCCTGTCTGAATATCTATCCTCTCTCAGTGCAATAGCCTTTCAGCTATCCCAGGTTCAGCGAGGCAGTGATTCGTACAATAGGTGGCCTCTTTCCATAAGGGGAGGAATGATTTCTAATGTCAGTAGAGCCTCTAGGTTGGAAATTGCAGTTCTATCACACCACCACCCTCGCTGGTGAATACTGACAAGCCCATATCTTACACTCAAACAAACCGACGTTGCTGAATAGTGTAGAGAGGGAGGTATGTAGATATGAGAGATTTGTTGTACACTGTTGTATCAAAGGAATGGGAGGACACTGCTGTGTCCTTGTGGACTTCCTAAGGACTGCATATTAAATGTCATTGCCCCTTAATCATCCTCTGCATCCTGGCGATGGCTCTTTATGTGCTGTCACTTTCTATCCAGGGACAATGGACTGTTTTAAAATCCCCTTCAGCCACTGTGTGAGCATATGGTCTAGATAGTGAGACGTCAGTACTTAAAGTTGAGACCATGACACAGTTTTTATTGATGCACAAATGCGCGCGCACAGGCACACACACAGGCACACACACACACACACTCTCTCTCAAACATGACTTCTTAGTCCTAAAGGTGTGTTTAGACTTAATGCAAAGCTAATTTACGAGATGGAGTGTGCATTGGTGTTTTTCTTATTTTTTCGTTCTTTTATTTTAAGTTACTTTTTTGGCATTTCTGCTTTATTTTGATTATAAGAGACAGACAGGAAATGCAGGGGAGAGAGGGGGGGATGACATGCAGCAAAGGGCCCTGGGCCGGAATCGAACCAAAGCCGCAAGGACTTCGCCTTAATGATACCTGCTCTGGTGAGCTTCCGGGGCGCACGGCATTCTCTATTGGATGTGAGTTGAGGTCAAGACACCTTTCGGGAAGTTTTGGCCTGTCGTCGTCATTATTACATAATCACCTGATCGCGATTATTTGAGCTGATTGCGACCATTTTGCATCATCATTGGATTCCACAATCAAGGGAATTTAAAGCCAAATGTGGAAACAAATAGAAAGTGAATTGGGTGTTTCCATCAGCTGGGTAAATAGCTGTCTACCGGAGCACAAGGTTCCAATGTCAGGTAAAAAACATAAAAAAGAGAGCTAGGCTAGGCATGTTCTTCTCGTTCAGCTCGTAGACCATTTGTTGATGTCTGAAGCAAGATGATGGCCGAGAGGTGCCAGTAACGGGTCTCTTGATTTAGAGTCTCCCCTACGGGTGCAGCAGTGCGTTTCACAGCTCCGGGGAAAGTTATGCTGGAGTTGTCACTTCCATCGAGTTATTCTAATTAGATAATTCAAATAGAAGTGTTTGCATGGACTTTCCAAGATTACTTAACATCTACGGTTGAGTACACAGAGCAACGAGTCATCTCTCTTTCCCAGTTAAAAGGGATACATAGCAGATTTTCAACCAGCTCTGTGTCATCACAATGTGGGCAGTGTGTGCAGATGAACAGTGTTTGGCTTCCCTCCATGTTGCCAGCGCCCGGGGCTCCCTGCTCATTTGCCAGTAGACTTTTGCTGGCGGATGGACGAGGAGCTTCGAGCGCTGGTGACATTAAGGAAAGCTTGGAGCGCCGTTCATCTGCACACACTGCGATGACACAGAGCTGGTTGAAAATTTCCCAACATTTCCCTTTAAGCTCGTACACAGAACCGGACCGGCGAAAGCAGAAAACTACCCAATTATAGTAGGGTGTTTTATCGGTAATGTAAAGCCTCCGAAACATTATCATTATGACATCTTACTTTTGATTGAGATATATTTACAATCTCAGTAGCACACAGGGGAAAGCTCTCTTTTCTGAGTCATATTTCCATTGGGCAATTTAAGTAATTCAAGGCATCCCATAAATCACATTGCCCTTCCAAAGAGATTTGGCAATGATCACTCAGACACACGGCTGTAATTATGCACACATATGAGAACAGGAACCTTTGGAAGTTTGTGTGTGTTGTTTAATAACAGCCTGGCAAAACCTGTGGCATTTTCTACATATGGTCTGTAGTTAGGTGTATTTCTTGACATTTTCCCCCTTAACTTCCTTAAATCATGCAGCACTGTACCTGTTTCATTATATTTTTTGCTAGTAATGGCAATGTTCATTTTTCCTCATCAGTCTGTGATAACGGGATATTGTCAGTACATTATCTTTTTAACCTTGCACTCATTCTAAGTCCTTATGATAACTTTGACTAAATGTAACTAAATGGACAAAATTTAAATGTCTGTCTCCTTCACATTCTTTTCTCTTAATATTTTGACTCCTGTTTTGTGTGATTATGCACAGAAGAGCAAGTTGTGATTTGTGTTTGTAAAACCCATTATGACACTGACCATCGGTTGCAATGATTGTATGCGTTTCACTGGACTATGGGTGATGTCTTAGGAGGTACAGCTCTTTCTTTGATGGTAATAAGTATACCGTAAAAGCCTTTTTTATTCAGTTTATATACTTCACCGCTCTATTGGAAGCTCAAGGAAAAAGTCTTATGAATTACTTATGCATATACTCTGGTAGTAAAGCGTATTGCTGTTGTCTGCATGGTTTCCTCGAGGTGCTCAGACTTTCTCCCACAGTCCAAACACATTTCGACCAAAAGTCCAAAACCCAAAGACACTGTATTCAATTTACAGTGACGTATGACAAAGAAAAGCAGCAAATTTTCTCATTTGAGAAGCTGGAATTTTCACTATTTCTGCTTGAGAAATGATCAAAATAGCTGCTGATTACTTTTCTGTTGATCGACTTGTCGATTAATTGGCTTATCATTTCAGCTGTAGATGGATGTATACTGTACTTTACTACATAATACTTGTACCAGTTGAGTGACCAGTTCATGCTTCCTACCAACTGAGACATTACATGGCCAGTAACATCAGTAACAAATCAAGAAACAATATACATATTTGTCTAAGACATACACCATTTAACCAAACTGTGCAGGATTGAGTCTGGCTTGGAATCCTTATTTCCATATGCCTCCCTTTATCTCCTCCATCTGTCCTGTCTCTGTTAAATCAAAGGGAGATATAACCTTAAAAATCAGTGGCCGCTGCATTTGTAGTAAAACGCTATGTTTAATTGCCCTGAAATTCTGTAGTATTGAATAACTGGCTTGGCACCACAGAGAAAACTTTAAAATTAAAATTTACTCTTGACTGTAGTCAAGGTCATTGTGCTGTGATCCACTAATTTGCTTGAGTCATACACTACATATATCCCCTGGTTAGTATGGAGCAGCTGGAGTCTTTGATTGCTTTGTCCTCTGTGCTCATTTTCTCATGAATCTAATTTAGTATCTCAGAGGTGAAGAAGAAGGAGGTCGTAGATGACAGTTCACAATTATAGCTCTGTTGCGGTGAAAATGCTTTTCATGAGCTTTGAATCAGAATAGGGAAAGAGGTGTAGTATGAAAATCTGTTTGAGTTTAACATTTTCACTCGTAATCAAGTATTCTCAGCACTGACTGTTCCCATATTTGCCTGCTATTACGTTGTTGTATCAAAAGAAACCAAAATCAAACAAAAACATTCAGTTTGATTCCCTGTAATGTGAAGTGGTCGCTATGCTGCCAGTCCTGCTGGCCATCAACCAGTCTGCAGCTCTGTTAACAGACCAACACAATGCTGGTTCTTACTGGCGCACTCTCTCTTTCTCCTGTTAATAAGGCCCAATGACTATTTCTCTGAATGAAGTCTCTCTCTTTCTCTCCTCCCATGCTTCTCCATCGTTGCTTTGTTGACAACGGTGACAGCTCAATGGTCGGTTTGTTGACAGTGATGGGCCTCTGTAGCCTTGTGTCGTGTTATGATTGACAGATTATTGGAAGCTAGTTTCAATACAATATTCTATAAACATGTTCTTACCAGCGCCAGTTATGACCAGGAGAAAATAACAGATTAAAGTCATTTATGGGATACTCCAAAATCTTTTCAGCACTGAATACCAGCCCAGAGTCTGAAGACAATCTGGTGATACTGGATAATGCTGCAGCACATGATTTCTGCCCGGTACATTACGATACATTTTTAGACATTAGATACATCTACCAAAATGTTAATTTCCATGCTCGACTTGAGGATCTTTCTTCATTTAATCTTATGATTTAAGCATTGTTTATACTCGCACGTGACACCGTGGCGCAGGCCTCTGTAGATGGCATGCGCACAACGAGCATGCACAGAGGCGTTTATGCTCAACGCATTGTTCGTTGCAGTATACTCCAAAACATCAGAGGGGGTAGAAACAAAATAGTCTGTGGATAAGCATTAAGTCAACGAGTGATACCAGAAAGGAAAGTAGACTGCCTGGCAACGGTAGTAAACAACGACGTACCACCAAACAGTGCATTTGTGTATTGTAATTATTACTGTCGCTTAACTCCAAGTCAAAATTATTTTCCGTCCCTCGGTTCGCCACGCTTTCCATGAGACCTTTTTTTAGCTTTTACAAAACTCTTATATTCTTTCACAGCCTACAGCAAAAAGCCTCTTCTTTCCCCAGTGTGTTGCCGATTTATTTCCATGAATTTAATGACATGTGACTGTCCCTGTGGTCTCTCAATGATCAGTTGTAGAGATGTCTGTACTGGCCAACCTGCTTGGCCAGTCTTCCCTCGAAGGCATCTGTTTTGTAATGAAAGGCGCAGCGCTCACAGTGGGCTCGTAGTTCCAGATATTCAGAGGAGCATGACCAAGCGCCGCGACAACTTGCGGAGCCTTCGTTCACCATGCAAAAGCCATGATGGTGTAATGTTCTGGCGCATACACCTTGTGGTGGCTTCACTATGGCGAGCATAAACCCACTACACTTTACACTCTTGTGATTTGTGTGAAAAATAGAATATTGTATGTAAATGAGGTTATTTCTAACTAATAAAAAATACTAAGCAATGTTCCTTGTAACAACAAAGCCCCAAATTATTCATTTTAGGCCTGATATGTGGCTGTTTACTGAAAATATTTGTCTTGACAGAGCATGCTGCCACATCCATTGTGTAGAGGATAGCCCACCTACATAAATACTGTATATGTTTGTCGATGCCCCTGAAGGGCCTACAGGAGATGCAAATGAATGAGAAGAAAAAAACGACAGCAAGCTTGCTTTAGGTCTGCCAATCAGATAAACTTTAATAGTAGGGAGATGAAATGTTGAAGTTGCCGTAATGTATGCTTGCAGGCATACGTGAAACATGGTTTATTTCTGAAATGTTTTAAATTATAGACACAGTAAATGAGTCATTAAATTACCAGTTTACTGGAGCGCAGAGCTGCAGTTACTGTATGCTTTAGATGTTGCCTTAGACTCTCTATGGAAGTAAATATATAAAAAGATACAAATGAAGCAAACAACACAAACTTTTGCTGTCAAGATACTCCAAACAGGCTATTACATTTCACTCCCTCCAGCTGCAGCCCTCCTAATGTTTGAATGAGCTTTGCCAACTGCAAACCCAGCAGGAGCACCAAACCTTGCATCAGAATGAGGCTCTATAATGACCACTTAGTACTCAAAAGAAACTCAAAGCGACTCATGCTGCTGCAGGCACCAAATGCATCCACAACTAATTTAATATAAACTTTTCTAGTAAATGAAATTAAAATAAGGATGTCCTGTTTTGTTTAAAGACCGGTGTTTTAATGACGTTCACTACTTTGGGTTTTTGAAGTAAACACTATACTTTAAAACACTTGCACTTAAACCAAACTCTAATATTTCCAAAAATACCATGTAGAAGAGTGCATTTATTCTCGGAGCTGCAGACATAATTATTTTGCAGGCTTATCTGTCATATAGTGGTCTACTGCAGTCATGTTAGTGACAATGTTTTTCGCTCAAGCTTCAGATTACAGACTTGGAGATTGCATTATGCAACCTAGGGTCAATTTGAGCGAGGAAATGGTCGAGAAATGACCAATCGTGTCTATTTTCAGGTTTCTTGTTTCACCTGATGTTCCAAAATGCCAGAACCACCTATTCTCTCCAGCTTCTGCATTTTTCCTCTGACAGGCACACACGCACACGCACACGCACACACACACACACACACACACAGACAGATTCATGTGAGTATTGAGTACAGAAGGTACAGATCAGTAATGCCTGGTTGACTACATGTAGCGACTACTATCAATTAAAAAGCTGCTAATAGGCTGAAGTAGGCTCTTTACTGTGTGGCTCGCTCCAAAAAGTCCAGATGCGTTTTACTGTTTATTAAATGAAAGGAATTACAAAGAATAAGGCTAACTGGAATAACTAAACGTGAAGTGACGTGACGGTCAACAGAAAGTATCCAAACCTATCTCACCCTCTTTGTCTGACTCCCGCGGTCCATGTGAACAGGTAAAAATAGGTGAAACCACACCCCTGTGTCAATTACCGGAAATGATGATAACCAAAAGAACGTGTGCAGCCTAAATAAATAATAATAATAATAAAACGACAGGCTAAATACACACTTTGGCTTCTACGCTACACAATATTTTGTTGGTTATGATGGTCAGAACCATTCATCATTAATATTTAGCCTCACCGCGCCACCCCTTTTATAACTCCGGGCCCCCCTTAGGAGTCGCGCCAAGTTTGGGAACCACTGGATTAGACGATTGAGAGTCATAAATTCTTGTCGATACTTGCTCGAGAGACATGACAGACAACACGTCGGTCCCCGACCTTTGGTGTTAAAAACAGTCTCATAAGTATTCACAAACAAATGTCAAGTTATGTACCTCGTAAAACATAATGCACAAATAAATGCAGACAGATTTGTATCTGTATCTGTGCCTCTAATTTACAACTCGTATATCATCATTTGTAAATAAACACACTAGTTGTACAACTACATTGTCATATTTTTACTGAAACATCTCCAGTGGTTTTGCAAAAATGCAGAACAAGCTATTTTCAAGCATAGTCCAGACCAAAAAAAACCAAAACATAAGCACACACAATTCATAGTGAAAAACATGTCAGAGTCTTGCTTAGATCACCTGTAATGTTGTCTGTTAGACAATAGTTAAAGTATTATAAATGATCATGAGTAAACCACAATGATCTAATTAATCTGGACTCTTCTGTAATCACAGTTCATCTTGACTGGGTCTTGATTGCTCCTCCATAAGGCATTAGTAATAGTAGGGCATGATAGCACCCAGGCCCTATACTACATTTTTGCTGTTTGAAGGTAAAACAATATTTTACCTGAACATGATTTAGCTTGAAAGACCGGCTTTGATCTTGGTAGAAGGTGTGTTAAAGTATAATCATCACAGTTTTTTATTCTGGTTGTTTTATATGAAATCATTGAAAATGTGTGCTTCTAAAGGAAAATCATATTTTTGTAGTTTTGGCCATCATAACACTTTCAAATCGTTGACTCTTGCTCCCCTAATTCTGCAGTGAATGCAGCTCAAAGGGAATGCGTGATCTATTGAATATCATTTAGGTGCTGTTAGTACTTAGCAGCTTTCAGTAGAGGTTTTTACTGATAATGATTCACATCACTGTGAAAGAGGTCTTTTTGCCTTTCTTTGAAGGTCCAAACAGCCTTGTTAGTGATCAGGATCACAGCAAACACTTCTTTGGCTCTGAAAGAGTAAAACGTATCTGTTACGCTAATAATTTGCCCTATAGCAATCAGCCTTATTTATGGAAAAAATTGAATATGCTGGCCATAATAAATGTGTATTTGCATGGTTTTTAAATGAGATGAAAGCACAAAAGGTTATTGATGGATGGAACATAGGACAGATTAAAGGTTATTGCTTGAAGGTAAAAGGGAAATTATATTACTTCACAACCAGGGATAATCTATTAAATAGTATTTTTGAAAAAAGGCTAACTTGCCGAAAGGCCGAAATCTATTCCACAATCACTGGTTGAACCATTTCAGCTTCACACAAATGTTAATCAATTCACTACGAGTATTGGCTTTTTTGAATAAGATCAAAGGTGGAGAATTGATAAAACTCCATGCAGTCAGTCTGGTGGCTAAAGGAGAGCACTGATGTCGAGCTGGGTTTCTTGGTCTTGATGAATGTCTTTGTAATGCATGCTTTGAAACTCATTAGTCCTCTTAAATGAGTTGCATGGTAACCCCTCTGAATTGGTTTAAAGTAATTAATTCACCTTAAATTATTCACCAGAAGTGAGAGAGCGGAGAGGGTGAGTGTATTCTGAGACATTGAAAATGCACATTACCTATACAGCATTGTGATCCTTGGGCTTTGGAAAGCCATGGAAGTGATATATGTAAGAGTGGAAGTGCAATATAGTATAGGAATATTTGCTATGGTTTGCTAAATTATAATCTTGGCAAATGCTAGTAGGCAGCTTGTTTGAAACTTGCATCCAGTTCAAAGACGATGCTAATGCTGAGACACAAAGCTCAGCAATGAGATAGCGAGTAAACTAGTGAGTAACATGATATCATAACTGATAGCAGTGATGACCAAAAATAACCTTGTTGTTTGATAAAGGACCATTAATCTATTAACAATATTTCTGTTCTAGGGCTGTCAATCGATTAATTGCATGATTGTCCATAGTTAACCTCCGTGATTAACACAAAGAAATCGCACATTTATCTATTCAAAATGTACCTTAAAGGGAGATTTGTCAAGTGTTTAATACTCTTATCAAATTGTCAGTGTGCTGACTTGACTATGAAATGCCCCAAACTGCTTGTGATTATCATAAAGTATCATAAACTGCCAGTTTTTCCTCGCCAAAATCAAACGTACTGTAAGTTTGGAGCGTAATTTAGGTTGCTTCCCGACAAGCTAGTATGAAATGGTTGGTACTAATGGATTTTCTATTTTCAAATGATACCAGTATCTTCACTCTAGCTTTAAAACTGAGCCTGCTACAAGCTTAAAATCACAAGTTGCGTTAATGTGTTAAAGAAATGAGTGGTGTTAAAAGACTTTGCGTTAACGCGTTATTATCGTGTTAACTTTGACAGCCCTACTCTGTTCATATCTATTGTTTTTTTTTTTCATATTTTACCCCCTAAAAGGCAGTGCACTTAGGGTGCCCAATTGTAGTAGTTTAATACTAAATTGAGTATCAGTATTTGACTATTTAGATAAGACAAGTTGACTTGGTTTTAGTATTTTATCGTCTGAAACATTACTTGTCTCGTTGCACAGGTGTTTCTAACATTATTCTACCCTCCCTAATATAAAAGGGTTAGACAAACAGAAATGCTATGCAGTATAACACAATACAATTCAACATCACCCCAAACTACAGCCTCCAAAATGATCATAGAGTTGAATAAACACCTCTCTGAAACAGTTTAAACAAAATATAATTCATAAACTACCAACTGATACATACAGTGAATAACATTGAATGGAGTGGGATCAGGTTTTAGTGCTGTAGTATATTTTTTCACTTAAACGAATCAATTAAACAATGACATTTACTAATTAATCAATAATTCACCACATCTGTAATCCCTTTTCCTCTAAGTGTTGAGGGTGCTTTTCCTTTTCTTTCTGGTCTCTGCAGCTTAGATGTGCATGTGTCGGTATTTGTGTGACCTCATGTGTCTCATACGTCTGAATCTAATATGGCTGGCTTCTTGTCTCGCTGGGCACTCATAAAGTGACCAGACCTGAGAGTTAATAAATGGAGCAGGTTCAGGACAAGTTCACAGACCTCCGGCAATGACAGTCTTTTATTTCTTTTTCCATGTTCAAGGACTCAAGCTGCATACAAATTAGAGGAAGGAATAGTACATTGTGGATCGCCTGAGGTTTTTAACAACTAAATTGGTTATAATTGGTAGTCAGATAATTCTAGTGAAATGGGTGGCTGAGAGTTAGAGCAGCAGGTGTTGTTTTATAAAACACTTGGTGGTAGTTCAAGTGGTCGTATACACTGTCAGGAGGCCACCTCATTCATTGGCTGGGTATCGGCTTTTTTAATTACTGATTATAAAATTATATTGTATTACATAAAGTATAAATGACTCTCTGAAAATAACTTTTTGTTTGTAAGACCTGAACACTGGGAGCTAGGGATGCACCAATCCGACTTTTTCAGTCACGATACCGATAGCGATACCTGGGCTTTGGGTATCAGCCGATACTGAGTACCGACCCGATACCAGTGTTTAATTAATAAGCTGTATGCCTCACTGTGTGGAAGTGACTGGGATTTACTGAATTGTTATTTATTATTAAAATAATAAATCATGCACCAGCAACTTGGTAAAAAATCTTCAAAATTCTCATGAATTATCATTCAAGTTGAAACCATTTTGATGTAGCAAATTGGTCAAAACTTAAACAGGAATTAAAATTCCATTATATAATGTATACAGTCTATATATATTGAATTGAATTGAATAGATCGGCCCATTGTCACCGATACCCGATCCAGCTTTTTGAGTCAGTATTGGCCCGATATTCAATCCGGTTTCTGTATCGGTGCATCCCTACTGGGAGCAGTTCTCAAAACTCTGCATGACCTCTACAGCTTTTCTGTACTTTACTCTTAAAATGTGACTTTTGCTGGCTGGTCATTTCAAATATTGCAGTCAATCAGACCGTGTTATTCGTTTTCTTTAATAACCTGATTAAACTGCATCACATGTGATGAAACTGCATCATATATCAGGTGTTTTTTATGCAGTGTGAAATATTCATATTTTTTCATGATACTCACTGCTGGTACACATAATAAGTACATACACATTTCAGTTCATATTTTTGGAGCTTGTTATTCCATTGTCATACAATTTTAGATATCTGGCATGATCTTTGTATACTGTCAGTTTCCTAACGATTGTGATTTAGTGTTGTGTTTAAGTAGCTTTAGCTGCGGGGTCATTTATGTGCTACAATAGCTTCCCTTATTTTAAGCCCTGAGGCAGTTCAGTAGCTTTCACAATGTAGATTTTGTCAAACTGCCAATGAGTTTATTCGTCCATGTCTTTGGCAACTTCTTATAGGTTATCTTGGTATAAATGTGTTGCACAGTGTGCTTTCCAACTGCTGCACCATATTTGATTTTCTGCTATTGTATTTATGGGTAATATGTGCCTATTCTGTGCACTTGGCAATATGTTTGAATTCAATAACTGTGCTCACACTACATTTTTAACATGTTTACCAGAAACAAACATGTAAATGGGATTTTAATCCCACATGGGCAAATGTGTTGTTTTCCTCTTCATGTTAATATTCTCCCACAGTCCAAAGACATGCAGGTTAGGTTAATTGTTGACTCTAAATTTCCCATAGGTGTGAATGTGAGTGTGAATGGTTGTCTGTCTCTATGTTCAGTCCTGTGATAGTCTGGCGACCTGTCCAGTGTGTACCCTGCCTTCACCCTATGTCAGCTGGGATCGGCTCCTGTCCCCCCGCAACCCTTAATAGGATAAAGAGTTACAGATAATGGATGGATGGATGTTGGCAAATATAAGATGCAAATAATGAATCACTGATGGTATAAAATGTGCAGGAAAGGAATAAACTGCTGATTTACAATTTTTTTATATTTGGGGATGAAAGCCTGTATTATTGCTTAAATTGCTTCCCACGAATATTAACAGTGTCTTACAGCTATGTCCTTTGTTTAATAGAGTTTCAAAAGTCAGAGATGGTTGATTGTATTCATTACCTCCATAGTAAACATACAGTGTAGCTTTGCATGGCACCTTGACACATTATATTACACTATTCTGTTTCCCTAAGATTGAAGAGGATAATAACTCTTCAGCAGGGCAGAAAATGACATCACTGTTATCAAAGGACTTACTGCTCTACCTCTGTTTGATGGCGAGTGACTTTGTCAGTGCTGATGAGGTACATCATGTGAAAGACAATGAGAGAGTGATGCGGCAGATTGGTTTAATTAAAACTACCTTTCCATTGGGATTTAATTTATCTTGCTTCTTTGTGGATGGGTTATCTGTCATATTGAAATATCGGGTAGACCGCAATGAAAACGTATTTGGTGTAAATGCATAATTTACAATTTTGTAGAGTGGATAAGGTGTGTGTGTAACTGCTAAATAAGATCCATCTGACTGGTTCTCACTTCTCTAAGGGACTGTTGTAGGACTTTTGTTCACATTAAATTTAGAACTATGGAGTGGGTATGCATGTAGTCTAAGAATAATTATCAAGTGTGTTTGTGTGTGCGCTTATATTTGTAACAAACACTCAGTGGGGGATTCTGTGAGAAAACTGGTGGCATAATTTTAATAGTGCCTTGTTGCGATGGCGAGCTCATTTGTTACATTTAGTCAGTAAGTTTTGGTCTCCTTGCTGGGTGGCCTTATTATGCTCACGAAGTTGTTTGCTGCAACACCATGTGATTGAATATACTGTGATGTCATATTTCGAAACTGAAAAAAAAGATTTGAAGCTAAGTTTTGAAGGCTTGCATAATGTGATATATCTCCATAGTCAATATCAACTCTCTTGGATACAAAATGACCTAAACTAACAAAAAACTTTCTTGCTTGTATGAACAAACCTAATGAAGCACCACAGAGACCCACCCATTTATCATGTATTTTGTTTACAATGCCATGATCAACTGTGTCATTGATATAAATGAATGAGGACTTTATTTGCATCAACAGTAATTCATTCAGTAAACATATCCGCTGGGACACCGACCCGAGTCCTTCACATTAAAAACAATCTACAGGCTGGTAGAGGAAACACAGAAAGTTGTGAAAGGTCTAATTTTTTTAGGTTAGGTTACAACCTGTTCACACATCGGCAATAAAATACGATTTATACGTTTAAAAAGTTACATACGGTCCCTTTTTAAAAAAATAAATAAATAAATCCTCTCCAGAAGTTTACCAAGTAAAGAAAGATTAGAGATGAGCCTGTAATTACCAAGGCCAACAATATCCAGGCTGGGCTTCATAAGGTTTTACCATAGCTGTTTTAAAAGCCGTAGGGAAAATATCTAATTGCAAGAGATGTTGACTATTCTTCTTGTTTCCTGGGAGAGGCACTCTTGTTGAAAGTGATGCATAATTACTTCATGACTACCTTTCCCCATTAGTTACCATCTTTGTATCCCCCCCATGTAAATTACACCACCATCCAACCCAACTGACAGCTAACTATTGAACTTTAATTGGGTGTGTAACGAGGCAAAGAGAGCAGAGTTCTCCAAAAAAGTATCATCATATGCAATACACATTTATATCCTATTCACGTCCACATGCCATGCTATTACTGTAGCTAAAACAACCCCAAAATATAACACAGCAGTAAGATATGTATTCACAGATAAGTTGCATATCTGTCTCTGTGCAATATTTTAAAGTAGGGATGCACCAATCCGACTTTTTCGTCCTGATACTGATAGTGATACCTGGGCTTCGGGTATCGGCCGACACCGAGTACTGATCCGATACCAGTGTTTAATTAATAAGCTCTATGCCTCACTGTGTGGAAGTGACTGGGATCATTATTTTATGTGTAAGTACAGTATATGTATGTACAGTGTGTACATGCATGCATACATACATACATACATACATACTGTATGTGTTGAATTGAATAGATCAGCCCCATTGTCACCAATACCCAATCCAGCTATTTGAGTCGGTATTGGTCCAATATGTGATCCAGTATTGGTGCATTCCTATTTTAAAGCAGACACATTGAAGCCTAATGGATTTGCTGTAGCAGAACAGCAAGCATGGCATTAGAGCTCTCCATCTCCTTTGGTTCACAGGATCAGCATAACACAAATGTTTATGAACACATAATTATTAGCACATATCCAGATAGAAAAGGGATAAAGGATGAATGCCACCCACAGGCTGAGCTTGTTCTCTACTGTTAAACCCAACAAAGCTTTGAAAAACAATCCCATTTTCTCCAACTTAGATCTCGCCTTAATGGCAAACGTCTGTGCTCTTTGAACACAGTGGTCTAATGGACTAAAAATCAATAGAAGTACTGTCCAATCTCAATAAATAGTGACTTCTATCACTGTGTTTTTGCTTTCTGCTCACAAAGTCTATTGTGAGACAATACTCTGTAACTTCTTACATTCATAACCCGCAATGGAACAAACAGGGGACCACTCATACAATATGTAATTTTATAGTTGCTGATAAGTATTGTAATTGTCTACTATTGCAGTTTGCTGCTGTGTTTTTGTAGCACTTATGGTTGCATTTTTGTATTGAACTGTGAGGAACAGTTGCCTGATGTTTTCCGAGACTCCCTGTAGTATTCCCATATCATAAGTAAGATCTTAAGAGCACAATGCAGTTATATGAGCCAAATATGCCAGCAATTAGGACCCCTTTGTGCATACAACTGTGATCTGAATAGTGAAGCCAGGATGATGATATTGAAATTGCCATCCTTTATAAAATGCAGTAAGTGCTGCCATCTTTACTGCCATAATTTAAGAGGTTTCTCCTCATCTTGTGGTTGCAGGAAATTAACTACTACTAATGTTATTGGAATTTAAAATGTATTTCCTTTTTGTTTGGCTTCATTTCAAATACAAAAGCATTAGTTGTTAAGTTGTGGACATTATGAAAGCAAAGGCACACTCTGCCTCGGTTCTATTGTTTATCCCTGTTGCCTTTTGTTTAAGCTGCAGAGTACCAGGACTAATCTTTAATGGAGATTTGATCTGCTCAATCATATGCTGAGTCTAAAGCATACTCTAGAGTGCAGTGAGAGTGAGTGGGAGTCAGTGTGGCCAACAATCGACATCCACGTCAAAAGACCATGCTAAAAGAGATGCTGGCATGTTTCTAAGCAACACACAAATGCACAAACACACACAGATCCTACCAGGAGTGGGAGATGTGTTTTCTCAAAGTGTACTGCAGCTTCCTCTGATCCCTGATAGTCCTCCTTTTTTCTGTTTCCAGCTACAAAACATCTCTAATGCTCCCCACAGAATCCTACGCCTCCAGTCTCAGAGGGATCAGTCAACCCTACACACTTTCACTTCAGCATCTAGCACTTTCCAAACTCCCCTCTCTCCCACTTACTTTTATTGCAATTGAAGTAGAAATGAAGTTTAATTAACATGAAGTTTAATCGCTATCGGAGTATATAGAGGCTAAAGTACTTGTTCACTGGAGTGCACATTGAAGTAAAGATATTGAAATGGAGCAGTAGAAAAAAAGGACAGATTCAGAATGATTGCCTGATAAGTAAACTGACCATATAACAGATTTAACACACAAGGTTGTATCACATGCTGACATTTTCCACTTGCTCGCATCACCTCACTCTGCCCTCCACTATTTCTCCTGTTGATCCTCCATAGCCCACTCAGACAGTCCTCTGCATGTCTCTATCTCAGACCAGCAGTCTGCTTGACATTGTCTCCTCCTTGCTGTCAGGTTAAGATCACAAGCTCTTCATTAGTATTCAGGTGTAGGAGAGCTCTGTGGAGCTGAGTGGGCTTCAACTCTTGGCCAAAGCCTGGCTCAAACAAAGAGCTATTGAGAACCGGGAGCAACAAGCATCACAATACATCATTCGCATCAGTGCCAGTCTGCAATATTTTTGAATTCTTGCAAGCCTTGTTAATCCTGTAGTATGCTACAGAGCCAGTGCACAGTTTGACAGGAACCACCATACTGTATGCAAAGTATGCATGTCACCATTTTGCTCTAATAGTCACGAGAGTTGCAGGAAATGTTACAACATATATTTTTCCCTACTCAGGTAAAGGAGCAAAGCATTATTTTGTTTTGTTCAAAGCATAACATATTTTTTTACCCAGTTTAAACCTGCAGTAGGCAGAATTGTTTTGGCATCATTGGGCAAATAATCCATAATAACCTTTCAACATATTGTAATTCAAGTGTTCCGAGAGAAACTAGACTTCTGCACCTCCTCATGGCTATGTTTTCAGGCTTTAAAAAATCCAGCCTGTGATGGGAGACTTTGGCCAATCACAGTTTATTTCAGAGATAGAGCGTTCCTATTGGCTGTGCTCTGGCTGGTGGGCGGTGCTTGGTATTTCCTCAACTGATCTCAACATGGCTGCCGGGTCACAAACTTTCTCATTTTACGGCTAAACAGTACACTACAAGATGTTTCTGAAAACATTTGAGGTGAGAAATAGGCATTACAGTAACAGAATATTGAATCATATTTGATCAGTGCTGCCTAGTTTGATTGGAGTTCACGAGTGATTGACAGCCGGCTCATAGATGGCAGCTGGACAGCAGGCTCCAGCTCGGCTGTGATTGGTTGTTTTCCTTCGATATGTGAAATCTTGCAGATGCCATTAGGAGCACCGGAGGACACAGAAGGACATGATTTTTTTTGGATTACCTGTCTCCTCATGCCCTACTGACAGGATGTAGTGACCGTTTTATAAAAATAACTTTTTTTAAACATATTTGCTCCATTTCTACCCACTGCAGCTTTCAAAGGCTTTTCCCACACTAAAAGCAGCATCAATTAAATTCCATTAACCCCTATTATAAGGTTTCTGCCACCCTTTTATCACACATGACCCATGGAAAAATATCTTATTGTAAATTGGGTGAACTGACCCTTTAAACAGTAGGGCATGAGTAGTTAGAATATAAACACAAATGTCCGCCTCTATGTAGACTTTTTTTCGTTTTGATAGAACCTTTTTGTCATGAGCAACGTGTGTGATGCAAAAAAATGGTGTGATTATAAATAAGAATGCACGTCATTTATTAAAGGTCTTTTCAAGTATATTGTAAAAAAGTTCAGCATGTAGCATTTCCTAGCACCCTCATCCAATCTTTTGTATTGCAGTTGAAATAGAAACCATTAAATGTCATTACTATTGGATTGTTTGTAAAAGCAGAACGAGGCAGAATATGTGCTGTTTGTACAGATGGATGGGCAAAAAATCACACACAAGGGAGCCACAAGTGGAGAAAATCTGCCTCTAATAGTAGTCACATTTCTTTTTCTCAAGGTTAAGAAAGAAAACAACAAACAGATTATTGTGGTAAAGTGGATATGAGGCCAAAATCAAAACTGGTTCAGGATGGTAGCTGTGAAGCACGAATCTCATTATATCAGGATCAGTTTATCTCTCTCCCGAACCTGACTATCTCATTGTTTCAGTGCCTTCCTTTCATCCTGATCTGGACCACATATTAGGTTTTCATTCTCTGCCGTATCGTCTGGTGTGGCAGTCAAAAGCTGAGAAAGCCAGTAGACCTGCACTGTATTAACACATAAATCTCTAGTGAAGCAGCTCTAACATCTGCTGCCATCTGAGTTTTTTTCGTAGCTATACTCTCCTTTTATTCCCCTCGTCCCACACACATTCTCTCTAGTCTGAACCACATCTGTACCCGGGCTAGTAGTTTCAAACTCATGATGCCTGGAATAGGAATTTAGTCCTATATCTGTTTGTTTTGTTTGTCCTTCCTACTTTCTTTATCTCTCTGAAATTACTACCATATCTATCTATATGACTTTAAAATGTCCTTCTGCCTCTCTGACTCTGACTGACCTCTGGGTGTGGAAGTAGTTGACATATAAATGAAGATTTGGACATTATTTTCCTGCTGCCAGACTTACAGTATCTTCATGCACGACAAACTGTGCATTTCCGCTCTGACAAATTGCAGGCACTGAGAGCTGTTAATGTGATGGGACTTAGAAGAGTCGGGTCTTTTAATGCCTCATATTAGGATGAATAAGTACAGGTAACGTGAAAAGCTATGAGCCAGAGAGCATCTACCCACTCTCTGACTGCAGTTCATCTTCAGACACACACACCATGTGCTTCTTTTGTCCACAGTCTATTGAAACACGCCTCCCAACATGCCGGGCAGAAATGAGTAATGCCTCGAGCAGAGATTATATCTGGTAAGAGGGGACGGGAAGAATGGTTTCATGTGAAGGTATGGGATTTGGGGGAGTGGATAGTGTGACGGAGAGACAGATGGAGATAACGGCACATTATTGTGATGATCTCTGAGACTAAAAGCTATCCCCAAGCATAATAGAAGTTACATGTTAGAGAGAAATACATCTGTGGATTGCCTGGAGGTTGGTGTGAAAGCCTGAGTCTGCTTGTATGTGTGTGGGTAAAGGTGGTGGATGGATGGTTGTATGCTCATCTCAGAACCGAAAGCACTTATAGCCCCATAGCTTTTATGTCTATGACGATGTAAATTGTAGGTTCTATGTGAAATGAAAACTGCTTTCTTTTGAGATGGCGTTCATGTCACGATATAGGGATAGAAGGAAGGAAGGTAGAACACAGAGAATACATCTGATTGCTACTATACAAGGATTTCATTTTCATTGTCTGGCCAGCAATAAAAAGGGGGGAAAAAAACACATCCTATGTGGATATACCTCATTTTATTTAATTTCTTAAAGGATACACTGGCATTTTTCAGTCCATTATGTGCAAATTGTATATATGTTTATTGCTGCTAACATTTTTCAGAAGCATACCATATGTTTTTAGTTTGATTTTCTTCCTTTAAAAACGTTGGTTTCAGAAGCCACAGACTAGTTTCAGGACAGACTAGTTTGCAGATGGAAGCAATAAAAAGAAATTAGAGTATGAAGTAGATTCCTTCAGTGGTTAATGCTGGCAACACAACCCCCCAGCTTGTGTGTCTTAACTATTAATCTGGACGGAGTCAAGATGGTGGTGCGGGGAAGGTGGTAGTTAGACGTTGACATCAGCAACAGAAGCAGCAGGCAACAGCTCATTAGGTTTACATCAGACATGCTGATTAGGGATTGGCTCCCGAGTGAGAAAGAGGTATTTATGGTAGTTTTAGGCGTATTGATTAGATGGAGTGAACCAGGAGGTTGCCTTTCAAATTTTAAATGCAGGAAAATATATGAAAGGGTAGGAGCCAAGAGGTGTGGTGAAGAAATGAAATTAAGGAGAAGAAGCGAGGGAATGAAGTAGTCTTCTTGATTGAAGTTTTATTGAATTCCATTTTCATCAGATTGATGAGGTGCAGCACTCGCCGTAAATCTTTGTGTCTTTTTGTGCTTGGTTAAAACCTTTTAAAACAAGACAATAAATAAATGAACACAGTGTACACAGAATACAGCTGGCCTCTTTCTTTTGTCCTAGAGGACTGTGGTTAAGATGCACATTGGTAGGAGGGATGGGTATGCTGTAGATGGGTGTTTAAACAAACACCCTGGCTGACAAGTTAACATGCCATGACCCTTTTTAAGGCTTTTTGGTTAAAAAAAACCCAAAACTAAACACCTGTGTGATACAAATAGCGAATGGTTGTAGTCTGAGCAGGATGGTATGGTACTTGCCTTTGTTACCTCCAATGCACAATTGTGAGGCACCTCAGAGTGTCATGGTCTGTGAATTAAAATGCACATGTTCACCATCATTTGGAGAATTGTGTTCAGAAATATTTAGCAATTTATAACGGAGTTGAAGTTATTTCAAATACAGTGGAAACCGCTTATAGTGATCATGGTTACAGTAATCAACCGCTTATATGGATCAAAAAGCTTGGGACAGAATCATTCCAACACAAATACTGTTTAAATAATTTGCTTATGGTCATCAAGTAGTCTACTTACTGTTAATTTTTCCTTGCGTCTGCTTACCAGCTGAATACCTGAGGCTGATCCTGTGTGCACATTGATATCGTGACGGGAAAAGGAAAGTCATCTCTGAATGAAAAACTAATGCGCTCGGGGGGGAAAGCACTCACAGCCGGCCAAAAACGGTAATGCCTCACCCTTGGTGAGGGAAAAAGCAGAATAATTAGCAGCGAGCGAGTAAAAAGCGAAGCGACCCGTTTCGTTACTTAATATTCATGTAATAAATATACAAATGTCAATTTTAAAACTTCTAAATTGACTGATATTTATCAAAATCTGCCCACTAGAAGTTGAAATATGGCCACTTTTGGTTTACGGCCATTTTGAAAATGTCAGAAATGGATTCAGTATCCTCAATAACCCACAAGACCATTCCATTATTGGCTAATTAATGCTAATTATGCAAATTGCCTGACATATGCAAGTTAGCATCCGGCAGTTTCTAAATGCTGGGGACCCGAATTTAGGGGTATTCAACATTTCACAGACTAATGTGGATTATTATTATTATTATTATTATCTCAACAAGAGCTGCCCAAGATGAGCTTCTGCTGATTCCTTTGCCGTAAATTGAAAGCAGTAAGCAACTGTTAGGCTGAGCCTGGCATTTTTTAAATTGTATTTATTATTATTATCCATCAATTTGATCCCGACTGAAATATCTCAACAACTACTAGATGGAATAAAATGAAATTTTGGACAGACATTCATGGTCTATAGAGAATGAAGCCTACAGACGTTGGTGACCTCCTGACCTCTAGCATTACCAGCAGGTTTACACTTTTGGCTTTTACTGAACTATCATTGTCACTGTCATTCTTTCTTATGCAATTCAATATATGAATATGTCTTGACATTCACACGTTATAGTCTTTTTAAAAGTGAAGAAATTATATGTCAAAGCTGTCTTTTAGGGCAGTATTGGAGGGATGGCATTTATGAACTGAACCCTGCCTTCTCGAAACATTAAGGAGTTAAATCTTACCTGACATGGCTCCAGATCATCTAGTTTTTTAAAAAGGAGTATAAATCCATCCCTTCAAACTTCATCAGCTGATACAGACTTGAAGTAGAAATACAGTGTGGCTGGTGCGCAGGGTAACCAGGTGATATAAAGAATGTGTTTAGAGGAAATCATCATGTTTTCCAAGTTTCAAGTTCTTAATTTGTTCATTAAGAAAATTGGGAAGATGAATATTCTTTCTCTGTGCACATTAAGAATGAAGATATTGTTTTCATATAGCTTTCTATGCAGCCCAATTACTGTCTGCTGTCATACAGTAATCAGAAATATACTGTACAGGAGTCGGACTCATACTATGTCTGGTTATTGTATACGAAGACAGTCACACCATTCAAAGATAATTTGCTTGATTGGTGTGGTAGGAGCATGAAAAAATATTGGAAATCATAATGTGGCAAACTCGACAGGTAACAACAGTTGTCAGTCGGCTGACTTGACTATGACTTGCCCAAAACTGCATGTGATTATCATAAAGTGAGCATGTCTGTACAGGAGAGAATCGAAAGGTACCTGGAATAACCCATTTTCATTCACACGTCTTGAGGTCAGAGGTCAAGGGACTTTAACCTTGCCCAAATTTAGCACAAGTTTGGAGTGTTATTCAACCTCTTTCGCAACAAGCTAGTATGACATGGTTTGTAGCAATGGATCCCTTAGTTTTTCTAGTGTCATATGATACCAGTATATTCACTCTAGCTTTAAAACTGAGCGTGCTACTCAAAAGATTGATTGTGTTAAAGCATTAAAGAAATTAGTGGCGTTAAAACGAATTTGCGTTATCGTGTTGACTTTGACAGCCCTAGTTTAAATGCATATTTTGTATTGACAGTGAACACTGTATACTATATGGCAACCATGAATGAAGTTATAAATAGTTTTCTGCACTGATGGTTCTAAATGACTGGCCAATGACTACAACCCCACTCTCATCCATGCTGTAACCAAGCAGACAAAGGGGACCAACCACTCTTACTTCACAAGGGAACCCAGCTGTTATAGAAGTGCTAGTACATCGCTTCACTTTGGGCCAGTGAACAAAACCTTCAGGGCCCATTAAATCACATTCAGTTGTTCGTTTGTGAGGCTCACAAATTAAGAAAGATGGGCTTATACTGGGCTAGACAGGAAATGGCCACATACTTTATTTTATGCAAACCGGTGTGCATCTTTGTTCCTATTGCAACTTTGGCAGTATCGTTATCACTCAAGTACATTCTTCTAAAAAAACAACAAAAAAAGCTCTGTATATGATTGACTACTTGGAATAATGGTTGTAAGGAGCACATCTTGAACATGTTTGTATGCTTTGGCTTGCTACATTATCAGAATACAATGTAAACAGATGTCAGCCTTCACAAATGGAGAGGCGGGAGGCGAAAAAGAAAGGGGATCATCAGAGATTTGTGGATCTATCCATAGGGAGATACTGAGAGAAAAGAGGCAAAATGCAAAATATATTAAGGGTTGATTTATTTTCTAACGGAACTAGTTTGTACAACGTGTTGTCTAGTTGTATTAAGAATGAAAAAAGAGAGTTACAGAGAGAAATGTATGATGTGGGTGTGACACAATTAAACTATCTAACAAGCACTTCTGAAAAACCATACTGACAACTATGGGTACTATTGGGAAAAAAAGTATAGATGTATTTCCATATTTTAACAAATTTCCGGTGACTTTCTCAATCTCACTTGTGAGTTTGCTGTGTTTTGATTTATCAGTTTTTAATTAGAAGAAATCACCATCCCCAAATGGAGTTGAATAATACAAAGATAAGATGCACGTTTCCCAAGCAATAAAGCTTAAACTTGAGAGGGCAGTGGAGCTTGTAGGTGCTGGGCTCCAACTCTGTGGGTAGCCAGTAGTTCATTTAGAGTTTGACACTTGTACCCAATCTGGAGGCGGTTCATCTGTAATTACAAGCTAGTTATTTGGTGTCATTCTGCTGATCCTCTCAAACTTGAATAATTTCTTTTCCCCTCCTCTTTCTTGTTCCTCTCACACCTTTTTTCTCGACACTCTGTGCGCAGAATTTAATGGGATGAGCATGGGCTGGATATATATGTGATTAATGGAAATTTTCTCGCCCAAGAGGAAAATGTCTTGTCAGAGGCAGGCCCATTTCAAAGACACTTCACTTAGATACATGCAATTATTTGGCTTTTACCCTTCTTTCTTGCACTCCGTCCTCTGCAAAATGATTCGCTTCTAACCTGCTTCTCTTTGCCACAGTATCTCTGCCTGCCTGCTTGTTTGTCTGCTGCTTCGCCACGCTCTTATCTTGCCATCTCCTTATAAAACAGTGCGTAGGATCCACACTAAATGTTTGCATATGTACAATGATGAAATGTACTTATGCCAAAAAAATATTCTGATTTATAAAAACGTGCATATGCCTGCCAGTGCGCAATTTCCTTTTATAAATCAAAAATCAACTTGGAAATGTGCGCACGTGATTCAGCCTCATATCTCACCCTCTACACACCCATATTCAACCATAAATGGTCAACGCAAAGGTCAAGTGTTTGTGAGGTTGCGGGGATGCATGTCCGTATGTGATCACAGCTATTGTGAATTCACACTTGTTTATATTATAAAATTAGTAAATTGCATCATATTTTTTAGAAGAACTGCTGCACATTCAGTCATTTTGACTGGCAATAATCTCAACAAAAATCATGACATCCTGGTGAGACTGTAGAATGAACATTGATGTTGTAAACATGTGTATTTCCAACATGCTTACTGACATCAACATATCCTTTGTGTGCATTTTACTTCGATTGAGCTTGAGCTGTGAATTTTCCACAAGGTGTGCTACATTGTCAGCTGAAGCCACTCTACCAGTTTCTCAACAGTATTTTACAAGGCCATATAAAGAACACCTGGACAAGATAATGCAATCCAATCCAATAGCCCTGTAATAAATGTTGTTTTATTATAGCTAATAAATGTCTGACATGATTCAATTCAAGAGTAATTTTTGAGTCCAGTCCATTTGAGTTGTTGCATTGGATTACATTATATTGTAAGATGTTACTATTATTTTATCTATCCTGTCACCACCAATAAATATGGCATCAAAAAGTTGAATCACCTGTCTGACACAATGCATTAAGCACGTTTGAGATGAACTGCGCCTCGCCTGGACAGTAGACAAGATCAGGCAGGGGGCGGTGACAAAAAGCTGCGGTCAAGTCGGACAGTTTCCAGCAACCAGAATTTACAGGAAGTCACAGGAAAAGTTACATCCTGTTAGATCCGATCTGTAGGCTACTTGTAGTTTGCACACCACGTTCTATTTATATTTGTATGTAAATATATGTGGAAATGTGCGTGTAGCTGGCATTGGATTCTTTCCTTTATTATTTTGATGTCTGCCTTGTAAAGCACTTTGTAATGAGCACTCGTTTTGATAAGTGCTATATAAATAACCTTCATTATTATTATTATCAACTACCCAATATATGTTTAACAGGTGAAACCTTCATTGACAACATGAACATGAACTAGATTGTAGGCTATTAGTCAATAGCCTACAATCTAGTTTAAGATATTACAATTACACAGAGAGTTGGGATTTTCTACAACATGTCGTATTTGTTGTCAAAACTAAGATCCAATCAGCTCTTTGATCAGGTGTTTCCCATCATGCCTTGGGTCTTGCAGTCAGTGGAGAGCAACTGCAGCACCTGGCTCTTAAAACTGCGGCCGCCTCGATCTCGTGAGGTTGTCGTTGCTCACGTGTGCATGACGTCAGAGCAAGTCGGGATCAAGTCAAATGCAAATCTAACCGGCATGCATTGTGCGCCGATCGCCAGTGATCGATTCAGCGCAGGCCTGGCTCATCTCAAACGAGCCTATTATAAGCTTCACATATGTAATATGTTTGCAGAGTTATCATGTTGGATTGTACAATATGTACATTTTATTGTGCCCACCCCTACCATGTGCTGTTATTTATTGCACTGCCTTGTGATGCCTCACAGTGACCTGTGCTGTCAAACTCGACATTAGTTTGAAAAAAAGTACACACCTTACCAAGTAGTATGTGTTTTTTCTATTTTAAGTTCATCCTCATTATAAGGTGTTATATGGTTCTGAGTGGTAACCGAGTGGGATGTGTTGAGATGAGAGATACACGACCTGAAGTGTTTCCGAGCATGACATTCGAGAGGAGAGAACACAGGAGCGTCTTCAGCATAACGCGTGCGGTTTCCCTAGCTAAAGGTCATCAGCAAGTGGGGGCTGAGATACAGAAAAGGTCAAAGCCACTTTGAAAATGCTACTAACAAAATGTATCATAAACAAGTGTAACATACAGTATCAGGTTCTTGAACTCATGATGGTACAAATAGTACCATTAGTTTTATAAAAAAAACATTATGGATTGTGAATTAATGTGATCTATTGACGGACCTATTGTACAATAGGATCGCGATTTTGAATGATGGTGAGAGTCTGTTGGCCGGACCCGTGTTGGAGAATGTCACAACACTTATGGCACAAACAGCATGGATGTTAATGTGACATTTAAACCAGACCTCACACAGTTGGATATCTTGGCCTTCAACTTTATAAGGACGTTGTGTGCCACAGTCCTCTAGGAGATATAAACTAAATGTCTGCTGTCACAAGCATGAACTCACATGGTCAGTATTTGCATGTCATCAAAGATTTGTATTCAGTTTTACATCAAGTATTAGCATTTCAATGTTCAGAGTCAGATGTAGAGGCAATAACTGAATATATATATAAACTGGGAAGGTTTTGCAATATACTTTTGCCGGTTCCAAGGTTATTCAAAGTACTAAATCTACAATAAACAATTCTACTTTTAGGTTCAATTGCTGGCAAATTGATATAATGAAGCTATTAAAACACACATCATCCTGATTCTCTGTGTATGGTTTTCAGTCTGTGTATGGACTCCTTCTCATTTTGCTTTATTCTATCTGGTGAAGTGCAGTGAGATGGCTTATAATAGTGTCTAATATCAGGTCTGAGGACACCTGAGTGCCATATCTGGTTTCTCTAATGTGCCTCTGTTGTTGTGAGAGTATTCCTTTGCTTGCCATTGTGAAGAGAGGTATAGTCTAAGGACCTGACACAGAACTTATTGATACGTGTCATTAGGGCTGCACAATTAATCAAATATTAATCACTATCACAATTTTGGCTTCCTACAATTAAATGAACATGATCGACGTTGATATTGACATTTAAAATGCATGCTCTGCTCATAGAAAACTCTGCTGCTTAAATCAAGCAGCCGGCTTTCAGCAGTCTCATATATCCAAGTTTTTGCCGGTCACACACACATGTGCAGCAGCCACATGAAGGTTTTACGGCGGCACACAGCAGCACAGTAACGTGTCTCTCTCACACACACACACACACATGTCGTTGATGTGGAAGTTCTTCAGTGTGAGTGAAGAAGACATAAAGCTGCAATTTGTCACAACTGCAAGTCCAAAATATGCCATGAAGGAACAACCTTAAAAACATTTGGAACAACTAACTTAATCACTTATATTGTAATTCATTCTCATGATGCTGCTCAGAGTAATCACAGTGACCGGCTCGTCTGCCAACAGCACGGAGTTACTCGGCTCCATTAACTGAGGTTCCATTGAGTTACATTATGGTGCGTTCAAAAGTAAAAATGTGTATCGAGCGATGGTAAATTCTAACGCTATCATGATGCGTTCAAATGTAATCTTGTAAAATGTATTTTTTTTGCGAGAAACTTGAATAAATCCAGCTGTTTGAAGATGTTTTCACAACAATATAAAATAGATATTAGAGAGAAATATGACCTTTTTAACTTCCCAACACTAGCTCTAAGCAGCAAATATTTAAATAAAAATACAATCATTTATTTTTTAATCATTTGAAATGTGTGTTTTTATGCAAATAACCACTAAAGATGACAATAACAAAGTAAAAGGATCACATTTATAGTTTTTGAGAGTTGGAATGTAGCACAACATGGAAGTGAAAGCAGCGCTTTGTTTATTTAAATTCGGAAATTGCAATAAAAATATTTTGTCCCTAAAATCTATGAATAATTGTGATAAGAATCGTGATTTCAATATTGATCAAAATAATCATGATTATCATTTTGGCCGTAATCGTGCAGACCTACCTGTCATAACGGTTTAGTGGAATTAGAGTACTGTCTTAACTGACTGTTTTTGTTGTAATGTCCCGATTTTACATATCATTGTCCAAACACATTCAGAGTTCTCACTGAGCCAGTCTTCAGCAGCTAAACTCTGTTTGTTGCCTACCAAAGACTAGTGGCAGACTTTGGCTGAGACAGTCGCTTTCTGAGACAGAAACATAATAGTTCCTGACAGGGTGTGTGATTTCCTCAAAGCCATTTAGATATGGCTCGGGACTCCTAAGAGCTAAAGACAGGATTCAATAAGTAATGCCTCAGCAGGCTCCAGCACCTGGTGATCCCCGTCACCCTCTGGCTGACTGTAATCATTTGTGATAGCCCCCGTACGCTTGCTGGCCTCCCAACAGCACATGTTTCACTCAGGCTTTTAGATGGGCATCAAAATGCATTACCTCCAAAGCAGTAGATGGGGAGCCTATATGCGTGAAGGCAGGGTGGAAATAAAGACATTAACTCTGTCTGCAGACCAAAATTGCTGAACTTTGCTGAGTGACATCATGTCCTTTAATACATATACATCAACACCATTAATGCACTTAAGTTCAGGATATGTCAGTTGTCTTCATACATTTCAGCTTGTAAATGTAAAATATATTTCTGAAACATTATTGCAATTAACGCTCAAGGACTACAACTTTGTGACAGGAGAAGTTTTCTTCCTTCTTTCCTGTCTGTATCCTCTAACTGCTTCTCTTTCTCCTTCAAATTAAGTGGAAACAACACGGCGGATCTTCTCAGGTTCTCTGCATATAGTGCTATTGTGTGGTAAATATGGCCTTAATGACTCGGCAGCGGGGGGCTCGGCTGTTTAATGAGCAGGCTCTCCTTCTCCACCACGATCAAATGAGAGCCTAATTTGATTTTCCCTCTTGACCTCTATTTCTCACAGAAAACAACAAAGCACAAGGGTTTTTTTTATTTTTTCAAAGGCTTGTGCAGGCGTAGATAAATTGAGAGGCGTGTGGAGAAAGAGTGGATAATGATGAGATTTTCCTCATGAAGATATAAAAAGTATATTATACCCTTGTTAACACACATACAGCATATAATGCATACCTATTGTATGCATTGACACATGCACACAGAAACAAAGGGACAAATTAACATTAAAAATGCTCATTATGAAATTCAGAGCATAGTTATTTGCCTCAACACGGCTCCCAACATGGCGGCTCGCAGCTGGTGCAAGCCCCCAGGAAGAGCGCCGGGCTTTGAAGCAAATTTTTGTAGTGGCCAAACAACTTCCATGTCCGTCACAGGATGCCATTGGGCCCAAAAATACTTTTTTCCCATAGACTGACCTGGGAAAGAGACGTTTTTTTTTAAGGAAAATCCACTCACCAGTACAAACACTTGAATATCCCTAATTTATATCATAAGTCCTAAAAGTTGTAAAATGCACTGATGGACAAATCCAGAGTTATTTCCCTTCCTCTGTTCCTGTGAATGAGCCCCAGACCGAGGGCTGGGAGGTGGAGTTAAGGGAAAGGCTACTGCGCCTGCTCTATGGGCCATATGGAGCGGAAGATCCGGGTACTTTATCACTCGGCAGTCGAGCCATTTTGGCTTCATGCGCGCCTGAGCAACTCTCATAGGAATGAACTGGGGCCTGCCCCCAATGCTGTATCCACTTCTCTTTATACATCCATGAGCTAGCGGTGCTAACAGCGTAGTGTAAACAACGGCAACAGTGCTGAGCAAGCTAACAGTGTTAACCTGAGGGGGAACCGGAGGGTGGGTGCCACGCTTCTGCGATGACGCTGTCGGTTGGGACGGTGTTATCAGCTGTAACTGCCGTATGAACGCAGTGCAGAGCAGCGGCCATGAGCTAGCCTGTGGGGCACGCTCACATGTACTAATATGCACTAAAAGGCAAACGCAGAGAAGCTCGGATTAAAAACATTTATACTGCATTCTAAAACTGCATGGTTTTTGCCCAATTTGCATGTGATTATCATAAAGTGGGCATGTCTGTAAAGGGGAGACTCGTGGGTACCCATAGAACCCATTTTCATTCACATATCTTGAGGTCAGAGGTCAAGGGACCCCTTTTAAAATGGCCATGCCAGTTTTTCCTTGCCAAAATGTATCCTAATTTTTTAGCGCTATTTAGCCTTCCTAAAACTGAACCTGCTACAGTCTCTGCAGCCAGTTAGCTTAGCTTAGCACAGAGACTGGAAACATTAGTCTTAACAAAAATGACAGTTTGCCGTTTTAAGTGGGGTTATGTGCGGGACTATTTGTTGGCCAGGCACATTAAGGTTTTTGTATGGATTAAATAAATGAGATATATTGAGTTGATTCGTGAGTTTTAGAGGTGCTGGTAGGTAGATTTTCCCCATTTCAGCCTGCTCGCTTTTACGGACAGACATCAGAGTTGCATCAATCTTATTGCCTGTCTCTCTGCAAGAAAGTGAATAAGCATATTTTCCAAAATGTTGAAATGTAGCTTGAAGCATAACCTGTGTTTTATGTCATGCTCTGTAATAAAAGTAAATTAGATAAGCTAAAATTCTTATTTTAAATGACAGCTGAAAGAAAAGCATGTTTTTTAAAGAGGTTGTGGGCAGGGATTAAAATCAGTATTTGTGTCTGTTTTTGCAGAACTGCTGTTGGAAACCCGTCCTATGATTTGATCCCTTAGATGTGGCAGTAGAAGAGACCACTTCAGAAGGAACCAGCAGACCGTGGCATCACTACAGAGGAAAACACACAGTGGGTGTCTAGACCAACAGTAACAACCTCATGTGCTGATACTTCCACATCCACAGACCACATGTGTTCTGTCAAACTGATGTCAGAGGCGAGAAAGACTTCACTTTTACAACACCAGACATGAATCCTTAAACTTGCTCCCCAGTGCTGCATTACCATCTTTTCACCAACATTTCAACTGCATTGGGGTGTGCGTCTATATTGCCTCTGCTGTTGCCCATTATTTCCTCTCTACATGATTTTATTAATAAACAGGAACTGTCACTCTTTGTTCATGTTACCCCTTGCCAAACTATCATACTGTATGTTTTTAAGCTATTATGTTGTTAGTTTTTCTGTCACTGTATAAATGCTGCAGTTTTCTTTTCTTTTGAGTGAGTTAATGAAATGCGTTCTAGTGAGTGAGGTCAAGGTTTTTATTCCTCTTTAAAGAATCCTCTCTTATTAACAACTAGCCCCAAACTTTTTACATATTGTAGTTACATTTGTGTCACCCATTGGAATGAAAATCAGTTTTAATATAATAACAAAGTTGAAGTAACTTTTGTCCAGAAAAGGTCAACCAAAAGTCAAGGCTATTTTCAGCATTGCTGTTTTCCACATCCCTGGTTGCACACACCGGTGCCTGGTAGTGACGCAGTACATTCACAGTCTCCTACTGTTGCCTCTGAGTAGCTCCCCTGGAGCTGTTGGAAGCTAAGTGCCCCACTCAAGGGCAACTCAAGAATAGTTGTTGAGGGACTGACAGCTCATAACTCATTCAACTTCACCACTCAGATTGTATTGACCGGTTTGGGAATTCAAAGCAGATTCCCCTGGTCACAAACTACTTCTCTAACATGATGAAGCAATACAACATTGAGACATTGTCATCTCTGCAGAGGGTATGGGAAAAAAGCTGTGCTGTAACATAGAGAAGTCAGTAACTGCAGACTCTGGTTTATTGGCTCACAATTGTTTATTCTTATACAGAATTTGTCAGAGGAATGCAACAACCATCAAACTGCAAAAGGTTTCCAAATGTAGAGACAGCACATATGAACATGTGTTGTATAAAGCTGTACTGTGGTAAAAGCAATCTAGAGCTTTAAATCTATTTTTTTTTTTCAGAAAGTGGAGGCTGACCATGAAGCCCTTATATAATGAGGTAAATATCTTTGAAATTTCTGCTATGCTGTGTTGTTTCCTCAGCTATTTTCCTTCCACTGGTAAAAGGGGATGTGAGGATCTTGCAGACATTGTTTTGGTGTGCAGTATAATTTGTGAAGAGGCAGGGAGTAACCTGAGGACTGAAGGTGGTGAAGAGATTCAGCTCAGCAGGGCTGTGAGACAAAACGCTTTCATGACACCTGCTGGTGTAGCGTTCTGCTATCCGGACTCTGCTCCTTTCCTCCCCCATCATCCATCCATCAACCCAGCGGTAGATGCACAGAGCTCGCCACTCTCCATTTGTCACTGCCCATCAGATGTGGTTACATTCTCATTACATGCCTGCTGACCCTTTTGAAGACTGAAATAAACTCTGGGGGTGTTGCAAGAACATGTCACGAAGGATAAAATGTAGCGTTCCTCCTGTGCAAGATTAACAGGCAAAGAAAGGAGGGATTACAACAAAATTTTTTTTGGTTTATCACTTCACACCCAGTGTTGTGTAACATGTCATGTTTTTATTTCAGTGACTGGAGAACTGTGTTGAACAGACAGCTGTCAAAACCAAGTACGCTTTGGAAGACAAAAAGAAAATGAGAGAGCAAAAGCAGAAAAGAAGGTGAGGAAGACCCACTATGTTTTTCAGACATTAAGGCTTTAAATGGGTAGCAAGTGGTAGAGGTTGGGTGAAGTCCAGCTTTTGAAATCACCATGCTTCTGTTACTGAGCAAAACAACACACGGTTGATTTTAGGAGCTTTTAGTTAAATCAAGCAATCAATAATCATTGTAGGATAATAAGTAATATAAAAGAATGATCCAAATGTGCATGGATGTCTTTGTTAAATGTCCCTCCAAACACTTGTGTATTCTTCATCATTAATTAAATTACACGGTACCTGGACACAAAGGACACTTTCCCTAATGGAGAGCACTTTGTCATGATCATGAGTGGTACCTGAACTCTGTTGACATTCTGATTACCAATTCTGATTCAAAAAGTCTAACGGTGAGAAGAAAAACGTGTGTGCACATACAGTCTGTTCCTATGAAAGAGACAAAGCAGAGACAGATAGAGATTTCATTTCATCCAAGAATCATGTGAAACTAATTCTAACAGGCATGCTTGCAGCAGGTGTCTCTTCCAGGGGCTTTGAGAATAACAATAATTCAAATTCATCTGAAACTTGTTTGAACATGTATGAGTTTTTATTATGCCGCCGCGCTGGCGATAGCCGTGGCTGGAAGCATTATTCTTTCGGGTTGCCTGTTTGTTTGTCCGCCCGTAAGTCTGTACATCCGTCCGTCCGGTCCATTCTCGTGAATGCAATATCTCAGCAACGCCTGAAGGGAAAGTCTTCAAATTTGGCACAAACGTCCACTTGGACTCAAGCATGAGCTGATTAGATTCTGGTGGTCAAAGGTCACTGTGACCTCACAAAACACGTTTTTTGACCCAAACTCAAGAATTCATATGCTAATTATGGCAATTTCACACAAATGTCTAATTGGATAGCATGATGATGTGATGAAATTTTGGACAGACATGGATGTAAACTTCAACTTGACTGGTTGGCGGAGGCACACAACCACAAGGTGGTACTTCTAGTTGATTTTACAAACAGTGAACACTCAAAATCCTTGCTCCCTACCAAAAATCTCAAACTTGATATCCTTTGATTCAGAACGATGCCATCATCACAACTGAGGGATCGTTAAAGGCTATGAGTTTGGAGGAAATCGTAATGTATTTGCTCAAAACCCAAAATACAGCTGAGGTTGATGGGAATGTCAAAGATTTTTTGCAGGTATTTTGCCCTAAGACAAATTATTGGATACATTTTGACGTGATGGTGGCGCTAGAGGAAAGGTCAGGGGATCACCACAGTAGGTAGGCTTCATCCTCTGGGGACCATGAAAGTCTGTACAAAATGTCAATGAGATATTTCATTTTGGATCAAAGTGTTGCTGAACGACAGACCGACATAGGCCTCTCAAGAGACATGCAGCTAGTATGGATAAAATGTTATTGTACATACATACACAATGCTATAATCTACATAACTATAAGTGTGTACAGTGACTCTGCAAGGCCACACCGCTTGTATGACAACATCTGTTTTTCCAGGTTTGAGATGGATCAATATTCATTATTCTCTGAGAAGTCCCTAGTGTAAACTACTGAACAATCTGTGAAATCTGATTCCTCGTGTTGATCATGATGACAGTACAGCAGTTCATTTTAGTCCCAAACTATAGAAACCCCTCTTTACTGGAATGCTCACAGTGACCCTGATGAAAACCTATGTTGGTCCTAACATGGTGGTCATTTTAAACAATTATTGCCATATAAAATAAAGGCAATTTCATTTTGTTCAAACACTACAGTGTGCCTTGGATTGTTTTTGAGGGAGACTTGCATTTTGTACTTTTTTTCCACCCATGCAATGAGCCCTTCACAAGACTGAATGACCCCTCTTTACTAGAATCTGACTATAATGCATATATACCTTCTTATCTTGCCTGCTCTCACTGATGAGTTAAATCAGGTGGAAGCTCACATACTGCCATTAATTCAGTTAAAATGTGGAAATTTCATTGCAACCAAGAACATAGAGAGCAAAGCAGCACAGTCACCGACCAGCCCATGGTGATGATTTCAACTCCTCACTTATTTATCTAATTAGTCACCTAGACAACCGTTTAGCATGCTTTATCAATTCCTTTGTGTGCCTCTGTGTGTGTGTGTTCGTGTCTTCCGTAAAAGCTCTTGAGTGATGACACACACACACACACACACACACCGACCACACAGAGTTCAGTCCAAGTATGTCAAACGTGTTGCCTCCTCTCAGCACTCATTGGTTTGTCTTTGTTCCCAGTCTGTTGGTTCAGAGTATTCTTCACGTAGTGTGTTTGTAAATAGCTGTGGTCTTGGAGACGGCCACACAGCGCTCATTCCTCTCTTATTTCCTCGGACCCCTGCGCTCTTGCTCAGTCCAACCAGCGGCACACAACCAGTGCGCACTTCTCTCGGAGCGCACAGCCACACAGTCAGTCCTCCTCCTCTTCCTCGCTCTCTATACTCACACCGGGATGGATCTACCCTCCTAGCAGAAAGCACAGGTCTTACTTCAGCAGTTGTGCAGCAAGTTGGGGTCCTCATTTTAGGAGTGAAACAGGAGCTTTTCTGACAAGATTCTCCGCGCATCAACTACATGAATGATGACAACAACCGGGCTACAGTCGCGGCTGATGCTCCTGCTGTGCGTCATCTCCACCGCAGCGGGCAACATGTTTTCATTCACCGAGGAGCCCTCCGAGAGAGCCGGGAGGGGAGACGGGTATTGTAGTCGGGTATTGCGGGTTCAGGGCAACAGGAAGGACAGCAACAGCGAGTTTCGCCTCCGCGTTGAGGGAGACCCGGACAGCTACCAGCCAGGGAGCACATACAGAGGTTGGTTGGTGTTTTATCCGAGAGATTTACGCACACTGCGCTTGTTGGCACTATGTGCGCAATGTGAAATAAAAACACTATAGTCCACGGTGAGTAGGTTGTGTAAACTTCAAATAAGTTTGTGCAAGTGTATGTGCACTGAAAGTTAACTATATTTGGTTAGTAAAGAGTCGAAGTATCCTTGAGCAAAGATACTTAACCCCAAATTGCTCCATAATGCTGTGCCATCGGTGTGTGAATGAGGGTTTAGATTAGATCTTGATGGGCAGGTTCGCACCTTGCAAGGCAGCATCAGTGCCATCAGTGTATGAATGTGTGTGTGAATGCTTACATGTTAGTGTAAAAGCACTTTGAGTGGTCGGAAGACTAGAAAAGTCCATTTAACATCCTGCATCCCAAAAAGGAAAATATGCATTTGAACTATTAAAATGCTGAAAACAAAGTACAAATATAATATCAATATCATGTGCAATACTACTTTTTACATTCTCATTTGCAATATCACTGTTCATTATGTGCAATAATAATGTCCAACATGTGCAATATTACTTATTTTTCTGTTTGTTAGTTTACCATTTTGTATTTTACTTATCTTATTTACTCATTTTACTAAATGTATCTTACGTAATTGTTATTCTATTAGGCACTGGTGCTAGAAATAGTACTTTTTTATTTTATACACTTGTATTTTATACACTTGAACTTGTTGTAATTTTGTTGTATTTTTGAGCAATTCTCTGGCACAAGAATTTCCTTCGGGATTAATAAAGTTCTATCTTATCTTAAAAGCCGAAGGTGACAACAATTAACTTCCAACCTATAATGTGGACAACTGTGATAAAGCTCCTTTATGAGCAAGCATTAAAAAGGTTTATATAAAGCTAAATCCCTCTGCAAACTCATGCATGCTTTTTGGTATTCTCTTTCAAAGTTAAAACAGATTTTTTAAAAAGCCAGCAGTCCCTTATTTCAAAGCTTTTGTTTAAAGTGGAAGTTATTGGGAGCTGTTAATGGGCATGTGCCATCTGCTCTGTGAAACTCAAACGGCTCATGCTGTTCTGGACTTCACAATATGTTGCATTGCAGTTAATTAATTATTTTCTGTTTTAATCATAATTAATTTAATATCCTCCAAAGATAACTGAATTGGCTCCAAGTGGGGAGTTGGTAATCACATTTTGCAATTACCTATTCTAGAAATGAGTCATTTTGAAGTTTTACTTTATCCAAAGATGCTGATAAAGTTGTCAAGTACAGCAAATCGAAACCTCCCCAAAGCTCAAAGTAAATTGACATTTTTTTTATCTTCTGCTGGATTGCAAAAAGCAGAAAAACACTATCTTAAGCATCTTCCGGAAATACCGCCTGACTGAGACTGAACCATTATAATTACTGTTATCTGAGCTAAATCCTCAAGAAATAGATGAAACATTTGATGATTGTGCATACAGTCAGGCAGGTAGTTAATTAAGCCCACTTCAGTGGGCTATTGTGAGGATTGTAGCTCAGCTGTTTTCTCTGTCAAGTGATGCTTGTCACTCTTGTTTGATTCCATCCAGTGAGTCTGAGTGCATCCAGCCCCTCGTATTTCAGAGGGTTCATCCTTATTGCCCTGAAGGAGGGCGCAGAGGGAGACATGGACGAGGACTACACTGGGAATTTCCAGGTAAGGAAGCAGCTAATCACATGAGTGTTTGCACAATCAGAACAGAATACCAATTTTTATGTTTTCTCTACCTTACTTAATGTCCATCCTGTATAACATCCTTCCTCTGGACTCCAGCACAAGCACTGTGCATAGATCTCTCTTACTGTAGATTGGGGGGATGGGGGTCTTGACAGATTTTCTTTGCACAGCCTTCCCGTCTTCACATGTCAAAGTGTGATTATTCTCACCTCACCTCCTCTAATGGGCTTGATATAGCATATGAAAGGAGCATACTCTCAGCTCAGCTCCATGTAGCTGTGATTTTCCAGGCTGTGAAAATACTGCACACGTGTGTGGAATCTGAGGAGTTGTGTGCCCACAAGCATGCATACAGTTCATGTTTGTAGGAAGTGTACAATTGGAGTAGTTGAGAGGCTAATAAGCATTTTATGCAGGCAGGCCAAGCTGGAGTACTGTAGGATGCAGGCAGAGAACGGAGTGGGGCCAAGAGTGCGAAAAGAATTATCACATTATCACATGCGCGTATGCGCATGTGATAATGGCCAAATATGTGAGGCCGTTGTAATTATAATGCAGTGTGAGGAGACGAGTAGCAGAGAGAAGGCGAAGCGTGGTTGATGGAGTATGTGTATGTGTGTGAGTTCAGAGACAGGAAGGATGATAATCATGTAACACACATAGACTGTATAAAAGAAGTGGACGTAGTCACCGTGACGTCACCCATTTCTTTGTGGACTACCGTTTTGAAGCCTCGGGTTCGGCATTTTGGCCGTCGTCATCTTGGTATTTGTCCATGCCATGTTGTTTTTTTGCAATCAGAAGTGACACGAAGGGGTGGAGCCAAAAGGTTTCAATTAACTTTCATGAACTGAAAACACTGTGAAAGGGTTAAAGTTGTAAGAGGATCCCACGGACAACTCTCGTTAGCAAACTATCAATCACAAAGCATACCCTGCTTCATGGTCTATTTGACTCTAAATGGGACCATAATTTACTAAATGAACATCATGTTGTATTGAAGAAGACTTGAAACTAGCGATTGAGACCATAAACTCATGTTTACAATGTTTACTGAGATAATAAGTCAAGTGAGAAGTAGGGTCATTTTCTCATAGACTTCTATACAATACGACTTCTTTTTGCAACCAGAGTCGCCGCCCCCTGCTGGCTATTAGAAAGAATGCAAGTTTAAGACACTTTCGCCCTTGGGTTCACTTTTCAGACCCGGAGGTATCCCACTGGTAACACAATGATAAACTTAAGACATTTATATTATTTCTAGAGTGTTACAAAGTATTATACATAGTGGTACATAGCACCATGTAATATCGGTAGATGCTATCACAGCACATTGACAGCGTAGTTGTAGTTGATAAAACCTAAACGCAACACTACATTCATAACCTTTAAATCCATTCCACCTCACTGATTCTTGTTCTCTCTCGTGCCTTTTAGCTTGCTGTGTCCTGTCAAAATGTATTTCATCCAAGTCCACAGTGGGCTGCAGTTCCAAGACATTTATAGAGTTTACAGTGCACAAGATGACATCCTGTTTTCAAAGGATTCGAAAAGAACTGAGCACCTGAGGAATTGGTTTCAGATATATAAAGTACCCAAAATGTTAGAGAAATACTCAAGTGTAGTTTACAACAGTAAAAGCAATATACCATGATAAAGAGTATTTGTTAATAAGAAAATGCAAAGCATAGATAACGTACATAAAGCCAAATCCCCAGAACTTGAAATGATATGTCTTCTTAGGGCAGAGCTGTTAAAGAAGCAGTTGTGTATGGGTTTAACAGCATGTGTGGAATTCTCTTTTTCAGACTTTTGTGAACCTGTCATTTTTAGTCACTTCCCACATAAAACCCTATTATTTTATTTAACCTGTAGTAAAATACACACTGAGGTTTGCACAGCAGCCCTCAGGCTGCTCTGATCACAGCTACTGCCATGCTGTGGCACTCCCTGTGAACCTAAGCCTTGAATATGGGAGGACATAAAAAACATTATTTTTGTCCCGTCATTACCTGGGGCTAACACCGGCAAGAATTTTTTTTTCTGTTTTGTTTGTCCTTGTAATTGATTTCATGCTGTTGTTATTTAGTACCAGCCTTGAGCGTGCTCCTCAGCCGTACGGCGGAGTGTGGCGTGGTGTGACAGGGCGCTAAACGTCAGGAGTAAAGAGGGAAAACACTACATCATTTAGTCATGTTCAGTCACTTTGCTCTCCACACATGGATGAGACTGAGTGTGGAGTGCACAGAGAATGATAGATAGATGTGTGACTATAGCCTTTAGATGTTCGCATCAAAAGTACAAATAATAGATACGTTAAGGTCTCTTTCACAGCTGCAGATGATCACCTGTTTCGATACAGGCACCATGTGCCAGCGCAGTCAGAATAAACTGCTGTCCAAGAGATATGCCTCTATCATCACCTGCAGTTAGTCTTTCATGTTTTATGTCTTTTATGTCAAGAAGCACACACACACACACACACTCCGAAGCACACACACCATTCCTCCGGTCTGAAAGAGCCCTGGGTGGGCCGGCCTCCCGGCATTGAGAGAAAAGAAAGAAAAAAAGAAGCTGCAACAGAACGTCAGGCTTTATTTAACATACAGCTCATTTGAAATCTGTTGGTGTGCCCCGTCTCAGCCGTCTCAGGACAGCTCCCGACTTGATGAAAAGCACTTTTATTGAGCTTTCTGGGAAGGTCAGCTGCCACTGTGTGTATGTGTGTGTGTGTGTGTTTGTTGGCAAGAGCGTGAACCAGCGGGCAATGCTGGCGATGTCTGATGAGACATTACTTCTCAGCAGGGTGAGATGATAGCCACGCTAGGCTTTTCTTGTTCTATGTGAGGGGTGAAATCAGTGCCACTTTGAGTGCAACATAGTGACATAATCGTCGACATAACGGAGATCGTGGGCGCATCGTGTTCTTGTCATAATTCCACAAGGATGATTTGATATTAGGGCAACAAAGATGTCTGACACGTAACCTCTGTGAAAATTGTTCCATTTGCATTCACTTTTCCAAGTCCCCATGTTATTTTAGATCAATTATATTATGTGTTAAGCACTTATTCTGATGCACAAATTCATGCAAAAACCCAGAAAATGCATCTCAATTTTTCCAATTATGTGTCACTTTTTCCGCCAACACTCACCGTCTGTTTATTGGTAGATTTGACAATTTGGAATTAGACACGTACAAGAAGAAATGGGTCATAGGTCAGTTAGCAGCAAATTGGTTGCTTCTTTTTGCAGATGGTGTTTAATGCATGAGACTTCACTGGTTTTAACATGTGTAGTAGTCCAGTCAGGCCACCCCAGGATGCCTGTTAGAAACCATGGGAACATGCAGGGGGGGCTGTATAATCCGTCAGGCTGCACACACGCACGCACGCACGCACGCACACACACACACACACACACGCACGCACACACACACACACACACACACACACACACACACACACACACACACACACACACACACACACACACAGCTCCCAGGCTCCCCTTTTGGCTCTATCTCTCTCACGCTCTCTAACACACACACACACACACACACACACACACACAGACATACACATCCACACAGAATCCACTTTAACAGCGAACTCATTCATAACATGGCATGACAAAGGAAATTCTCTGCTGACAGCTTTATGGAGTGAGAAAGTTCCCGGTCTTTACTGCCCTGATGTCACTTCCTATCAAACAGATCCTTGGTCTCTGGGCAGTGATATTAGCTCGCTGGCTGCACTCCCTCATGCAACCCGCTCTACTAATTTCCTGTCCAGTTAAAATCAATGAGATGCTCAGTGTCTCAGGTGTGCACCTGAGTAGAGAGGCAGGACTTTTTTTTATACCTGTTGTGATTAGGCATCTGGGTGTTAACTCTGATCAATCTGTGTATTGATTAATTCAATTTATTTCACCAGGATTATCCAGTCAGTATCAATACTTGCGTCCACTAGGCTGACATATGGAAAGTGGAAGAAGTATCACCCGTTCACTAGACTGGATTGATTACTTTGCGGTTTGGTGTCAAATGCCTTAACCATCTTTTTTGTACGGTGCTGGAAGGGTGGAAGGAGCTTGTGTCCTTGTCTCCAACTCACTGACAATGACAGATTTTCACAAGGACTGGAATGAGGCAAATCAAATGGCCTATCTCTCTTATTCTGACACTCTGGTTCCCAACCCTTTTTTTTGGCTTGTGATACCTTAAATAGAATCAGTGTATACTCCTCGTTAAAGGTTATGTACATATCTATGAGTTGTGACGACTGTTTAATTTTAACCAAGAGTAGAAACGTATGCAGCAGTATTTCACAAGAAAAAAGTAAATATTGGAGAACGACATACGTTTTTCCTTCTCTCCTCTCCTGTTAATCATATCTCAAATTTAATTGGAGGGATCCTCAGGATGCTTTAAAAACATACGCACTAGTGTTTGAACCAGTGCATGTGAGATGAATCTGCTCATTTCAATGTAATAGCTGCTAAAGTCAGATGTGTTTGTTTCACCTACAATTCTCATCACTAATCTCTTTTGTGTGTGTGTGCATGATCTACAGATAATTGATGAGGAGGAAACACAGTTTATGACCAACTGCCCCCCTGCAGTGACAGAGAGCACTCCTCGCAGACGCACCAGCATCCAGGTGTTTTGGACTGCGCCCCCCAGTGGTTCCGGCTGTGTCAACATCAAGTATGTATACCGCGACTGATGCTGAATCTGATGAGCAGAGGCGAGTCTTCAGCTCAAACGCTTAGAGAGACACTACACACTACTGGTGGAGGATTAACTTTCAGCTCAACAGGTCCTTGTACTCGGTGAACTGTAATTCATTATTTTCTAAGAGGTCTGGTAATGTGGAGAGCAGGGCTGCCCCTTTCTATCAAATCTTAAATTTTTCTCTCCCCGCATCACTGGCTGCAGATCACTGGAGAATACAAGATACAAGCTTAGTCTGCGAGGATAGATTTGATTTGTGATTATCTCCTGCTGACCACTTTCAAAGCATATTAGAAGCTTTTAGATGGATAGGTGTGTTTTTTTTTCTACCTTCCAGGCAGCCACAACAGCATGCGGTTCTTGCGATGTGGGTTTATTATAGCAGATTGATAGCATTTGTGTGTCGAGGGTAGACTAAATAACAGAAACACCTCTCTGTAAAATGCAATACAGTTCAACTGCACCACAAGCTACATGATCATTAGAATTTATTGCATGACCTTTGCATTAAGCCGGACAAACAGTGTACGATTTTAGCTCGTCTCTGGCACGATTTTTAAGCCGCACGACTCATTTTAGAGTTGGACCAAATTTCAGCTCTGTCGGGTGTCGTTTGCCGTGCAGTGTACAGGGGGGAACATGGATCCGATTAACTCCTCCCAACCGGCCGTCGGACATGTCCAAAATTTTGGTCGGCCGTCCACAGGCTCTTGCACAGTTGAAGCAGAGCCAGGAGCCGATTCTCCAACGTCAGTACCTTATTTGTCCTCCTTTTACAGTAATCAGAGCATAGCTATCAAGATAACAATGTAGGCTACAATAGAAAAATAATAGTAAAACATAGCTAGTTTACCTCCAGTTCTCTCTGCAAAATAGACAAACCATACTGTCGACCATACACGTCTTCCTAGCCCCCTGGGAGTCCAGATACGACGGTACCTCTTTTTTTTTTTTTGATGTTTCAGCAGGCAGGATGGCACAGATGATCAAAGCAGCACGTTTCTTTGTGACCCCTACAGACCTCTGCTAGCAAATAAACCTCACCTGCCTAGGAGCTTTCAAACAAATCTTTATTGACAACTGTCAACAGCCAGAATGGTCCGCCGGGGCCAACGGGTCGTGTTTTTGTTTTATATTTGACATGTACAGTGTGAGCACATAAATCGTGAGCTTTGGCTTTACATTACAAACGATCCACTGGTACAGTAGAAGTAGGAATTACACAACAACATTTCTTAAATCGTACAGTGTATGCCCAGCTTTAGACTGTATTACTTTTAGCCTGACATACTGTACCTAATAAACTGGTAACTGAGTGTATGTTGATAGTGGTAACAGTTATTTTTGATGTGACAGAGTTTGACGTGCCGTAGTAGAATGGTTTGAAGTGTTTGCTTTTCAACTTTTTAACTAAGTGTTTTTCAAGATTGGTTATCTAGCTAGCTATATTTAATCCTGCCATACAGAGTTAAATCTAAGTTTGAATCATTTAGTAGTCCAGCTCTCTGGGATTGGGACCTGCACTATCAGCATATATCAAGTCTGCAGGTACAGTAAATCAGTTCCATTACATACCTTCCCCCAAGCTAAACAGAGTTAAATACAGAATGTTGTGTCAAATTTTCATTTGCACTTGGCTTCATAAACTATTCATTACCTTTTATTAATTATATAGCTGACTGACACCGATCAATTCTGCTGTTGCGTGTCCTCTGGGCTTGCTTGGATACAGAAGGGTAGTCATGTATGTTCAGCTGAAGACAGATCATGGCCGAAATCCCTTTATTAATCCAGTACTGTGGGGAAATAATGTGAGTACAGGAGGTGGAAAGATGCTAAGGGAGTGTGACTGACAAGGCCTTCTGATCAATGCACTATTTAACTGTGTATGTATCCAGTTGGTTTCTCTGCTGTCTGGTGTATGGTCTGTGTACAACGGGATGATGAAAAGGTTGCACTTTTTAGTAATGCATGTTATTATTATGTGACTGATACTGAGTGTGATGAGTTTTCCTTTTCTACGTCGTTGTGTTTTCCATTTCCCTTGTGCTTATCTTTCTGGAGTAACTTTATGACCTGTCCTTTCAATAACCTCTGAGCTTTCCTATACTCTTTTTCACTCCTCGCTCTCTCCTCCGTTCTTTTTTTTTATCCATCTTTTCTTTGTTTTCATCTTCACTGTGGTATTGTCATAGTTTTCTCACAGCAGGTCATATCGCACAGCACGTCTGCTCTCCTCATAGAAACCAGTGGGATGATGGCAGAATTGTACTCAGTTAAGCTCATGGATAGAGGGAAAAAGTTGAAAGTGTGTTAGAGCGTTCAGCCTAGAAAGAGATATTTGAAAGTGCTGAGATGTGGATGTAGTAATACCAGGGCGCAGACAGTAGAGAGAGTGAGAAGTTCAAAAGGGATGCCTCTGAAAATCATGATTACAGGCTGGGAGTGGGTACTTGCCATTGTTCTCCCCCCCTACAGTACCTGGCACTCAAAAAGATGACAAGGCGTTTGTATGCCTCTGAGCTGCAACAGAACAAAAGTCTTCATTAAGTCTTATTGATTGAGGAGGTTCTACTCCTGTAACTGACAAGCGAAGGGATATTTATATGAAAACTGTTCAGAGGGAGAGGCTGTGTTATTATACAGCCCATACCAGCAGAGAAACATGGGTACATAAACAAACACATACCGCGTAGTCAACAAATATGCACAGGAAGAAACAACATAATGTGGAATGATTGCTAATTTTATAGATTAGTTTAGAGAGGACACTTTCATTACCACCACAGGCAGGGTAAATGTTTGTTTTTAATTTCATTTTGTATCCCAAAAGAGCTCGGTCAGCCAGCCAGCCTGCCTGCCTGTAAAATATCATGGTTATTTAAAAAAACAACATCTGGCCATGAAATTAGAAGTGTGTGTGTGTGTGTGTGTGTGTGTGTGTGTGGCATGTGTGTTTCTGTGACTCAAATGTTGTCTCGGGACTATTTCTCCTCCCGAGTGGTTTGCTGCAGTATAATTGACAGGCAGTTGCCGTCTTTCAGATGGAAAGGCTGAGCTTGGTGGTTTGGTTCCGTCATAGGTTGGTTTGTGATGATAGGGTCAGGCAATGATACTCGTTCAAACTCCTGAACTCAGAGCACAGACTTTGAAAGTATTACCATCCAATCCAGTTATTTTCAGCCTTTTTACATGCTAGAATCAAATCAGGCCAAGGTTTCCATCGCTGTGTCTCAGTTGCTGGCATCCCACTCTTGTTTTATTGGGCGTTGTGGTACTGACTTACCTTTGCACGGCAGCTTGATTCTCGGGATGTCTTGCAGGATCACATATCACACGAAAATCCATCTTGTCAGTCTTCACGTAATGCATTTGTGTTCGACAAGCCAGATCAGGGACAAATCCGCATCGTATGAGGAGCTACGAGCGTGGCTTAGAGCTTAGGTGTGTGTGACACAACACAGATTGGCGACTGTTTGTTCTAAACAACAATAGCGGCTCCTGAAGGGGTTAGCGTAGCTGCAATAGCATCAGTTATATCAGAACTGGAGAGTATTTCTTCATTGAATGAAGAGGAAAGAACGGCACTGAAGGATTTTCTCGATAGAAAAGATGTTTTTGCTCTTCTCCCGACTGGCTTCGGCAAGAGTTTGATTGACAGATGGTTCATCCAATCACCTACCAAGTATTTTTTTGAAAGTGCCTGCCCTTTTCCAAACAGTTTACAATTACAGCTTCTCAGATGGTTCCATGTAACAAATGATCTGGCGGGTCAGGTTAGGTACTCTAACCCTGCACTACTAAAATCTTGTCGAACTACAAAAACACACAGTCCACTTGCAATTGTACAGTGGTGTTACAGAGTGATATGTCTTTCCACTTACAAAGGATCTTTGGTCAGGAAAGGCACTGGCTTGCAGAGAACACTGAACACAGATTTTTGTTAATTAGCTACGGCTAAACACTGCAAGTGACGTTGGTCATTTTAAACAGCAAAAGTGATGTGGGCACCAGCTGCTACTTGAATGTTCTGCTCTTAAATAAAACAGGGTGAGGAGCAACGTATCCTCATACATGCGTATTATATATTACGTGTCAATTTGCACTTGTTGCATGCATACAGTCTTTTCAAAATAAACTTCCATCTTAACAGGAAAGAACTTGGTTAGGTGTAGGCAACAAAACTACTCAGTTAGGTTTAGGAGAAGATCGACTTAGATGGGTTTGGCACAGACAAAAAGTCTGATATTGCTACTTGAATGTTCTGCTTTTCGCTAATAAAACAAGGTGAGGAGCAATGTATCCTCATAGATCCGTATGATTCAGTATATTACGAAAAGTTATTCCTCATTTTTTGTGCGTTTCCTACAAATGTCCAGCAGCATGTGTCAATTTCCACTTGTTAAATGCATGATCTTTAAAAAAAAAAATCAACTTCTGTCTTCACAGGAAAGAACTTGGTTAGGTTTAGTTAACAAGACCACTTAATTAGGTTTAGGAAAAGATCATGGTTTTGGTTAAAATAAATCTATAGATGGTGTAACTTATGTTACGTGACAAATAAATTAACGTTGACTTCTGGTTTCACATGGAACACGAACACCGGTCTCCTGGGCGAAAGTATGCTGTTTTTTTACCCACCCGTCAACCCCAACCTCCTCCCTATGCGGTGCGCTTTATACTTTCTGGTTCACAGTTACGTGGATTACATACAAACTGATTTTGTGGGATATTTACGAATTACAGTGCATTATTTTTCGTAGGTATAGCTACGAACAGTGTATGAGAACAGCCCGAAAGGAGACTTAAATGTTTGATAAGATATTTGTTAGCCTCTGAGCTTAACAAATCAATGTATTCTGCCACCTGAAAACCGGAACTAAAATTGAACAGGCTATCAGAACTTAATCCTAGTAAGAGGCACAATAGACTTGAAAGATTTCAACGCGAAGAAACCGGTGAAAGTGTTGCTTTTCAGAGTGGTGTTCCTAATTATTAATTGTGTGTAGTGTTTTTTTTTTTCTACTGCTGCTTGATTGGATATGGTAGATGAGTGACTGCTAAATGCTCTTTAAACGTAACACTTGTCATTGTAAATGTCCCCATCTCTGTTCCCATAATTTTCATTCAGACTGTTCTTTATGTAATTTCAGACCCTCACAGCAAGTTTTGGCAAAGAGGGATGTCGTCTATCTTTTCGACCGACTTTATTCTAAATCAAATGTTCAGCTTTATGTCTAATTGGATGAAATTAAGTGGCTTCCATTCTGCTCATTAGGGGGCACTTAATGATAAAATCGAACATGTTCTGCAGTTGTCCGATGACAAAAAGTGGAACTCTAGCCAGGAGCTATTGTCACAGCAGAGATCTTGTGGTCGGAGCCAGAGTAAATCGCATCGAAATATAATCCATATATTGCAGTCACCATTGAAGTTGCCACTATCTTTTATCTTTCCATTTGTAGGTAGGAAGCAATTTATTTGTCATCCCCCTCTGGTGCCATGCAATATTGAGGGTAGTGTGATGTGTTCTGGCTGTCTGAGTGAGACAGTGTATCAGTGATCAGATGAATGTCACAACCACATGCAGTTGTCAGAGTCTGTTAATCTCCTTCAGCACAACGATTGGAGAAATCAAGGAGGACTTTGATAGGCCACTATAGTCAAGCAGACCTGTAGAAATTAAATGTACATACATTGGCTTATCTGCAGTGGATTTGTGTGTCTCTTAGTTGTTTCTTTATTGTAAGTTCTGTTTGTAGCAGCAGATAGAAGAAAATTAAGTTATTTAATCTCTGGCTGTAGCAGGAGCAGATGAACAAATTGAGAATTTATTTATCTTCTTTTACAGATCTACTGGGCATAAATGTAGCCTTAGAAAGACAAAATCTATCTTGCTCTTTTCTTTTTGCTTTCATTCTATTTCTTACTCTCCTCTTTCTCTCTTTTTGTTAAGCTCTCAAACATGCCTACTCCATCCCACACACACTCACCACATTCAAATGAGTGCACTTTTGGGGTGATTGGGATCGGTGGCGGTGTAGATCCGGCAAAGTGAGATAGAATTTAAATTGGATGTTAAATAAGCATTACTCCGCTTGATTGTTTGGCCAGCCCGGGAAAGTGGGCAAGCAGTGAGGCAGAGTTTGCTCCTCTCTCTCAGGGAGATATGTGAAATTGGGGTGAGATTGAATTAAAGCGTGAACAATTAGAGATGTGCTGGTGGTGTCGCTTACCTTGAATCATTTCATCCACGTTATGAAAGGCTGTTTTGGCCAAAGATCATACTTGCTCTCAACAATATTGTTGTTCCTGTATATGTTTGTCCTTCATGTGAGTTGTCAAGACGTGGGGTGTCTAAAGCTTGCATTGGGACCAGTGAGCTTTTCCCTTGATTTTAATGGCCTCCTCATTCACAATACTCCACCGACAAATTAGCCTATGTTATGAATGTAGCTCTCAAATGCATTGTGTAAACCTTTCTGTATAATTCTCTCTAATATTTCAGAACAGTTACTCCAGAAATCTGCCATTATTTCTATAATATCTCTCACTGATATTGATGAATATGCCATATTGACATGGTGGTGCGAAAGCCTAGCAACAGTAACCAAGAGGGGAGGGGTTCAGCGAAGGGTGAATTATTGCCTGTTTTAGTGAGATTGAAAATACATAGAGGAATGATAGTTTATGTGAGAGATAATAGTAGTGTGTGTGAATTAATATAATTTGTGTGAGACGGAGTGAGTGTACTGTATGTGAAAGGGTATAATTAGGGTTCAAACCCTGATAGGGTAGTAGAACTCAATTGAGTTTATGTTGGTTTGTTATTATTTGTCATCTTATGCCAAGGCTCAAATTGCTGTGAACTGCAACGAGCCAGAAATATGAAACTTGACCTAATAACTGGAAATGATGTGCAAGTGCTTCCCAAGAAATATGACTCCAGTCTGCCATATGGTGGCACTGTAAGTAACGGCCAAAAACACGATTTTGGAAAGGCCATGCCCCTCACACTGTAAGTCTGATTAACTTGAAATTTGAGACACATGTCCGTTTTGAAGATATTGACCAATGATCTTTAAAAGGGACAATAATATGTTGAAAAAGTGATACAAATTTCATAATATAGAATGTAAAAAAAGTGATAAAAAAATCATACTATAGTATGCCCAAAAAAAGTCATAGTTCTGTATTTTATGTAAAAAAAAGTGATAGTATAGTATGTAAAAATAAGTGATTAAAAAGTCATAGTATAGTATGTCGAAAAAAGTCATAATATAGGTAGACTTTTTTAATTACTTTCTTCAACACACTGTAATATTAGTTTTTATCACTTTTTCCGACATACTTTTTATCACTTTTTTCAACATACTAGACTAACTTTTGTCGACATACTATACTGTGACTTTTTTCTGACATTTTTCTGACATACTATACTATAACTTTTCCTTTTTTTTCGACATAATAGACTGTCTTTTTTTCGATATTCTATACTATAACTTTTTTATCACTTTTTTTTAACATATTATACTTTGACTTTTTCCGACATACTATACTATGACTTTTTTTTATCATTCTTCGACATACTACACTATGATTTATTTTGACATACTATACTATTACTTTTTAATCACTTTTTTTTTACATATACTATGACTTTTTTTATCACTTTTTTCGACATATTATACTAAGACTTTAATGATATGGCTTTTCATCAGTTTTTGCGATATACTAAACTATGACTATTTTTCACATACTTTGAGCAACAGCTGTCATTCAACTCACCTGGCCCTGCTCTCATGAGCCTTCTCCACACCTTTCTCCCTCTCTGTCTCCTCCAGTGATAAAAAAGTCATAGTATAGTATGTCGAAAAAAGTAATGCAAAAGTCATAGTATAGTATGTTGAAAAAAGTAATGAAAAAGTCATAGTATAGTATGTTGAAAAAAGTCAGTATAATATGTCGAAAAAAAGTCATAGCATGTCGAAAAAAGTCATAGTATAGTATGTTGAAAAAAGTGATAAAGTCATCGTATAATATGTTGAAAAAAGTCAGAGTATAGTATGCTGCGGGACTAATAAAGGAATATCTTATACGTCAAAAAAGTGCTAAACAGTCATAATACAGTGTGTCAAAAAAAGTGCTAAAAAAAGTCATAGCATAGTATGTAAAAAAAAGACATAGTATACTATGTTGAAAAAAGTGATGAAAAAAGTCATAGTATAGTATGTCAAAAGAAGTGATAAAAAGTCATAGTATAGTATGTCAAAAAAATTATAAAAAAGTTAAAGTATAGCATGTCAAAAGTCATAAAATCATGGTACAGTATGTAAAAAAGAATGTCATAATAAAGTATGTTAAAAAATCATAAGTGATAAAAAAGTGATTTAAAAAGTCATAGTATAGTATGTAAAAAAAAAAAAAAAAAAAGTGATAAAAAATGTCATATTGTAGTATGTCAGAAAACATTATAATATGTCGAAAAAATTAATTAAAAATTAATATGTTATGTCAAAAAGTCATTGTAGTCCAGCATGTAGAAAAACAAGCCATAACAATTATTAGTATAGTATGTAGAAAAATAAAAAAAATAAAGTATTTCTAATTCTGTAATACTCCATCATAAAACTCAACGGTGGATAATTCCTGAACTGAACTGTAGCTCATTTATACAGGACAGGCACAATGGACTGACTGAAATACACACTGTAGTGGGGCTCAAAACACTTTGACCACATGCTTCAATCCGCTATTGTTTACGATCGAGATTCGTCGCATATGCAGCGATAAACACTATCATTAGTTACTTTGGCAAGTTCTGAATCCTCAGTGGGAGGCTGCCTGAACGCTGTGGAGAGAAGGGTTTGTTTTTGTTTTGCTCCACTAATCGACACATTTGGGTGATGCTGGTGTAAATAAAATGTTTGAAGTGTATCCACAGATCTACCTGACTTCAGTTTAACAGTGTCGGCATACAGTTTGATAGAAATTGCTGTCCATTGAGCTTAATTAACCTGGCGAGCTAACTTTTCAGCACTGGTAGAGCTGATAGAGAGCAACTGGTGCGCTGACAAAACTTTCCGGGCAAAACTCGCGCTACAGAATTTCTATTTCACGTGTTTGAGTAGTAGACATAAACAGCTGTTTGTCGAGGACTGAAGTCCTGTACCGAACGGTTCAATACAATTACACGTATTCTTACACCTCTAATAGTATGTCAAAATGTCGTAGTATAATATGTCATTAAAAGTCATAGTATAACATGCTATTAAAATGGCATAGTATAGTATGCCATAAAAATGGCATAAAGAACATCATAGTATAGTATGTCATTAAAAGGGTATAAAGCTTATAATAAGAACAGACAATGTTATGTTAGCATATTTGTGAGCAAACCTCACCAAAAAGTTTCGACAGAGTTTCGGGATATGAATACATGCAGGCCCATTGATTGTCGTGTTAAAAAATGTATATCCCGGTCATTCATTGATATCATAGAGATGTGGACTGTACAAATATCTATCCCCATACTAATAGATCATCATTATAATGCCTTTTAAAAGCCAGCACGGAGAGATGTATAGTGTCAATTTAAGTACACAGCTCATATCAGTATAATATTTCCCTATAAAATAGGGAATTAAGCTACATGAGATGTACAGGTTAATGTCTCTCAAGTCACTGAATGTATTTTCTTGCTGTGAGGGACCGATTCTGGGATCAGCTCTGCTCAATAGAGCACAACACAGCTCAGCTTAGTTTGATACTCCAAAATAAATGGTATCCAAACAGTCCAGCTGGACGGGGCCTGCCTGGATCACCTCCATCCAGCACCTCATTGTTGGGTTTTATCCCCATGGAAACCTTCCTGCAGCCATTGCTGACGTAAAAGGCTGGTGTATGTGAGGAAGTTAGGTGCCTTAAGGCTTGTTTTCTGTTGTTGTTTTCTCAAGTCTGCTGGCCTCTGAAAAGGTTTGTTTGACGCTGATTTACATGTCAAGGCCCCTCTCAGACCTGTGTTCCCCACCACCCGGTGGAACAAGCCTCTTAGACAGCTCAATCTAGAGAAGCTCCCCTCTGCCAGGCCTCACATTTTGGGGAGCATTACTGTTGGCCTGTCAATCACTTCTTATCGACACAGTGCATAGCCTACTATATAGTATCTAGTCTGTGCATTTTTGCGAATTTTACCTACAAAGTGTCGTGGGGACTTTCTTCACTGCAAAAATTACTCTTTTAGTTGCTGTCTTTCTCTATCAGCTTTTCTTCAGCCTTTCAGCCTTTCCATGTACGCGTATCTAATGCTGATGCATGCTTTTTGTGGTCTTTGTATGAGACATTGAATGCATCCGTCTGAAAGACTGATTTTGCAATTTCCCTGTGGGCTCAGATACCTGCTTTTAGAAGTCTTCTGAAAAAACAGGAAGATGATTATGAATAACTCTGCACCTGTTCCATCTGCCACAATCCACTGTTCAGACTCTATCACATCTTAAAAGCCAACATTTTCCACATCTCCTGCTGCCTGTTGTCTTTTTATTTTTAAAACCTCACTTTTCCCCATTGGGACATTCACTCGTACTTTTAGCTCTCTTATGCTTAGATTTGCACTCGGTGCCGGTCCCAACAAACTTCACTCCTTACTCACTCCATCTCTTTTTGTTCTCTCTGTGCAGGGCAAGCATTGTGCAGAAGAGAGTAATCAATTTCCAGGATGAAGGCCCACTCACCAAGCGAATGTGTGAGAAAGGTAGGCTTCTTTTATTGACACGGAATAAATCATTTACAATTAATTTCTTATTCCTTCAATCTCCCTGCTGTTACTTTTTGTTCCTCCCCACTTATAGTCTCTTTTTTATCTTTTTTTTTACTCTATTTTCTTTCTTTCTTGTTTTTGAATTTCAGTCCTCTCTGCCGTTATGTTGTGGCATGTGAGTGATTGTAAATGAGTGTGACCTCCTGACTGTGCACGACATTGGATGTCACACTGTGCAACAGATCAAAAGAACTGTGCTACACATCCTTTCCTTTTCTCATGCCCTCCCTCTCTCTCTCTGCTCCCCACTTTATTAAACCACCCATCTTCTGTATGATGGGCACCACTCTCATCTGCTCCTTATACTAATGAGCAATCTCTCTACGCCTATCTCATGGTCTTCTGTATTTCTCTCTCTGGGTCTTTTACTTTTCCCCTCATTACTGTACAGAATCCCTGTATGGAGAAACTACAGAGAAACCTCTGCTCAACTGTTGTGCCTGTGGAACAGCAAAGTACAGAGTGACCTTCTTTGGAAACTGGTCAGAGAAGATTCATCCCAAAGACTATCCACGTAAGCACAAACTCCTCTGTTCTTTGTCTTGTGACCTTAGCTTAATCACACATTTAAAGTGTGCTGATATTCTATTTTTCCCCATGAAAAGCCCTAAAGCAGCAGTGAATTGATCATGATAAGTATTTCCAGTGTAGCCAAAGCCTGTTATAGTTTATTCCATAGACTACCATGCCATAGACCTCCTGCTGCTGTAAATACTCGCTAGCTCACCACATCTGCAGTTAAAATTAGTCCCCGACAAATGCACTATTTACTCTTGTTTGAGTAATGTTTGCTTGAAACGGTGCCCAGCTGTTTTAGGAAATGATTTAGCCTTTTAGAAAGTGAAAGTACATATTAATGACTTGAATATGAATGATTGGGCTTTGGGTGAGTCATGGGTGCCGGTAGTATGGGGGGCCAAGGGGCCATTGCACCCCCACCCCCCCCCGCAAAAAACTTTACGGCCCTATCCTACTTTCATTTTAAGGTTGTGAATCACTATATCCCCGCAAATGCCCCTGTATTGCAACACGGCAACAAAAGACGTTTCAATCATTTCCGTCCGCCCCGTGTATGTCGAGACTGGAGGGAGTCAAAAGTGTTTTTTACTCTTCAAACGTGCTCCGTCTCAGCTGTGTCTCACGTAACCACAACCGGAACTGAAGTTTATTTAGCCTAGACTTCAAGTCTATTTATTTCGACATTACGTGCATAAACGCAAGGATTTGCGATGCGCAATAAAAAAAGCACTGAATAATATATTTATCCACATTTTGCAACCGGCGGAGCAGAATGTGCTGTGGATCTTTATCCAATCATAATCAACCATTGTGTAGCCTAACTCAAATTAAATCAAAGGGATCTGACATCCAGCCCGCTACAGTTTCATAAGGAACCAAAAATATTTTTACACTTCTCAACTGGTGGGCTGCCCCTCGCCGGGTGCATCGTCCGGTGCGCCGTGAGTGACCGAAGTCTGCTTGGAAAGGCCCGACCGTGAGTTTTACAGCACCCCTCGCCCGGACCTCGCTGCTGTCCAGTGCCGTTGAGTTCTCGCTGCGCAGTGCGCCCTCTCTCCCTGTGGGAAGGGACCGGATTCCCGGCACGACTGTCAATCGGAGCCGACTGTGCTCAGTGCGAGGGGTCTGCGGCGATGTCGGCACCCCTAATCATTTAATATGCTTATGCTGTGTGACTTTTTGCCAGCAGCATTCATAACCATACAATCTTTATGATTAAATTGTTTACTAGAGCACCAAGTTCTTCATAGATTTAGACTTGTAATTTTGCTCCCAAAGAGCACCAGATTGATGCATTTAACTTTAATATGTTCAAAATCGTCCGAGGGGAGCAGTACACCAGAGTCTCTCAAAATCCTGCCGAAAACACTGTATTAGGTCATCGAAAGCTGCCCCCCCCCCCACACTTCAAAACTCATTCCGGCGCCACTGGGATGAGTGCCATAGACTGGGAATTCGGAACGTATTGAGAAACGGACTAACATGTTGTTGATTTTGGTCTTTTAATCGGATTTGTTGACAGTAACAAAAATCGGCAGCCTTATCCTGTAATCTTGATTGTAGCACCGTACCCCCAAAATCTCTAGGATATGTTCCCGACATGTGGGTGGTTTAGCCCCGGTACTTGCCTCTCAATAGTGATGTGTGTGGTTTGCTACAGTAAGGTACTACGGTTGAGTGTGATGTGTGTATAACCTTGAGCCACACTATCAGGATGTGAATAGACTTAAGGATTACACTGGCTCTCTTGTCTAAGTCAGGTTCTCGCCGGTCAGATCAATATACTGATTAGAGTGGAATAAGATAAACCCTGAGATCGAAAGGAGCTCTAATTTACTGTCTTATGGAGGGGGTAGTTGGTGTGTGACTCACTCTCACACACAGATACGCAAACACACACCTCGCAGATAGATCAACTTAAAAGAGGATAGGGCAAGCTGTGTGGTGTCTGTTTCATCCCGACTCGGAGGCTGTTACAGTTGGATTTCTCCTTGCACAAAGTCATATCCTAGGTAACCAGTTATTATAGCACACTGCACATTTATGCTGGACAGTATTATTCACTGACTACAATACAGTAAGCCTCATTCGAGCTCTGATGATACTTTCAATAATAAAAAAAAAAATAGCTATAAGTAAACTTGGTCTGACTTTTCCTTTCTGGTGCAAGTAGTACTCAGCCATTTTTTGATATGCCACTATGTCACATGTCAGCCCTCTATTTTTAACATATGTCCTTCAAGTGTACGAGCCTTAGACCATTGTGGTAACACACATTGCAGACCAAAAATTCACTGTAAAACAGGCCAACAGGACTGTTTTATTTTTTTATTTTTTTATTTTTACTGCAGACATGATAACCTTGACAGTTCTATTTTCTTTCTCCCTTTCGTCCCCATTGTAAGTCATGCAACAATGCATGGCTATTCAACCCAAGCGCCGGCAGCTCGCTCGGACAAAGGGAGTATATCGAGACAGAGAATGGCCTGGTTGTCAACAAACCATTTTTTTATGGGATTAGTGGGAGATAGAAAGGGAGAAAAAGAAAAGGGAGCGAGTTTAACATTCATTTATTGACTAAATAAAGAAGTACCCTATCATAGTCAATTTCCTCTTACACAAGGGAAGCAATATATTGAAGTCAAGACTGAAACCTATACACCAAAACAACAGCTGCCTTCCATCTCCTGTATACTTAGCCTAGCAACACCTACTTCCACTTGACAGAATAAAAAGTGTTTTCGTACGATTGCATATGATGCATTCACAAACAACAAGGAGAGAGGAGAAAGATCTTGAACACCACAGCTACATTCCTTTTAAATCGGAACACCCACGTCACCGTTTAACCGTCCAATTAATCTATTTTATGTGCATGGTCCCCTATAAATAAACAACAAAATAATACATTCAACAGTTATGTATTTTCTAGCATCTCTACACTACAACTGTGCATCATTTGTGTATGACATCATGTCCAAAGATTCTGTTTATTTACAGACAGCTGGCAATACACAGAACAATGTTAGTACGCAAAAGGGATGTCCAGTGTAATTCTTAATTTGGGGAACAACATTGTTGAAGTCAAATCTCTGATGCTGGAAAGCACAGTTTACTTCTGTCTACATCAGATGCACAACAATCTTGTTGACCTTTTCCCAGGTGCACCACTACTTAATCAGAGGTCTGTTGAATGTTTCTGTCTGTTAAGTCTGCAAGTATTGTTCTGAGGTCCAGTAATGCTCTATGTAGAGAGTCCTATTGACATGTAGAGAGAGGTCAGATGGGCCAGTTATATCATTATGAGGCTCCATATTCTTAACACAGCCCTGTTAAATTGTGGCAGGTCATTAAAAGACACTTTGCAAGTCAGCATATATAATTTCATTGCTTTATTTCTCTCCCTTGTATCTCATAAAGAAAAACATTTCCACAAATTGAAGATGGTCACCAGCTACAACACTGACCACAAGCACTAATCCATACTAAACTGCATTTAAAAGGATAAGTTACACACACCATTGAAGTATACTAATACGGCCTCAACCTTAGGCGAAAGAACCTGATGATGTATATAAAACTGTGAACCGAAGCCATAATGTTAAAGCAATTTAGTCATTGGCAATGACTCCCTGTCTGCCAGGGTCAGACATTTATGAAAGTTTGGGGCACAAATAGCCTTAAGATTTCGTAAAGGACCATAAACAAAAAATATTAAACAACTAATTATGGTTGAAATAATCTTGACAGTCAAGACAAATATGGATTGATGGGAAAAAGGCATCCTCTGCTTCTGTAAGCCACCATTTCATAACATTGCTTCCATACTTAAAAAGACTGAAAGGCCTACCTAAAATAGAGATTTTTTTTATCCAGCAGCAAAATGCAAGGCAGCAACCATTTCCACCTTGTCAGACTACAAACATCCACAACTCTTCGAACAGAATAGAAACAGCCACCACTAACCTCCCCTCAGATCACCATTTTTAAGGTCGGAGCTGTCAAGGTGCTTCCCCATAAACTGCAAGGCAGATAAATGGAATGCACCAAGAGCACAAAAGCATTTAACCCATTGGCAGCAATAAGAAAAGGGCACCTTTCACTGCTAAAAACATATCCAGATCAGGCCCTAAGAGATGAAAGACATTGTTAGTCTGGGTTCTTAAGGCAGACCGTTCCAAATCATTGTCATCATTAGTCTTTAACCAGGACACCAGAGGAGTTTGAAGGCTCTGTGCAGGCTCTGTTTTATTATTTAATTTACATTTTTATGCTCATTTCATGGATGCAGGAAGTAGAGGTGCTGAGGGGGCTGCAGCACCTCCTAAAAAAACAAGGTATTATAAAGACTATCAATTGATAGAAAAGTTTAAACTTAGTGTTTAAACTATGGGCTAGTGTTTCCACTTTCTTACTGGGATGCAGGCTATGTGTAGTACACAAGTGTTTGTGGTGGGAAAGTGGATTTGCTTTGTTTTTTATCCGTTTATTATCATATGCATTAGGCCATTATAAGATTCTTTGTGATGCAGACTCTATCGTGCGTGAAAACATTTACTGGATTCTCTACTAACACTGACAAACAGAGTGATGGCTGACCCAGCGTGGGTTGAATGTGCATCTGCAAGTCCGCATTATATTACGTCTTGTTTATGAAATGTCTATAACGTCACTGCACTGCATTTTCATAAAATAAAATGATAATCTGGCCTTGGGTCACATCTCTCGCTCGCATTCAGGCGCTCTTCCTCTCCTTGCAGTTCTTGTACTTATAGAACTGAAGTAACATCTGGGGATTTTTTTTTTTATTGTGATGAGGGCAAAGATGTACTGTATGGACTCTACGCAGCCGGGGACATTATTTTAATACATGTTAATCGCTCAATAAACTACAACTACCAAGTAGAATAGCGATGCGCCTCACACACCAGCAAGAGCACACACCCTCACCTCAAACAAGCAGCTAACACATGCATCGCACTGGTGCTACTGCGGTAATTTCATTCATCGCAATTTTTTCGTAGCACATGCAAGTGTACAGCCCTAATTGTTTGGATTATAAAATATAATGGCCAGTATGAATTACTGCACAGTCATAGTAATTTACCTTCAGCAGCTTGTAATTTCTCACAGTTTTGATTGCACCTTAATTATCATTTTGCCTGTACAAGAGCCTATAGAGAAAGTGAGGGACAACTAGACATTTCTAAGATATCATTTCAATGCTAATAAAAGCCTAAATAATAATTAAAAAAAAACATTTACTACACTCAAATGCTCTCTGATGGACCAAAATATACATTTTTAACTGAATCTCGTGGATATGCAGATTGACCTTTATACTACTTTTCACACATCTTGCCCTGTTGTGTGTGATTTCTAAGATTGAAAATTAGCCAACACTCAGAAATTGTACACCTGCTGCAGTTCAATAAAAATGAACTCTCCTCAATATATTTTGAAAGAAACATTAGGTTATTAGTATTTATCTGAAAACGTACTACTTATGCTGATAATTAATACCTGCAAATGACATTTACCACCACCATCCATCCATATATGGCCATTATCTCAAAGCAACATCATGTTGAATTTCCATTATAACTTCACAGGTATCATGTTGATTGCTACAAATGAAGGGATAGGCTACATCAAACTAATTAAAACTTTTGATTAACATTGACGTTGCTGAAAAGCCAACAATGTGTTTTGCAGATACAGCCTGGGACACAGCCTTGACAGCTGAAACACTTTTACCATCACACATTTTACTATCTGCTCGCTTAAAGCCCTACATCTTAAAACCATTTTCAAAAAGAGTTTAGCTCTTTTTCTCTCACTTTAGGTGAAAAAAACAAACACTCACATGCACATTGACAACATAAAGTTTTTAACAGAGCAATCTAATACAGGAAGTTGAATTGCTTATGTTGTGCTTTTATTTTGGTAAACCCATTCTAATCACTCTGAGGTCCACTTCCGGGAGGCTAATTTTCACAGAATGCAGCCACAGGTCTCCAGCTGCCATCAATTACCTGGTTAAGCCAAACCAAGTGGCCAGGGAAGAGAGGGGTGTAGGTAGTGTGGTTTCTTTAAGTTTGATTGGTTTGATATTTCTTCAGTTTATTATGCTTTCTGTTTAACCTATATTAGACCATAGTCATGTGTATTCTGTATATAGTAATATTGTGATGGGTAATTTGTAAATACATTTAGTCAATCTATTTGGGGAGTGTGTATGTGCTCTTTACTGTTGGGAGGGACCACTGGTAGATAGGCCAACTGGAAAGGCAGTGAAATTGTCAGCGCAAGGTGGGAGTCAGGATGAGTGTTTCTTCAACTTGTAACAAGGTCATGCCAAGCTTCAGTAAGACAACAGGTCAAGAAATATCAGTCTCCTGAGAACAGCGAAATGTGTTGGTCAACATCTACCTGACTTTAAACAGCAGCCGGTCCACCACTATGGACACTAGTCCTATGATAGCTGATAAAATCATCCTTCTATATGCTTCCAAGTGTTCATCCAGATCTCAGTAAAATACATTTTTTTATTAAGTAACAAGTCATGGAAAATAAATGTCTTATTTGAAAGTGGTTCTACAATAACATTAGTCATGCCTGCAATGTCATATGAAGAACTGTTTACGTTTCTACAATCTACTACAGAGATACTGCAAACACAGAGATTAGATTATCAGAGCGATTAATCTTTGTTCAGACTCACTGCGAACCAGCAGAAGGCAGAAAGGGTGACTTAGAGAACAGCAGAGTAAGGGCTGGGCTATAGAGATGAGAGGCAGACCTATGACCTATTTGAGTGAACCTCACCTTGACCAAGCAAGTATTCAGACAAATGGTGAAGATAGTCATGTAAAGATAACAATAATCTTTCAGTTTGGTGAGTAACTGTCCAAAGCAACTGAAGTTTATGTCTTCAAAACCACGGATGGTAGCCCCACCAGGACTCAAGTGATCATTTTATGTTGGTTGGGGCTGTAAAATCATCACATTGGGGGATAATATGACAGTATGGGGGGTAATGAAGGAATAAGAGACAACCAGTTTCTGTGCTGTTGAGGTAGACATATCAGACCACAGTGAGATAGTAAGGATACCTCAAAATGACCTGTAAAAATCAATACTAGATGAACAGCTGTACTCCATGCCTTTTTATGCCTTACACAGCAGTGGAGGTTACAGCCAGGCTTTAGCTTCCACCGTCTCTAATTGTGTAAGGCTCAAGTTTGCCTCAGCCTGTGCTGTCACCTCTGATGGATCATCATATATATCTTACCACTGCTGCATTTTCTCTATGCTTACAGGTATAGAGGCAGATATAGAGCTCCACATTTTTCTTTTTTTCCATGGGCACATACACCTTTGCCCCGAGCGATAAAGATACAGAGAGGGAATGAAAGGATTATGAGTGACCATAACATTCAAGTAATACACTGTAGGGGGTTTGCAGCAACAAGGATTAATTTTTAGACTGAAAGAAATTAGTTTTTCAATAAATATGATGCGCCAAAAGAGGTGTTTGGTCTGTCAATTAACAAAACTAATGTACCAATCAACTGATGGATCATCATGGGCATCTCTAGAGCGGCGCCTCTAAAGGGGCAACAACGATCTGCTAATTGAATGAGTAAGAGATAACTTTGGGAAACAGTTTGGGATGTCCAACTAATGCTATATTGTCTTATTTCACCAGGTCGGGCCAATCACTGGTCAGCCATCATTGGTGCCTCCCACTCTAAGAGCTATGTGCTGTGGGAATATGGTGGCTTTTCTAGCGATGGAGTTAAACAGGTAGCTGAGCTGGGATCCCCTGTCAAAATGGAAGAGGAGATCAGACAGAAGGTAAGATTCTCCAGTACTAAGAGATGATTGATGTGCTGGACATGTTGTGTATAAAGTATGGAAAAGAATCCACAAAAAACATTGATGTACATATACATTTTTTGCAAGATATACAGTCATGGTATTTAACAAATGCACGAGTTTATTCTTTGTTCTTTCTGGGAATATTGTGCCTCGACTAAAACTAGTAAGAGATGAGTTGCATAACACTGCAGGACCCTCAGAGGATGTTCTAGGGTGTGCACACCTGAGTTCAGCATGGGATGAATTGCTTTGACATTGTTGTCCAGATTGATTAGTGCTTTCAAGCATCTACGCTATTCTTAGACGGCCTCCACATCTACTGTGTACACAACCAATACACAGGATCTGGGGTGGGCGGGGGGTAACTCTGTAGGACCTAGTTTGGATGTTGAAAGAAAAGGTTAGAAGGAAATATAACTTTCCGGTGTGTCATGAAATGAGGCCAATTATATATGCCTCCAAAAGGCTCAGCATTAAATTCTTGCATATAAGTTCATCTTTGATCTGACTTTGGGGCTTGATATGACCCTCATCATGTTCAGGAGGTGCTTTGGAGATTGCATCCACAGGAAGTAGCTGTTATTTCTGTCATTAACTCAGTGATAATAAGTAATCGATTCCAACTAGGTTGGGTTATATCTCCCTATACTGTGCCCAAGGGAAATTTTCTCTACTTTCACATTTTGAACTGCCTTTCACAGCTTTCACCTTTCTTATACATATTAAATTACAATTTTTTTATATATTCATTTTGCCCCATGTTCTTTCTCCCTCCTTGGCCTCTCCTCGTTATTATTTCCACAAACAGCATGGCATATCTTTCTTCTTTCCTCTTCTCCATGGCTGCCTCTCTCACTCTTAGAATAACCCATGCTGGCAGAGCAGATGGTCCTGCAGAGTGCTTATTGCTGGCTAATATTGAAGACCTGGAGTCACAGCAGATAATGAGTGCATAGTGTGAGCAATGGGGTCTCTGTGTCATTGCTGCCCTCCCACTGCTAATACAGGCAGCACACTCCTTTTTTTTCCTGTATTCTCATCTCTCGGCTTGGATCATTAGAAGCGTTTCCTTTAAGCTGTGAGGTGAGAGTGAAGTGGCACTAGATTTGATTGACCAGTACAGTAAGTGCTGAAAAACATACAATTTTAATAGTTATTTATGATTGAATGTTGCGGTGTTCGCAGTTAACTTGCGATTATTTCTGGAGCACATGAATAATGAGAATTAATTTACCCACACAATCAATCATATATGCCTACCCAGAGATCAGTTACATAAACCAAGAGGGACAACCCTCTGCTCTCTATATGCGAGTTGAGGATTGTATACAGGACATACAACAGTTAGATTGTGCAGTTTATCAGCAGATACGGTGAAATGATTCAATGGGAAGAAATGAGGCATTTTCCTCACCACCCGCGATCATATCATCGCCAAATGTGGCGTGGCTCAAGCTATGGTTGTCGAGAATAATTGCTCCATATTGAAGTGGGACTGGCTGACACAAGAATGGAGGGTGTTGATTACCCAGGCGATCAATAAAAATCCTGATTAGTCTGATACTATCAGGCTGCATGCTATTCTTCACTGCCTGAAAAATGCCAATGAGAAATCAGCCTTTTACAATACTGTACATGGCTTAAAGGGTAACTTTGGTATTTTTCAACCTGGACCTTATTTTCCCATGTTTTTTTGTCTAAGTGACTAATAGGGACAACAATTTCTGAAATTGGTCCAGTATCGTGGTAAAACGCTGTAACCAGCAGCCGCGAGACGAGCTGCGAGGGCAAGTGAGCAGCGTTAATGTAACGTTACGTCCACTAAAAGTGCTTGTTTTTGCCTCTGACAGGCTCAGATTGTTATTATAAGTGTCTGACAACATCATGGAAAGGACCCTACAGAGAAATAAAACATTTTCTTTACCTTTCGCTTCATCTGGTCTGTTTGTCATTGTGTTTAACCAAATCTTGCTCAAGGAGAAGTGAAATCTGAATAACCGTATACTCTAGCTCAAATAATTACAGGCGGCCGTCAAATTCAAAGACCTCATCCACATTGTTGAAATCATTTAAATATTCAGCCATGACATTGAAAATATTTTAGATAACACTAAGCTACGCTTTCTGTATTCCAACGTATCAAACTCTGCCCGGCTGGCACATGCGTTTCCCCCATGGATGTATTCCACTATTCCACCGTTGTCTTCCGGCAACACGTCACCTCGCTAGATTTCAAAACGAGACTTCTCCTTGAGTGAGACTCTTTCTTTAATGTCAGACACTTATAATAACAATCAGAGCCTGTCATGGCAAAAACAAGCACTTTTAGTGGAGGTAAATGATGGTGCCGGTTTGCCCCAATAGCACCACATTGCAGCCTGTGAGCAGCTGCCGTCTACAGTGCTCTCCCTCAATACTGGGCTAATTTAAAAAATCGTTGTCCCTATTAGTCTTTTAGACACAAAAACATGGAAAAATGGGGTCCAGGTTGAAAAATATTAAAGTTACCCTTTAAGTAGTGCCATTTATGTGTGTTTGTTGCCTGAGTGTGTTTGTAAGTGGACATACAATAGGATTGTACTGTAAATAGGTGATTGGACTGAGCTTTTGTCATGTAATTTTGCCTCACATGACATTAGGGTTCTTGGTAGTTACTGTTCACAGCTGCTTTGATACCTGGAAGCTAAAAAAACTCTTTTGTTGCCTTAGACAACTAGCACAAAGGTTCGTTGTATCCACCTTTATACAACTTAGACATCATATAGAGTCTGTCATTGTCCTTGAGGTAAGGAGGCTTGGTGAAGGAGGCTCCCTCGTTTAAACTGTGCAGCTTCTCGGTAAACGCTGACGCAAACAGAAAGCTGATTCTCTTTTGTGTCAGGTGGAGCGTCAGGGGGAGCAACTAGCGATGAATGTAAAATTTATATTCATAGCCAGGCTCCACTCCAGCCAAAGGGTGCACTGATCAGAGTGTTCATACAAAGTTTCATTTGCAGAGCCAAGCAGGCATGCAGACCGTGCAAACATGTGCGCACACACACATACACGGAGCCCTCTTTGTCCTGCTCATGTCAATTCCCAGTTTGATGGCTTTATTTTATTTCTGAGTTTGTCACCCTTTCAGAGCGTGGACAAGAGTGTGCTGCACCATCTGTCTTGCTGTTACTGCACCATCAGATGTGTGGTGCATGTTCCTGTCCTCTGGGAATAGATGCGTCTTTAGAATCAGAGCTTTATTAAACTACAGACGACGGTGGTAGTATTTTGTATGGTCTTAGAATTTCCCTTTTAAAAGACAGTTTTGTATATTTAAAGGACGAGTAATTATGTGACATGCATAATTTGCTAAATTTAATTTGTCTATCCCATACCAGCATGCTGCTTGGCCCCATAGACGCAGTTTGAACTTTAGGGTTGTGGGTTCACAAAAAAAATGGAAAGGAAATGTAATGTGTTCAACAGAGGCTTTTTTTAGACCAAAATTAATAATCAGGCACCAGCAGGTGCATTTTTATATCCCGACTAATATGCCCAATGAGTGATGGAATATTGCGAGAACATAGAACCGCAAAATCCGACAGTAAACCAGAGATGAGCCTTGCTCGTTGATAGACCTACAGGCTACGATAGGCTACACGGTGGTGTCTAATAGCATACATGTTAAAACACAGAGGTATAGTGTATTGGGATGCTGTGTGTACATATTACTCCTAACTGAATGGGACGCGAGCCGTCGCCAGCGACAAATTCAGTTTGATTGCATTGTTTCCTATTGGGATGTCCTAACCTGCCGTGACTGAGGCAGCGCTGTGCAGTGCAATGCCATTTGGAGGTGTACTTTTATGTTATTGTGAGCTTCAATGTTATTATAAGTAAATAAAAAAAACACAAAAAGTTATTGTTGGTTTCTTATTCTGTCAATAATAAGACACAACAAGGTGGATATTATTCATCATTCAATCATTAGTTCTGTATTATTATACCCCCACGACAACATAGTCGGGGGTATATAGCGCTCTGTCTGTTCGTCCGTCCGTCCGTCCGTCCGTCCATCCCTTTCGTTTCCGGAGCAGAACTCGGAAACTATTTAACTTAGGAACTTCAAAAGTGTGTATGGTGTGATGGTTGACAGTGTGGTCTAGTTGTGCCTTTTGGGGGTTAGAAGTCCAGGGTGCCCAAAATCTTTGAAATTTTGGCCAAAAACTGTGATTTTTTTCAACTTCAATTTCGTTTCCAGAGCAGAACTCGGAAATTATTTAACTTAGGAACTTCATATTTGGTATGATGGTTGACAGTGTGGTCTAGTTGTGCCTTTTGGGGGTTAGAAAGTCCAGGGTGCCCAAAATTTCACAAATTTTGGGCACCCTGGACTTGAGGAAGGTGAGCTACAATGTGCTCAATAGGCTAATTCCATTTGTTCCTAAAGGGCAAAACCTTTGGCCCTACTTTAGTAGGGGTCAAGCGGTGAGCGGGGGCATGTGAGCCATGTACCCTTTTGCCTTGTTATGAAAGATATAGATAATATTTAAATCCCTACATGCATTTTTTAGCTACGGCAACTAGGGGGTTCAGTGAGCTCCAGCGCTGCCAACGCAACGCAAACTGCGCCTATGCTTTGCCCGTTCATTTCAGTCCTTACTATGTAACCCGCTGTTAATAAAAATATGATTGCATGTCCTTCAACCACACAGTCTCAGCACCTCTGCACCGCACACAAGCAATCATGACGCTATGCCACTCATCATATTGAAACAGCTTGAGATTATAAATGTGACAATTACTGCCCTTTTTAAGAATTCATATATTGAAATGAACAGTATAAATGTACAGCGCAGTGGACGAGAAGGCGCTTTGATTTGATTTATGATAGCTTTCCACCAGAGATTCAGATAAAATTAGCATTTGTTTAGAGTGCCCCTCTCTTAGTAAGTGTATTATGTTAAATGGGTGATATGTCTTGAGGTTTAGTGCATACGGTAGTTTGAGTGGGTGAGTTACAGAATGTAATGCGGGATCCATTTTTACATTTTTCCTGACTGTTAACAGATGTGCAATGCTGTTGCATTTGCCAAGTACAAATGTTCTTATCTGAGGACTTGGCAGCACAGGGGTGTTGCCTGGGTCCGTTGTTGTTGTCCCTCCTTTAATGTCTGAGGTGATTTGAATATGCATTCAGTCATTACAGAAGCTCAGTGTGTCACTAATGAGAAGTTTAATGAGACTCTCTCCATGGACCAGCGACCAGGGCCAAGGCCTCAGACGGATTATGAAATCTCTTATTTCCTCTCGCAGCATGGGACGTTTTTCATTATTGCACAGTACGGACGCTTGCGGAATCCTCTATTATCCTGAGCTCCACAGCTGTGCTACAGAGCAGCGACAACACAACTCAGAGAAAAAGAGACATTACAGATTAATGACAGGAAATACTAATAGATCTGTGTCACATGATACAGCTGTGTTCCTTATTATATTGTCTGGCATCTTTTTAGTTTTACAACATGCGCAGATGATACTTTCATGGATCATTCAAGTGACTGCTGGCATATCCCTTGATTTCTTTTTGAATCTAAGAAGTCAATGCAGGATATTTCTGAGCAGGATTCATATAAAAGTTTTGTATAACTGTAATGCCATTTGCTATGTATTTATCACAGTCAAATTGGCAAGTTGATGAAAGCTCTTTCACAGTCTTCGAGGAGCTTTAGAACTGACTCGCGCATTTAGTTTGCAAAATGAGCAAAAGAACAACAGGTATTATGGAAGAAAATGACAGCTATTTGTTAATCTTTCTCCCTCTGCTTCTCTCTCTGTGCACTTTTCAAGGATTCAAATGATAATTTTGCAGTTCAGCTGTCATGAGAACAGTAAGGTCTGCCATCTGTAAGTGGGAGGTCTGCAGTCAGGAGCGTGGGTAGAGAATAATAGATATGCAGGTTCCTTTGGGTCCTTGACTCTCACTGAATGAGCAGGTGTGTTTCTCTTTGTATACAGAGAACCACTTTTCACTCCATAGAAATCTGTATTTCCGATGTGTCTTTGGCACACTTTGTTACCTCTTGTATTGGCATTGACCTGTCATACATCTGATCAGATTTTGTTATGGAGGGAGAAATTATGTATTTAGTAGAGGCTCAGGAAGAAGAGCTACTGTCCACTGCAAACTTTTTGATATGAAGTGGCATTTAAAAATGTTCCTCCTAATCAGCGTGCCATATCAACATTAAGGTTAACATTACGTTTAATTATAGCACCACATCAAAATTTAAATCTCCAACGGATTTGTGGTGAAATAACACAATTGGTCGGCCGAGTGTTTGAGTTTCCTCATTGGCTGTTGCTCTTTCAAAATGAGAAGGCGGGGAATGTTAATAGTTAACCGTTAACCGACATTAAGAATTTTTACCGATTAATGCCATCGGTTAAACGGTTCAAAGAAATATTCAAATTTAAATAACAAGCTGAGTACAACTCAGAGGAGTAGTTTGTCACTTAAGGGAGAATGCCTGGTCGACCTTAAGAGCCAACCTTAAGTGAGCCTGAGTCGGCAAGACAAGAGAGCTTGGCTTGGGTTTTAAGGAGTTATAGCATTTATTCACCGACAAATAAACTGCACAGACACTGCACTGCTACGTTCACCGCTACAACACTACCGACAACCCCACACTCACCGCCGCCACACACACGCAGCCCGCCGGGGCTAACGCTAACGTTACGCCGGGCTGACAGACCATATGTGTGTGACAACGGCGAGCACAAAGCCACCAGCAACGCTACATCTCCGAACATAGCACAAGCACACACGGTCTGTTAGACACTCGCTAACGGCAGAATACGCTAGGCAGACACACATCTGACAACCACGCAGTTAAACTAAATGATGCGGTGGAGACTTTTACGACAATACACTCAGCGTCGTGGCTGCTAACTCTCCCGGACGGGTGAACTGGGGACTCAGTTGTCTGTTTTGTGCATACACTGCAGCTGGTGATAAATGATGATTTAATCCTCTTTGTGCATCGGCTTATCGTTGCAGCTGGGCGGCATGTTAGGTACTAAAACCACTGCACTGCTGCATGCAATGCACTAATCTTGTCGGATAACAGTTAATAATCGGTTAACGAGGATCGGCTATTGATTAGAAATTAAATTCAAAATAAGCATCCCTAGCGGGGAACAGTCCTTTATGCAAATGAGCCCGTCCAGTGTGGCGCGTCCGGCTCAAGGAACTTGGACCAAGCTGTTAAACTAGGCGATCTAGTTCTTAAATGAAACAAAATTCAGCAGTGGCATAGCTTATTTCTTGCTTAAAATGTTTTTAGAAGTAGATTTTAGTGGATTGTTTAGATGGAATAAAAGAAAGTTTACGAGCAGGCCGCCATGTTGTTTCCTGTTTGAAACGGCAAGCAGAAAACAAGGGAGCAATCACATGGATTTAACGATTGGGTACGTCACCGCTTGAATGGCCAGTTGAGTGCAGCAGCGCGTCCTCCAGTGTCCTCGCCGGACCTGATGGAAATGTACCACTAGATTTTTAACATTATAGACATGACCACTGATTATTTGTACAACAATTTAGCCACAAATTCACAGACTGACCATACACGGTCCAGCCATATACTCTGTTTTGACCGACTCTTGTTAAAAAATATATTTCTCCCCTAATCAGGACATCAGGACACGTTGAAATTATCACCCTACCAGCCTTCCACCAATCTTGTTCATCAGCAACAAACATAACAAGTTCTGAATCAAAGAAGGCAACAAGTACTAGGCAATCAGAAGCAGAGTAGGGGGCGTCTTCGCAGAATACGGGTGGTGCAAAAAAAATCAATTCATCAGGAGACCACTGTTTGTGTCCCGTGCGCCACGTTTCACTTTCACGTCACAATCAACTGTTTGTTCATGTCCCATGTTCACGTCAAATCACAATTTCCCTTTACAAATGTAGTAGTTTTATATTTGATCTTTGAGATTGAGTGTGTTCGTGAGAAGGATAAAGTGAAGTAATTTAATTTAATCATACCAATCAGTTGTTACTGTCTGCTGATTTCTTTTTCTGTTGTTTCTGTCTGAGGAATACATCCCAGAGTGCTCTCACACCGTGTCATAGCTGGGTTTCATTCTTGTCATTGTTTAACCAACGGCACACTTAACACAATGTCTTAGAAAGAAGCGGTTATGTTATTGCTAGAAAGAGGCTTCATGTGGTGCACATACAAATTTCACTCCATTCACTCCAGTGAATGCATAATTGAGTAACAAATACACCACATGAGCACAATTTGAAACACACTACAAAAGCACATTCTCCCCTAACTAAGTAAACACTTAATAGTTGACATTTTGATAATGAGCCATTGTGAATTTTCTTTTCTTCCCCTGCACATGCCTACTATAAGAACTGATTAGAGCAGACTGAATGACTTGGGTCTAGTTATTTTCTTTCATCATTAAGTCTTGTAATGTCTCATCAAACAACGAGAGATGAAACGGGGCCTCACCTTGATGTCATTCAGAATTGGTTTTTCAACCCCCACATTTGATTCATTTCTTAGCCAACTAATTATCTTGTGCCGCGTTTACTGTATAAGAGGATATGCAGTGGTCCGTGCAGCATGCAAGCATGTATGATGCATCAATGAAATTCACTCCCTTTTATCTTCCATGAAAGGGTGTAGTAGTTCATGATTACTCATTCAGAAAATAATCCTACAGTTGTGTTTGAGATGATTATGATTGTAGAAATGTTTTTGTGACACAATATACTCATAGTACGCTGCATTGTGCTGTATTCAAGTGTGCTTTAGACAAGTGGCTTGCTGAAAGGGGTCAAGCTGTGTAGGGGCCGGGGATTTAAATGCTTTTAGGATTCACAGTGGTTCTGATTTTTCCTCTCGAGTGCCTCTGAGCTAAATCCTTTCTCAGGCATGTTATAATATAATGAAGCATGAAGAAGGGAAACACGTGTACTTAATACTGCCAGGGGTGTAATAATCTTTCAATTTTAATGTGGATTAAGTGATGTAAAACATGCCAAAATGGTGCTGTATGTTGATTTTTGGACAAAGTGATTTTGCATAGTTTTATTTTCTCTTTCATTCATGATAATATTTTTGATAGTGTAAAATGGATGCAAAATGCTACTTCAGTCCTCTGGACATAGCAGAGATGCAGCAGTTGATAAGTCATACATACTACAGGCTCTTTTTCTAACTTTCTCTGTTTCAGTCTTCACTCTCTTCTCTTTCAACATTTGTCATACCCTCGTATTTCTCGTGCATCTCTCTGTGCGCGTTCAACTGCACGAGGTCAGGTTTGCCACAGTTGGAGAGCAATTAGCTATAAAGGGGGCCTCCCAGAGGGTGAAGTCTTGACCCCACCTCAATATCCAACCTTGCCAAACCATGGTGCACCCTGCCAAACCTCAGTGGGTGTAAGAGCACGCAGAAATTCCCCGTAGCTCTTCACCACCAACCCCCCATGGCCACTTCTCGCTTGCTACACCACTCTTCTGTTTGCTGAACATTTTGTATTCTTGGTATCATCTTGGATGTGTGTTTAAAAAAAAAAAAAAAAAAAAGAAGCAAATACCCACGTTTACAAGGGAGTAATTCTTTAATTTCAGCTGGCAGTTTTCCCTTGGCCTGTCAAGTCAGCTTTATGAGCCCAACAGAGATATTCATGTTTGGGAAAACAAAGCTCTCAAAAACCTTAATGCCTGCCTTGGTTCCCAGGACTGTTATTATGATTGCCGAAATCGAGCAGTACAGCCGGAGGCAAGCGCATTTTGAAATGCAGTGGGGTGGAGATAGCCAATATGTGCTTTGTGTATATGCATGTGTGTGTCTTGAGTGTGCACTTGCACGTAGTTTGGGCATATGAGAGGGTTCTTTATTTTTCTCATAATGAAGAAATCAGAGAAACATGTTATCGGTTAAAGAAATAACACTTCCTTCCATAGTAGTTTTCCTACGCAGGTTTTTTTTAATTTAGAGATTGTGTTTGTGGTAAATCTTTATGATTTTTTGGCATATGCATGTACATCTGTTTGCATGTGTCCTCCATTTGTGTGTGTGGTGTGTGTTCAGCCCTTAATGTTGACTTAACCGGTCCTAAGTGCAGCTGGCTGGCTCAGGATAACATACACAGTGACAGCAGCGATACGAGCTGGATTATTCTGGAATCTGAGACATCTTGGCCAGAGGCAGCTTTGATAAAGCCATCCTAGTGTCCAGAGAACTGAGTGGAATAAGAGAGTAGTAGTAGGCGAAGGAGAGGAGACCGGACGCTGCTCCAGTCGCCTCCTGTTTAGTGCATCATAGCATTCAAGGATTAGACACTTGCCTTGTTTGTCTTATTTGGCTACGCCAGAACTTTTCTCTGAATATTTGTCAGTTCCTTTGAGTGTGAGATGACACAGTTAAGGGAAATTAAAATTCTAATTTATGCTAAACATCGGGCTGTTTTGAGTTGGCTTTGTATCCGTAATCTCCAAGGGAAATCTTTCCCCCTTTTATCAGTTATTAATCAAGGCTATTGATGCATCTCTTGTGGTGTTTCATGTGTTTATCTTTTTATATGTATGAGTTTTTTTTATAGTTTATTTATTTGTGAATTCAACTGTCGACGCCTTTTCTTGATGTGTCACCGCCTGTTTGTGTCTATGTGATGTTGGTGCCAAAACTGCTACAGCTTGTAAACACAGAAGTAAGAGAACAAGTTGCGGACAGGGGTTGGAAAACCGTGTCAGAGAAAGGGTTTTAGTGGAGCAGATACCTGAGTGGTACACAGAGACATCACATGCCTCTCGCATGCTTACTCAACTGTAAACAGGTTGTGTGAGATGAAAGAAAGTATTACTCATTTCATTTTCATCCCATCTGTTGGTAACTGCAGCCGCTGTGATTTAGTCCACATTAACGTTGGCCAACATTTGGTTTGTCCATCGCACATAACAACACAAATACTCCCCCTTTTTAGGTTTTTGCAGTGGCAACTCAAGGTGACATATTTAGAGGTCACAACAACAGAACATGTACAGAGCTGAAGTGCTGATTCTCCTGAGTGAGATTTTGGGATATGAAATAAAGACTTCCCTAATCTTTTTTAAGATCTTCATAAGATCAAGGCCGGCTAAATACAATAAACCCTCATAAATCTTTGTGATCTTTTATTCATGACGTGGCCTCGACAAATCTGCTTCCAGTAATGGCTGTACCTGTTATGTTGTCCCTATGTAAATGAGACCATGGCTCTGAAGCCCCCCATTCAATGCAATCTCCATATCATTTGGTAGGTAGGGGACCTGGAGTCTATCTTCCCAGGCATGGGTCAAACAGATGAAGGAGACAGAATGAGATTGACATTAAAGGACACGCATATTTCTGACACACTATAGTTTCATAAGATTTGTCTTGATATTAAAGTTTGCTTTATTTATGTAAGCACATTCATCTTTTTCCATCACTATTATTAGTCAACACTATAGTCGGGAAGAAGGCACTGATTTGTTATCCAGAAACACTGTTTTTGTACCACTACAGCTTTTGCTAATTCCAGGTTATTGCTTATTCCATTACTTTAAGTGCAGCATCTTTCATTTCTAATGTTGCATTATTTTGCCTCAAATGCATTAAAAAGCTCATTACTCTCTCTCTCGAGCTTTCTCTCTGCACCCAAACAGTAATAATAGTTACTCTGTGGGTATGATTATTCTCTGCTTGTAGAGAGAACTAACAAAAACAAAACATTTATGTTATCAGCTTAGGCCGGCTTCATATTGGATGATGGACTTTAAAGTAAGGCTGTCAAAGTTAACGCGTTAACGCAAATTCATTTTAACCACACTATTTTCTTTAATGCATTAACGCAACTTGCGATTCTACGATTGTAGCATGGGCTCCATTTTAGAGCAAGAGTGAAGATACTGACAATATTTGAAACTAGAAAACCTAAGGAATCCATTGGCACCAACCAAGGAAAAACTGGCGTGGTCATTTTCAAAGGGGTCCATTTATTTATATATATATATATATAATTACAAATTTGTTCAAATTTTTGATCTGTTCAAAATGTACCTTAAAGGAAATATTTAAAGGGTATTTAATACTTGTATCAACATGTGAATGGGCAAATATATATATATATATATATATATATCAAAAATATAATTAAAAAATTTGAACAAATTTGTGATTAATCGCGATTAAATATTTTAATCAATTGACAGCCCTATTTTAAAGTCAAGATGAAATTAAAATACCTTTTTAACACTTTTAGATCACATCCCCGGTCATATTGCGTACCTATTTAACAATATATGCAAAAAAATACAAGAAAACAATTTCTTCAAATCTTTATATCAAAACCATATCTTATCTTCCTGTAAAAATCCTGTAGGACGTGTGCTCTTACTTAAGCTAGTACCAACCAGTTTCAACCAATTATATCATATCATCCATCCATCAATCAATTTTCAACTTTTAACGAAAAGGGAGGTGTGTGTGGGAGGCACATCTCGCACTACATTCTAAGCCCGCCCAAACCATGGCAAGCCAGCATGCTTTTCTGGCTATTCGGACCCACAATCCTCTGCGCAGCGGATATATGAGCAAGAGGGTCAAAGTTCAATTGTATGCATACTTCATGCAACAGTATGTACTTTGTTAGGGCAGCTGCAGTATGTACTAAAAATAAAAAATGTGATTTGGAATGTAGGCTTAGTCCTAAGTATGTATGTGTTGTGAGACATTCTGTGCAGTAACTTATCTGCATGTAAAGGTTAACTGGAACAGTGTTACGGCCACTTACACATACATTGTCCTTTCTACAGGCCTTTTTGTGTACTTTGGATAACTTTTAGGTTTGTCTTTAGTTGCTGATTAAAATTGTGATTGATGCAAATGAGAATTCACTATTTATTTTTTATCCCTGGTATTTCTTTCATAGAAAACAAGTGTTCTTAATGTCACTGTGCTTCACACATCTATACTATAGGTATAAGTTCCTGTATATATTGTCTGTTAGGGCGAAATGGACACACATTATAAATTCTGCAAAGAGATATACCTCTGACAGTTTCTGTAGTCTTGCATACTGTGTATCTATGCAAATTAATGTTCTGCCTTTAGCATTTGTTTTTGTTTTTTCCCCTTGGAGGTAATGCTGAGTTAATGTCTCTTGTGAGTTTTGGACTGAATTATGTATTCCGGTGCATAGCTGTGTTTGCTACAGTGCTTCAATAAGGATGTATAAGACGCCACTGATGTTGTATGTATGTTAAACTCATGGACGGATTATACATGGCTTTCATGTGAAACCTCAGGTCTCAGCCTGAGTTGTTAGAATTGTGTTTTCTCCCCAGCAGTGGGCAGTTTCAGGATCATCACACACTCTGCAGTGCAGTACATGTAGCCTCAATGGCCACTGACCTCCTTAAGCGCAAGGATTCTGGAAGTAAGAATGAAAGTTAGCAAAACGGAAGAAAAGCTTGGAGAGCGACAGACAGCCTGAACTGGGTCATCAAAGGCAGTTACCTCAATTCATCTCTAATAATATCCCCTAGCCCTGGGCCCAGGTCTGCTGGAGTTGCCTGTATAATGGCTCAGGCTGCTTGATGAATGAGTGTGCCAGGCACCACTATAGGCTTCCAGGCTGCGCTACGAGGCTCAGCGATTGCCACCGAGGACAACCACGGTCAGCAAATCAATTCACAGCTCTCTAGAGAAGTAGTCAGCGCTTACAAACTCATCTGCCTTAACCACGTACAATTCTCTTGTCACCACGTTTCCTCATGACCCTGCGGGATGTTCCCCCGTCCTGTTTTGAGCAAGATCGCTGTGACTGAAGTGACTTCACCTATGCAGTATATGAACTGCCGCTTATTCTGCAGGGCAGGATATGGGCATGTCAGTGGAGATTTAATTAACACCTGAAGGCTGTGTAAGCCTTTACGCGGTGTGCTGATAACAGCCAGCCTGCATCCCATTGGAATTTCGAAGCAATTTTTTATGTCTATTAATAGTTTGCAGTACGTGCTGGGACAGACAGATCAGATATTCCTGGGCAGAACTTTGATTACAACATCAGAGGAGCTTCTCTCTCACCCAGGGAAAAGGCTCTTTTAGACCAAGAGGGGCTTTGGCTCGCAGCTCCTAATTTCACGTAATTGTGGTCTCCGAGGGAATAGCCGGACCAGTTTGAATACAGAATGAAGTATTCTACCATCTTTAGGCAGAGCAGAATTTCCACCCAGCACCACTCTCCGTGCGCACCGGCTGTGACCGCTCCGTCCTCATCATGACAATTACGCCATTAACGTTATGGTTTCCTTATAGCATTGGGTTTAAAGCTTTTGCTTTTCGCTTTGACACCAAAATCCTTCGCCATCGTCTGTGACTTACCTGACTCCTGCTACTGTGTTGACACTTTCACTTTCAGTTTGTAGCATCCATCTTCCGATTATGTGTTGATAACACATGGCGCTGATACGCGAAAATGAACTAAATTGGTTTTATTTCTGTAAAAAAAGCGAAACCATGGAGGGTATGTAATGTAATTGGTGTGTGCCCGACTACCGCGGCAAGCTTAGTCCATGCCACAATCTTCCTTGTTAGGTTGCTTTTATATATTAAAGTGGTGACAAAGCATATGAATGGCTTATCTGCGTAGTATTGCACTCAGAGAAAAATAAGCATTTCCAATAATATCAACGGGGTGAAAAAATAACAGAGGTATTTGCATGGTAATTAGCATTAATGATCTTTTTAGCATGGGGATTATAGGAGTACGTGCTGCAGCTGATATTCTAAAGGGATATGAAAAAAGCAGAAGCTCCAGCTGTTACCGCTCTACATGGGATGTCTTCCTGCTATTGCAGTGAGTGAAGGGATGTTACCTCCCTCATGCTGTTAGCAGAGCCACCAGGAGCTTTCTAGAAATAGCCATTAGTATAATTTTTCTACAGAAACTGTGTGAATGATATCAGCACTTTCAATAGCGGTCTCTTCTCTGCTTTTCTGGTCAGTCTCAGACTGGCTATGTTGGCATTGGGAACCTGGTCATCTGCGCTACCTCATCTGTTCCCTAGAGCAAGACTCTGGGAAATCATCATTACTGTTTAATGAAAACTCAACCCTGAAGAGTCTGTTTCTATTTCATGGATAGCAGAAGCATTCCAGAGACCTTGTTAATATTGATTAATTCAAAATTTGAATGCACAGTTTCAAACGTGCTCCACCCACGCACATTAGGGCCGCATGATATGAGGAAATAATGTGATGTGCGATAACATTGTTGAATATTGCGATTATATTACTTGTGATAAAGAAACAGATATTAAGGTGTACTCACTTCTATCTGTACATATGTGTACATACATTATGTACATATACATAGACTTATACGTACAACCCAGTCGTATTTTGGTTCTCCAAGACGCAATTAATGTTCTTTTGATTGGCCGCCATTTCATCTCAGAAGTAAACAAGCCTGACTTAGTCCGCTCTACTCGCACAAAGACAGACACAGGCAGCAGAGCGAAGTGAAGTCTCAGAGAGTAGAGCAGACGTAGGCTAGTAACGTCGCTCGCTCAATCACTTTTTTGAGCACTGGCCGAGAACTGGCTGATTGTATTTACTGACCCTACGTAACTCTTTTGCTCCCACAACTCTAGGCACCAGTTCCTCTCTGACATTCGCACTTTAGTCTGCACTCATCTCATGTTGTCACTTCAACCATGCAGAGTAATATGGCAGCACTAGTCTAATAAACCTCAATCGCATGCATGCAGATTCTGATCAATCAGATGATGCCTAACGGCGAGGACTCTGTCTGATTGGCCAGACGGTTGACAGCATGCCGCGTATCAGATAAAATTGTGCCTACAGATAGAATTTAATTTGCCGTTACTATATAGTAACAGTCTTTCGTGATGTGTTTATTGCGCAGGTTGACATTGCGATGACGATAAAAAAACAAAAAAACAACAGCCCTAACACGCTCACACATATACTGTACATGCGTCCACAGAGTCCCAGAAAAGTCATAAAGGTTGATCATGGACTGTTTGTCTATCTTCGGTACAGGGGACATTGGTCATGCACATTCACGTTGGTATTAAGGGCAATTGAAATACATAGTGTAAAGCAGTCAAGCAATAAACATACAATCACACAAAACACAGAAGTCAGAATAACCCTTTCATTTGTTAATCAGCCCATTGGTTATTCACTGTTTAGCAGGTGGATATGATGTGACAGTCCTTTTTGTTTTCAACAGTGAAAGCTGGTAGGGCAGTCTGAGGGCAGGATGGTGTATTCACTCTGGTAGGGTTGAGATTGATCAGCTATGATTTCCTTCGCCAGATATACAGTGTGGTGTTCTGAAAGCAGATTTAAGATAGTTGATTTAGTATTACAGTTTTTTTCTTCTGCAGTGTGAAAGCGCATAGACTACTGTATGGCTGCCGTCCCGCCCATATTCATATTAAACCAATACAAATGTCAGTGGAGCAAGCAGGCGATATTAAACCATATTAACACTGTGACTCTGTTCCTAACCATTTCATATTTGCCACGATGCCAGTTTAAATGCCGTTTCTTGCCTAACAGGGAATTACAAATGCTAAATCAAGCATTGCAAATGAAGGTTCACTGCGCTTGTCAGAACTAGATGGAAATTATTCATGCAATATGAATCTTTTCCCTCCAAGATGAGAGAGTATGTCATCTGCACTGCATGATTTGTCTTCTCTAATGGATACAAGCAGTTCCCTGTTCTGGAAATGACTCCACTGAGCTTTTTACAATCATCTTTTTTCACAACATAAGCCGTTTTGTTTGAGTGGCAAATATATTAAAAAGTAGAAACATATTCAAGCCTAGACAACAGAGGAACTAACAGGAGTAATTTGAACTCACTTACTGTCCAACTCCATACTCTGAATGTCCACCCTTTTAGCAGGTTAACACTCTTATACTCAGAGCATTGAGGCCAAGTGTATTCTTCATCTACATTCAGCTATATTTAGAATTTTTGGGGGGCTTTCTGATGACGTTAGGTATATTTATCCTCTGTTTGCCTTTGTACCCTTGTAGACTTTGATTTGTGCCTTTTGTCTACACATCTATTCAAATAGAAAACACATAGCCACGACCAGAAATGGCAGAGCAGTATATTTGGTAAAATGCGCTCCCCAAAATGCTGTTTAAAGAACAATTTGCTTTCAGGTCATAAACGCAAATCTGTATACATCATGACATGATTTCATGACAGAGACTTGTTTAAGGAGAATGTGTGGTGATTTTAGCATAATGCCCTTGTGTTTTGTGTTTGTGTTAAGAGCTTAGAGGCAGTTTCAATGGAAAGTCGCTGAAAAAAAGGTTTACAAGTTGAATAAAAATTGTATTTTTTCATGACCTTGAAATCATAATAATTACCTTTCACAAGTCACAGCTTTGTTAATGTGTAGCCTTAGGCGGAAGCATCAATTATACAACCGGATTTACACATTTATTAGTCCTGACACTCAGAGAATCATACACACTTTCACTTTACGCTGATATTGTCAGGCACAACAATTCCCTTCAGTTAGTCTTATTCTGAAGTCTTCATTTTTATAGATGATGTATTGTTGCTAGGTGCATGACTGATCTCCCACTATACCACAAGGTCCCTCCGGTATAGCAATCAGTCTTTGTTAACTTAATGAACACAGCTTTGAGGCTGGTTTTTATGTCTGAACTAAGTAATCTTTTTATGAGCTCTTGATCTTATTTTGAGCTTTTATTGCTCTTTTTGGCTTTGCACTTTAATTTTAGCTTTAACGTTCATGCTCCATCTCTTTTCTACTGTCTGCTAATTTGTAAAGTCTTATTAGTGATATAAAACCATGTTAACGGCTACTTAGAGACAAGTATCTGGTATGATTGCTGGAGAGGAAGTAGCTCGGCCTTTCGGAGTCTTTCCAATGAGCTTATAAGGTGGTGTCACCAGTTGAATAATTTTGTGTTGCAACAAATACAACATTCATCTTAATGTCTGCAGTGCATAAGAATGGAGGTTACATTTAATTTGAGGCCTGCCATCTTCATAACTCTCAGCAAGAGCATCTTAAATGTGCATAGATGTGACTGTATTACTAAATAGTCACTCAATACTTATGATCTATATGCCCGCCTTCCTCTTCTCATGTCTAATTGATTTCAGCCTGCAGGCCTGAAGAGGGATCAGGTCATGTTTTCTCTCACCAGTTACAAGTGGTAAATAAAACTATCTATGCTCTATACCTTAATCAATTTCTGCTCTACCCGGTACAAACTCATCTTTAGGGAGGTTGGCTCTATCATCATCTCAGGAATAGGAATAGGAAATTGGGGCTTGATAATGTAATTCAGAATGACACTCCAGTCGTTTTTTCCAGAGGGGGAAAACTGCTTTCAGTAATTTTAATGATCATACTAGACTTGTGATACTAATGACTCTCTAAGAAGACAAAAGCATGAAAGAAAACTGTCATCTTGTGCTGCCTAAGGCACGCATTTCTTTAATAGCCAACTCTTTTCCTGTCTCTGTCTTTATGCTGTCTTATCTAAACTCCCAGTGTTCCTCACTGTCACATTCAGAGCCACTGGAAAAGTAAAACTATGACATTATCTGTCATTTTTGAAGATGATAATGACTACTAAACACATCACAAATTATTAATTTATCACACTTATCTTTTTGCTACAGCTGATGCAGGGAATATAGGCAAAAAACACATTTACACACATCAATAAGTGAGAAATCACAAGATGTGTATTTATAGTAGTCATAATGTGAATGCATGCAAGGATAATGTTTTAGTTGAAAAGCCACCCTGCCTGCCTCCCTGCTTGTGATGAATATCAAACCTGGGGTAGATTAAAATAGTAGTATAGTGGAAAGGAATAAGCATTACATTTGTTTTGAAGACCTCTTTTTTCATCCTCGGACCAAGATGGTGCAACTAAACAAATTCATAACAAACGAGCTAAAATATAACGAAACATAAAACTGAGACACCCTTCACTCCATAGAGAGGCATCTCCATGATGAGAGAATTATGCTCCTTTTAACACTTGTACCAGGGATATGATGGCAAAGAGTACTCCTTTTTTTAGCATCATATTCCCCTCTATCAGTAGTCCCTGTACATTTACACATAGTGTATTCACAACAGGGATGTTTCTGGCACAGTCGGCACTGATTTCCACTGATAGATCTGCTGAAGCAGATCTGGGTGTTCAAAGTTTTGCTCAATGGAAAGACAAATAGAAGAAAAAGCTATTTCTCACTTCTGTGTGTCTGATTTTAACGGAAGATACTGAGAAATGGTACTTTATTAGCACTAATAGATAATTATTATTACCAATATTGGTGAGTTTATGTTTTTTATTCAGTATTTTACGGTCTCTTTTTGTCGTTGAACTGTCAACAATGTCAAAATAACCTATTGTTTGCTAAAGATACATTCCTAGTTGTCTTGTCTTAATTTTGTAGGTGTAGAGGTGTTCAATCAACACCTCTGATACGGTGTCAACTAAATCTGAACAATTTGACCTTCACAAAGATAAGATTTATTGCAGGGCTGTTGTAATGGATTAGACTAGATTAAACGGGTTTACTAGATAAATCAGTAATTCACATTATAATCTAAAACGTGTTTCTTGTTGATATAGTGACTGGTTTGAGGTTAGATCATCCAGCAACTGCGGCAATTATTCACTATAGTGTTATGTTGTGCTTACATTTTACAAACATGAAAACAGAAGCCTTAATTTAAACCACTAAAAGGATTATAAATCAATAAATGATCACATTGTCACACCAAATAGCCAAATAGCGAGGTCAAGATTGCAGAGGTTAATGCATAGTCTGCTTATTGCCTCACCTTGAAGAAGATGAGATGAGCCTATTTGTCTGACAACAGCCATCAACCTTCTGTGATGCACTCCAATAATTGACAGCACACAGTGTGCTTTGCGTTGGTGTCAATACTGGTCACACAAACACACACACACATGCAAACATAGCACAGATGTTCAGAATCCCTTACAGGGTATGACCAGGTTGGCATTCAAAAGCCAATTAATGCACGAGCAGGCCTGTAATCACGCCACCCTGTCAAAAAAAGCTCAACTGCAGCACAGATCAACATGCACACAGACACAAAGCCCACGTATAGGAATGCATACACACACATTGCTTAACAATGTATTCCCCAGATACACAGCCAGTTTTTTTCCAAGACAGCACCTGCACCAGAGAAAACACGTGCATCTTTCCTTACAGGGTTGAGTTCATTTTTGGCACCTTGGGGGTGACTGCCACACAGCATTGCATTCATAAGCAATCACAGTAGTGTGTCCTATATTATTGTACCATTTGGGAAGGCGATCCACACTTTAATTTCATGTAGACTTCCACTGAGTTTCACCATTAACATCTCAACAAGACCAGACACATTAACATCTCAACAAGACCAGACACTCACAAGTAAATCAAGCAGGAGAAAATACTGCCAGAGCCAGACCAGAGGGTCACAGATGGAATATGCAGAAATAGTAAAAGTAATTGCACTAAAATGTGTCCTGTAATAGGGTTGTAAATCACCAGTTTCATCACAATAGGATATTATATTGATTCTCTGGACAATGATACGATATTTGCCGATATAACACAAGTCTGCCTCGATACGATTTTAATTCAATTCAGGGATCTGCGATCGATATGAGACGATATCATAGGACTATTTACCACAATCAGTTACATTTATATCCACTCACAAAAAGCAACTAAAATCTGATTTGACAATATTTTTACTGGGCTCTTCCGGGCATTTAAATGAAAAACAATATATTCTTTTTAATAAAAAGAATAAAAATAGACCTCCTGTAGATGCAGGTCTGGTGGCTTGTCAATGCTGGTACGTTCACAGCTATAACATTACTGCTACACACCATCACACACATTCTTTTTCTCTCTCTCTCTCTCGACCGGCCGCACACTCGCTAACGTTACGCTGCTAGCACCGCTCCTTTCCTCGTCATGATTCCACGTCAGCTCATGTCCGTGAGCCCATCCTTGCGGAATGCATAACCGAAGCGCCGCTAGCACTGATTGGATGTTTAGGAACGAGTTGCACTTGGACAGAAATGGTGAAACAGACGTGCCATGGGAATTTTTAAAATAAAGGCGTATCTTAAAGATGATGATATGTATCAATGTTTTCACTTTGCATCGATGATATTGAATCGATATATCGATCCGGATCGATGGATCGTTACACCCCTATCCTGTAATTAATCCTATATCCTTCACTACTCATCACTGTGAAGCAAGGTACTATTGCCTGAGAAGCCCAAGAGTTCCTGTTGGCATGAAGAACAACCACCCTGCACAGTTGTCTTGGTAATGGAAGAAAAGGAAAAGACGTGAGGGTTGTCTGTGCCAATGAGAGAACTTTGCACTACTCGGGTATTATCTCACTGAGGCAGTATTTAAAGACTACACCCTGAGCCCGCCTTGAGCCAATTTCATGGCTGATCTCCTCAGCGTGAGGGACTACGACAGGGCAATTCCACCCCAGCAGGATAGACTTGGCCTCGGAGGTTCACAGGCCTCTGACAATGGGCTCACTTCCAGCACATAGTGTCTCTATTTAGAAGGTGAAGAGCAAAATCAAATACAAATTTAGGAGCCTAATTTTGCATTAATGCACTGGTTTAAATATTCATCACTGTCCTTGTGAGTTGTCTGCGTACTTGAGAACTGATATAATTACTGAGCTGCAGTCTTGAAGATTAAATCAAAAGAGAGCAAAAATTAAGAAGTAAAACGACTCAAAGTTTGGATGAAACAATAACTATTTTTGAGGTATCATAGGGTGGGAATCATAGCTCACAAAACCATCATGGTATGTTGTATTTCTGAGATACTGCAAGACAATTCGATCACAATCTGATGGATGAATGACGCTCAGTTACACTGTGTTGTGAGGACGAAGGCAGAGCTGGATCAGCTGTCAGTCGGCTTTCACAGCCCTATGTTGACTTTTGATGGTTTGGAATTGTGGAGATGTATTGCCCGTATATGGACTGTCCAAATAATAGTAAGGACACACAGTGGTTGTTTATGGTTCTTTTGTTAATCAGACATACAATTAACAGATCCACTATCCTTAACTAGATGGTGAATCAGTCTTGAGTTGGCTCTGTGATTTGTCTGCCCATTTTGGTATAAAAGTGCAGTCTTGTCATGTGTTTTCAGTAGGGCTGTCAAAGTTAAGGCGTTAACGCAAATTTGTTTTAACGCGATCTTCCTGAGGTTGTACCAGGCTCGGTTTTAAAGCTAGAGAGAAGATATTGGCAACCTATGAAACATGAGGAAAAACTGCCATGACCATTTTCAAAAGGGTCCCTTGACCTCTGACCTCAAGATATGTGAATGAAAATGGGTTCTATGGGTACCCACGAGTCTCACCTTTACAGACATGCCCACTTTATGATAATCACATGCAGTTTGGGGCAAGTCATAGTCAAGTCAGCACACTGACGGCTGTTGTTGCCTGTTGGGCTTGATGTGCCATGTTATGATTTGAGCTTATGTTTTATACTAAATGCAGTACCTGTGAGGGTTTCTGGCAAATATTTGTCATTGTTTTGTCTTGTTAATTGATTTCCAATAATAAATATATACATACATTTGCCTAAAGCAAGCATATTTGCCCACTTCCATGTTGATAAGAGTATTAAATACTTGACAAATGTCAATTTAAGGTACATTTTGAACAGATAAAAAATGTCAGATTAATTTGCGATTAATCACGATTAATCATGGGCAACCTATTTTAATTTTAATCGATTGACAGCCTTAGTTTTCAGATCAGTCTGATCAGCTGCAGTGTCCAATTACTAACAGATTTCCAATAAAGGGGTGGGTTGATTCGGCAAAAGATCTCTGAAGCTCTCTTGTATCCTCGCTTATGTCTCCTCAGAGATTCCTCCTCACTTCTCGCTCCACAGAGCAGAAATAAAAGCATTGGAACGGCCTTCATGATGGTGGACCAGAATGATTTCTGGGTCAAGCAAGAAACGATCAAATGGGAATTGAGATGCACCTAGACAAAGTGTGAGCTGTGATGCTATGGATCTTTGCTTGTAATTGAAATCAAACCAATTCAGTTGGAATAATATGAAACAGTACAGTTTTTATAGATATTTTCATTATCAGTAAAAACATCTCAATCAAAAATGGCACAAACATTAAACTGTTTAATAAAACACTGTTGAGTCCTACATTTAGTAAATGCGCCTTGAAGAAGAGCTAAAGCTGAAGACCTCTGATGTGGCCACTAAACAGCACGTTGCTTGTCTAACTTAGCAAAATTCATCAACAATATGAAATACTTTTGCTTTCTTTTTAGATTTTTCAGATTTTATAACAACTGGGTAATAATTCATAGTGGTATAGTTATCTGCCACATGACGTGAAATTTGGGTTATCAATTATTAAGAAAAATGCTCTTTAAATTGGCTGCCATACAACACCTAGTTCATGAGAGTGCTTCTTTTGGATTAGAAAAAAAAACATATAAGGAGTGAATTACTTGTCTGACGTTGATAAATGTGCCCTGGCTTCGCTGGACTATGGTGAGATAATTGACTTGGAGCAGATGTTGTGTTATTGTATAGGATATTTTAATAAGTCACACTTTGCAGGCTACCGTGTTATTTGAGCTGTGGTGTTTGTCCAGTAGGGCAGATGTGTCCGGCTGCTGCCGTCTGACAGTGATTAATGACACAGGGATTGTGATGCACAACATGATGCATCAATACAATATGATTGATTACAAAAACAGATTTGCATTCCTTTTGGATATGTTTAGCGAAATTGTAAGCGCGATGGTGATTCTATTTTCAAAGGTAACACCAGGAGTGCTCGGAGGAAAACTAAACCTGAAAAGAGAGAAAGATCAACTGTAATTCATCAGTATTCATTTATTCAGTGAAAGTAATGAAAGCACTGTATTTCCTAAATGCATCTATTTAAGACGGCAATAAATCAAAATTATTTTTTGACTGACTGAAATATATTTTGAAGCGGCACAGGTTTTGAAGGAGCTTGATGGGACTCGGGGACATATTACTTATAGTCAGCATAAACAATATTATAAATTGGTAATAATTCAATTAAAAAGTGAGAAAACAGTGAAATTGGAACCTTGAAACGTGAGCGCAGTGAGAAGCAGTATGTGGGTTTATTAGTAACTAATGGCTCGCCGTAGAAAAGCATATCATTTGAAAATACACTTCTTGAGCCCATTCTAATGAGTTCCTGAGCGGTTGTCCCTTAGCTGCCACCCTTCAGGATGCAACAGAATTATAGATTTGCTTTTGCTCAATATTAAATTAGTAGAAGGAAATGACAGGCAAGAGGCAAGGGACAAGTTACATTGCTAATAGGGTTCAGCTTTAGACATCTCTGTCATTAGTGGAAATACACCATTTGAGCAGCAGAAGGTCTACTTAAACGTAATCTTCAAAATGTTATCCCTCTCTGCCTTCTTTTGACATAAAGCAGGGAGTGGATTTAGAAATAATTCTGCGAGGGGGAAGACTTTAATTAGGGGTGTAAGATGTCCAATTAACAGCTAATCAAGAGATCCTTCAGTTACTGTTCTGAAAATGGAAAAGTATGTTGGCCCTTATGTGCAAAAAACATTTAAGAAAACAGCTCAATAGAAAACACACTTCAAAACAAGTTTTTCAAATTTCATTGTTTACATAGGCAGTCATGTTGCACTTGCAGACAGGATCATGGTTCCAGGGATTTATTATGATGGACCTGTGGTTTGAAATGAAGAGAAATGAGACAAGCAGATGTTTGCAAATGCACTTCTTATAGTCTTTTACAATATGTATATGTATATATATACACCTAATTGGGTTAATTGGTCGGCATCACAAACAGAACATGTACAAGTGTATGGTAACTGTGTTAACTCAGTTGAATGCGTCGTTGTTGCTCGTGGTGACGGCAGCTGTTGAAAACACAAGCAGAACATGTAGGTGTCCTTGTAAAAGCCTTCAATTTTACTGTCATCAATTTTAAATACATACCCATCTGTGTTTATTACCTACGCCAACTATTTACGTAAGTTTCTACGAGCAACCACGGTGACTCACACACAACTTGCCACCACAGTAATGGCGCATACAAAACGGCCGCCGGATTCGTCTATAATAGCTGTTATATAATGTTCACCTGTAATAGCCTATGTTAGTGGGAGCAAATGGTTTTATAAATAATATGGAACGTGACTGTTAACTTCATCTTTTAAAGTAAGATTGAATGTCTGGTTAAAGTTGTGAAAGTACATGTAAGCAGCTGGCAGCTTGTCAGATCTGTTCCATGTGTGATCTGTTCTGCTCTCACTCAGAAAGCTGCTCCTACATTTCTCTAATATGTCTGTTATATAAGTCCTTCTTGGGTGCTCTTTGTCACTCTTTAAATGCAGGCAGCAAGTTTCTTCTATCTTTATCTCTGGCATACTAATCCAGTCATACTTGTTAATTGAGAAATGCACTCAGATTCTGTTCCAAGTTAATGATCTGTTGCACATTTTGTCATTAAGCCAATAAATGTCTGTGCTACCAGTCATTAAACCCAACAGCAGAGTTGTGTGAAGCGGTAAAAGTGAATTTATTTATGGCAGCATACTTTGATACTTTTAACTCTAATGGAAGGACGAACCGAAATGTTGCTGCTTTCTCTCTCGAGTCCAAAAGAGGGACGGTTTACAATTTCATACATGAGAGATAAACAGCGTAGCTAAATATTAGTACTAATGCATTTGTGAAAGATACAAATTCAAATCTTTATGCAAGTCAAACTGCAACAAGTAAAGCCCAGATTTAGCAAAGTTTTGTGCAAAAATGACAAAATCATAATAGCCATGTGTAATGAGTGTAAAGCATTCAAAGTATTTTTGTGCCCGTTTTGACGATGCATATGCCTACTATTATGATTAAATTATTATTCCTTTATCCATATGATAGTGTTGCTGGTGATGTGAAAACCTAATATTGTCAACTTTGATGATATTTCATGTTTCAAATTTATTTGAAGGATGATATGTCCCTCTATAGACTAGAAGCACAACACTTCCTGTTGTAGTTTATGAAGTCAGGTACATTGTAAACACATGGTTGGCATGCAAATCAGAAACAAGCCTGTTCTTTGCTTCTGAAAACATGGTGTTTTTGAAAAGCTATTCAAATCTAGAACTACTCGTAGAACCTGTCACCATATCAGTGATCAAGGGGGAGCTCTGACCCGAAGATGTTGTTAGATAAAAGGTCAGGGGGCACCAGAACTATCAGGAATCATCAGCTGGTATATACGTATCTAATATCTAGTACCCTCACCAATCCCATGGCAATCCGGTGAGTTGTCAACATACTGTATCTTACTGTAGACACATAGTGCCTGCAGCCTCCATATCAAGGAGGGCTGTAGGATTGACCTGCTTGATTTGTGGGAATAAATAAACATTATACTGTATAACAGAAATGCAAAATGTATCTACAGTTCTACATTCAATTCATCTACAGTCAATTGTCTCCATTTTATTCTGTTTTATGTCAATGTGAAAATTGTAGTTCTTTTCAAATGGAGGAAATAACACAATTAACAAGGTAGATGTTTTCTGCTAGATCAAGAAAGACTGCCTGAGGATCTGTAGCAATTTATGAGTGTCAAAAGCAGTCCATTAGGGTGTCTGGGTCCCTGACTTGGTAGATTAATATTCTAGCTGAAGTTTGCAAGTTTTGCTTTTGGTGATGAAGGAGGCTCCTTGCTTGTGTAATGATCTTGATTTGCATTCATTGTTTAGTGACTTTAGATCGTTAAGATGAAAAATCGGAGTGCTCAGCTCAAGCAACTCAAGCAGGAAAAAAATATATCAATTCCAAATGCAAATTGGCCTTGCAACACAAACTTATTGAATCCAAATCCAATGTATCAGACATTATCTTTTGTTTGTGTGGTTATAACAACATGTAATGTAACAGTTAAAGCTGAAGTAGGCGAGATTGGAGCAAATGTGATTTAAAAAAGTTATTTTTATAAAACGGTCGCTATATCGTGACAGTAGTGCATGAAACAGGTAACCTGAAAAAAATCATGTGCCTCTGTGTCCTCCGGTGCTCCTAACGGCATCTGCAAGATTTCACAGACCGGAGGAAAACAAGCAGTCAGAGCTGATCTGAGGTCTGCTGTCCAGCTGCCGTCTTTGAGAGCCGGCTGTCAATCACTCGCGAACTCTGACTAAACGGTCAAACTAGGCAGCGCTGATCAAATATGAATCAATATTATGTTATGTTAATGCCTATTTCTCGCCTCAAATGTTTTCAGAATCATCTTGTAGTGCACGGTTTAGCTGTAAAATGAGAAAATTTGTGACGCGGCCGTAATTGTGAAATCTGGTGAAGGAACGCCAAGTTCTGGTCACATGACCAGAGCACAGCCAATAGGAAGGCTCTCTCAATGAAATGACTGTGATCTGTCAAAGTCTCCCGTCACGGGCTAGATTTTTTTAAAGCCTGAAAACAGAGCCATGAGGAGGTGCAGAAGTCTAGTTATCTCTCAGAACACTTGAATTACAATATGCTGAAAGGTTATGGATTTTTTGCCCAATGATGCCAAAAATATACTGCCTACTGCCTCTTTAAGTAAACAGACTAGTACATCTTAGCATTAAATATAATGTAACTATAATACATTTTGATGCTATAAATACATTTCCACCAAAAGAGAAGATCACTGATGTCAATTATAGGAAATAAAAAATGAAGTAGCACTGTCCTGTGGGGCAGATGAGCCTCTGGCTACAGCTTGTACTGACAAGTCTGCAATTAATTATAAAACTTATCCATTCCATCAAAATGTCTGGGGAGTTACTAAGTGATGGGTTTCTGGTAATTAGTAGGTAATGATGGGAAACATTGAATCACATCCTCTATATTGATCCTACAGAGACTTTCTACATTTGACTGGAGACTCACTTATGGCTGAAGGGAATGAGAGCCAGCAGTGAGATTCTACTCTGTACCCTGTTTGATACACATGTAGGGGAAGGTTTAGCTCAATGGTATGATGCGTTGGGGAATAGGAATAATATGAGATGGTTTCAATATAATTATCAATCTGTTGACATAATTGTTCTCATGGAAGTCTAAAGACACATTCATGTAACTAAACACACGCGTCTGGTGGACATGTGTGGGAGGTCCTGGCAGTGGTGTGTATGTGAATACGCACTTAGTTTTATTTAGTCTAGATGCTTTACAGACTTTCATGGTGGATAACCTCTCTTGGATGATACTGTTCAGTGCAGAGGAAATTGGTGAAGGTTTGCTAAAATCATTGAAAAGTTTCAGCTTGATTTGAGTGTCTTGGGGTCACAAAATGATCAGTTTGCTTGCTTGCATTTTCTTGGTGTAATGAGCTGGTTTGACTTTATAACTGTGTCACCAGTGGAGACTCTGAACTGAACCTCCAGTCCTGGTAAACAGAGCTCTGATGCTGCAAAGACTTGATTGGTGTTTCCATTTAGTGACTGATGGATGTGTGTGAGGAAGAGGGGAGAGGTTTTATTGTCCGGTGTCAGAGGTCGAGGGAAAATGTGTTTTCTTGTTTGGGTTTTGGTTGATACTGGAGTGAAGATGTTGGCAGAGGTTTAATATGTTAAATCTGCTCTTCATTCTGACGTTTACTCCTAAAAACAGTTTATATTATTATTACTAAGGCTGTCAATCAATTAAAATATTTAATCACGATTAATCGCATGATTGTCCATAGTTAATCACGATTAATTGCACATTTGTCTGTTCAAAATGTACCTTTAAGGGAGACTTGTCAAGTATTTAATACTCTCATCAACATGGGAGTGGGCAAATATGCTTGCTTTTTGTAAATATATATTTATTGTATTTATTACGTTTTATATTTATTTATTTATTAAATATATATTTATTATTGGAAATCAATTAACTACACATACCAATTGCATTTAGCATTAAAAAATAAGCTCAAATCATAACATGGCAAACTGCAGCCCAACAGGCAACAACAGCTGTCAGTGTGATGACTTGACTATGACTTGCCCCAAAACTGCATGTGATTATCATAAAGTGGGCATGTCTGTAAAGGGGAGACTCATGGGTACCCATAGAACCTATTTTCATTCACGTCCATCAAGGACTTTTGGAGTAATCTTCCAAACGGACAAACCAATAAACCAACAAACAAACCAACGCCGGTGAAAACATAACCTCCTTCCTAGGCCTTCGGCCTTGGCGGAGGTAAAAATGCAAATATAGTATTTTTTGTGTGAACGGTCTTAGGGCTGATGTCATGTTACATGATAGCTGAAAAAAATGACGTTCTACTTTTAAAAGAAAAGTTGGTGTTATTTCGGAAAATGTGGTACATCTTCAGTATAGATACAAACTACATCATCGTTTTCCAAGTTCCACATTTTACTTTAATGAGTGTTTCTAGCCAGGTTTTCTGCTATATTTTGCAGTGTTATATATTTTACCAGAGGCACACAGTGTGCCCTCTGATGACTAGTGAACGGTTAAAAGCTGGCATCAATTACATCCAATCACATCAGCTCCTCTGATCCCTGTTAAAAACGGTGCCCTCACCAGCATGACTGACTGACACTTTGGGGAAGGAGCAGAGTCCAGACTGTCCTCTGCTAAGAAGAAACAAATATTCTTATCGGAGAGGTGCAGAGTTGCACTACTTTAAAGTCCACACAGTGGTCTGCACTTTGATATTTTATAATCATGTTATAGTGGAGAAATCCATTTTTCTCATCTCTTTTTCTCACCTTCAAAGCAGAATCATGTTAATTTTTCACAATTTTAGGAGGCTAGGCTCATTCAAACATCATATTGTATATATGGCCATTCAGGTATAGTTATTTTGGGAATTTCAAGAGCAAAGTAGAAAGAGAAAGAGAGAGAGAGACTGAAAAAAACAGTGATGTTTCTGGGGTTGCAGGTGCAGTACATGAAATGTGTCCTTTTCAGCACTTATGAGTCGCATCGTGACAGTTCAATTTGTTCTGTAAATGGCTGCCAAAAGACTAAATTGTGGGCTTTTTTTGGCTCGCTCACTATCCTTGTCACCGTCTTGGACGTTGCTGGTTGTGAGGTATCTCTTCCTCTAAAGGTTTCAAAGCAATATTTGCCAGCTCTATTCCTCATCAGACCTGTATTCCCAAGCTCCTTTCTTTTCACCTTCAGCCAGGGAAACTGGATGCTGAAAACCTCAGTCCTAGATCCCATTTAAGAGAGAGATGGTATGATAAAAAACAAAAGTATCTTTCTGTATATTTACCTACAGTAACTTAGAAGCTGCATTACAGTCACAGCTCTTGTGTGTCTTCAAAAAAGATAAACATGTTTGTGTAGAAGAACAAACCTGAACCAAAAAGTAGCACCTTGAATATTCACACTTGTCAACTGCTATTCATTTAAAGTTTGCAAGTGCCTCACTGAATGTGACTGAAACGTTTACTCGAAAGTGTAAGCATGCAGTACTATGTTGGCTTGTGGAAGCATGCAAGAGGCATGAGTTTGAATCCTTATCACAGCCATCAGTAACATCCTTGAATCTGAAATAGGATCAGTCTGCTGTGCTTATCAGTCAGATTTGCTGCAATGAAATTCAATAACACAGAGCAGGAGATGGGGGTGGTTACTGGAACACTGACCACAGGAAGTAGGGTTACTGACATCATTGCAACAACTTCGCACATTGTGAATACACTTAACACCTTTTTTTAATGAGAAGCGGTAATTTGCATGGAAAGTAAAACACTTTTCTGTTTGGCATTGTCTGAAGTGACGGTGTCTTCTGCCTCTCTGTGAGCTTTTCACTGGAAGGTTGCAAGTTTGATCGATCCTCACACTGGCAGAATTCATTTTCATTGTGATAGATTCTCATCCTCTCATGTGTCTGTCTGTCTTATGTATTATATCTCTGTACCTGATGGTAAATACAATCTAATGTTCCACTGCTAACACAAACCTTGCTCAAAAAAGAGTATTTTTACATTTTCTACAAAACATAAAATGCATCCAACAGGGGGTTAGACATGATACTCACAAACTAGGGCGGTCAAAGTTAATATATAACGATAATAACACGTTAACACAAATTCATTTTAATGCTACTTATTTTTTTTAACACATTAATACAACTTGCAATTTTCAGGTTGTAGCATTCAGTTTTAAAGCTAGAGTGAAAATACTGTCATCATATGAAACTAAATCCATTGGTACAAACCATGTCATACTAGCTTGTCGCCAAGGAATAAGAAAATTGCGCTAAATTTTGGTGAGGAAAAACTGGCATGGCCATTTTCAAAGGGGTGCCTTGACCTCTGACCTCAAGATATGTGAATGAAAATGGGTTCTATGGGTACCCACGAGTCTCCCCTTTACAGACATGCCCACTTTCTGATAATCACATGCAGTTTGGGGCAAGTCATAGTCAAGTCAGCACACTGACACACCGACAGCTGTTGTTGCCTGTTGGGCTTAAGTCTGCCATGTTATGATTTGAGCATATTTTTTATGCTAAATGCAGTGCCTGTGAGGGTTTCTGGACAATATTTTTCATTTTTTTGTGTTAATTGATTTCCAATAATAAATATGTACATACATTTGCATTAAGCAGCATATTTGTCCACTCCCATGTTGATAAGAGTATTAAATACTTGACAAATCTCCCTTTAAGGTACATTTTAAACAGATAAAAAATGTGCGATTCGTGGTTAAGTATGGACAATCACGCGATTAATCGCGATTAAATATTTAAATTGCTACACAGTAGCTCTGCAATACATACTGTATTTGTGAAGCGTATAATGTCCATGTTCAGTTAGTGCTGCTGTGGTATTTTACTGGATTTCATGATATTGTACTCCTTTATATGGACCTTGCGTCTATGGGTGTCCCTGGGGTGTCTTCACTTCAGAGACTGTGTGCATAACCCCATTTAGTATATTACTTTCAAGGCTATATACTGTGATTTTGTTCAATCATATTTACTTTTAAAGAAGCTCAAGAGGAAACCAAGTACACGTGTAACATGTTTGAAATAATTCCTTTCATCTTCTAAGAAACCAACTAAATGACATGGCACCAAAATGTATCCATCAGCTAAGTTAAATCCATCAAATCCTTTAACGACAAGGGGTGATCCTTCCATGTATGCACATCTTTTGTATTAAGGATGTGACAACCACCTGTCACTATGAAAATACATGTTGAGGCTGATGAAAAAGTGGAGATGTGGAAAAGTGGAATCTTTTGACCGTCTTTATCCACTGACCATAATGACTTTGTAGATTGAAGTGTGAAACTGTTTTTTTTTTTCCATTGATCCTTTTTAATCATTCACCCGTTAAGCGTGATGGTTCAAAAGTGAAATGTCGATTATTTCAGGGGACTGAGATTGAGCTTTTGTGTCTTTTTGTCTATCTCTCTCCTGTAGGGTGATGACGTCCTGACAGTCATCAAGATGAAAGCACAGTGGCCAGCCTGGCAACCGTTTAATGTGTAAGTAATATATTCTTATTATCATAACGCTCACCACACATCTGCTACTGACTGTGCTGCAAAATTTCATCAAAAATGTAATACAAATTGCAAATAATATACAATAGTTTTCACTGTTATACAAAGTTTCCACACACCCAGTGGTTTTCGATATTTTGAAATTAAATTACAGTATAAAGTCATCTTCCTCTCTGCCTGTTGATCTTATTAAAGCTATCATGTGGGTATTCTTTCTATCAATATGCCGTCCATGATATCCAAGACCAGAGATAATCATCCCACTATAGAAAATTAAACATCCGGTGTTGTCTTCACAGACGGTGAGTGCCCATGGCCGATGAATAGTATATACTGTATCATGAATGAATGCATGAATGAATTAACTTTTTATTATCGTGTCATGCATACAACTATTCCCAACCTACAGGGGCTTACAGTACAAGACGCCATGAATTCATATGAGCCAGATCAGAGAGCTCCATAATATACATTTTCCAAATTATCAAAATTAAGAGGCTATGAAGAACTCTGTGCTCTAGTAAACAATTGCATCATAAACACAGTGGTTGTATAGATATGAATAGTGATGACACAGCAAAAAACTCACACACAAAGCATGGTAAATGACGGAGACGGGGTGCTGCAAAGTTCACAGTCGGAGCAGGTATAAGGGAAACACTGAAGGCTATAACATGATAACGACGACTCGCAAATTATTATAACCGGAGGAAATTAGACAAATGACAAGACCTCACTGTGAGTGAGTGAGAGGAGGCGGGACTATGTGGGCACTGCAGCGGTGTGTGCATCAGCTGGCTGTCCGAAAGAAGAGAGGGTGATAAAGTGCAGCTGGTACCGGTGTATCGATAGTGAGAAAAATGATGATGTAATGATGAATGATTGTTCACGAGTCCCAAGTCTCGAGTCAAGTCTGAAGTCTTTTGAGGACGAGTCTCAAGTCATTGTGTGTGCGACTGAAGTGCGACTCGAGTCCAAGTCGCAGACTCTAGTCCCCATCTCTGCTATGTACAGATATCTGAAAATACCAATTAAATAACCCAGACTGTGAAATAAGACAGCCATTGCACTTGCCCCCATCTGAGTACCTCCACCCACGGCTCAAGAACTACCTATGCTAAGGTGCACCGTATTTTTCTCGCAAGCCAATCAGAACAGACTGGGCTTTTTCAGGTGGGGTCTTAAAGAGATGGGCGCTAAAATGGAGTATTTCAGACAGTGTGTCAGTGTCATGTTTTGCCTCGCAGAGACGTGACTATTACACGCCTGTATTAATGTGCAGTACCAGCAGGGGGCAGCAAAGCCACCAATTTAGGATAAGGCAAGAAAACCACTTTGTGAAGTTAAGGGAAAACGTCATAGTTGGGCTTAAAATAAGTACGTAAACCTAGTAGAACACATACAGAAACAACATAACATCAGTACGGGAAATGTGACAAAGATCACTGATGTAATTCGCAAAACAAAACACGGGTCTCCTGCTTGAAAGTCCTGTTTGCTTGACCCATCCACCATAAGTTGTCATTCTCACTTTATATACTACGTAACGAGCTCTGAAGTTCCGTCACTACACAACACGTTAGAAACGTCGCGTGACAACCGTCACTATGTATGTTGTATTTGATGTATATTCAGACAGACATTATGAGAAAAATGTTTTTTGAACATTAAAGCATGTGAACATGTTCTAATAGAAACCCAAAATACAAGTATGAACCTGAAAATGAGCATGATGTGTCCCCTTTAAGTGGTTTGTAAGAAGTGGTTGATTGCCAGCTGACCTTTAACAGTCACCTTTACCACTACTTTTGAAGTTCCTCTAGCACTTGTCTTACCCCTGCTGTGAATTTGTAATGCTTTAATCACTCTTGAGTAACTCCGTCTGTAGTGGGTCCATGGCATATAAGCGGCTCCGCTATTTTAATTTGACAATAATGTTTGACGTGTTTTAAATTTGAGGTCGTAGTAATGCAGTCACTTATCTGGAGCCAGATGCACTAATTAAAATGTAGAGCACAGAACATGTTCAGCATGCTCCTTAGTAGATATGTCCACTGTGATGGATTATCTTAAGCAATTTTCAAGTCATACCAAATTAAAATGACTGCAAGGTAAGAAATCAATCTATAAACTTAATGGAATACTTTTGAAAATAATCAACATTTATATAAAGCATCCACACTTTGTAGTTAATATGCCAAAATATTCTCAACCACTGGCAAACCACTTAACATAAATTAATTCACATATATGATACCGTAGGTTTATGGCTTAAACCTGCAGTAGGCAGAATGTTTTTGGCATCATCGACAATAACCTTTTCAGCATATTGTAATTCAAGTGTTCTGAGAGATAACTAGACTTCTGCACCTCCTCATGGCTCTGTTTTCAGGCTTTGAAAAATCTAGCCCGTGACAGGAGACTTTGGCCAATCACAGGTCATTTCAGAGAGTGCGTACCTATTGGGCATTCCTATTGGCCGTTATTCAACAGAGGCAGCTGTCAATCACTCGTGAACTCCGGTCAAACTAGGCAGCGCTGATCAAATATGAGTCAATATTCTGTACTGTAATGCCTATTTCTCTTATAGTGTACTGTTTAGCTGTAAAATTAGAAAGTTTGCTCCGGCTGGTGGGCGGTGCTTGGTATTTCCTAAACTGATCTCAACATGGCGGCTGGGTCACAAACTTTCTCATTTTACAGCTAAACAGTACACTACAAGATGTTTCTGAAAACATCTGAGGCAAGAAATAGTCATTACAGTAACAGAATATTGATTCATATTTGATCAGACCGTTTGATTGGAGTTGGCGAGTGATTGACAGCTGCTCATAGACGGCAGGCTCCAGCTCGGCTCAGATTGGTTGTTTTTCTCCGGTCTGTAAAATCTTGCAGATGCCATTAGGAGCACCGGAGGGCGCCGAGGCACATGAGGCATTCTTTTAAGATTACCTGTCTCATGCACTACTGTCAGGATATAATGACCGTTTTATAAAATGAACTTTTTTTAATCATATTCGCTCCATTTCTACCCACTGCAGCTTTAAGGTGTCAGAACATACTGTAAGAAGTTAGTATCCAAAGTTGGACTCAGAGCTTGCTGATCAGTGAAAACCCAGCTCAAAGATGCCCTGAAACTGCCAGCCACACCATGCTTACAGTGTGCATGCTCATTTACTCCTAATTTCATAAGAGCCATTTAATCTCTTATTCATGAGAAAAACAAGAAGCTCGTTGGCTCTGCTGGCTCAGAAGAACTTCAGTGGTAAAGGCCTGTTCAGTGTTGTTTCCTCAACCACGGGGCCTCGGCGAGGGCCATGTTTAATCTCCAAAGGAAAGAAAACAGGAATAGAAGCAATGATATCCACTAATTAGCTTACCCTGTGCTGTACAGGCAACCAATTAATTGTTTCACACCGTGATTGTGTGTGGCACATCAGATCAATTATGTTGGTTTGGAGCAAGAAAAAGGGAGGACGTTTTCTATCGATAACTACATGGAAGTGTCCTCAGCATGGAAGTAGGCTAAAGAAAGTCCACGTTTTATCAACCAACTGGGAGACGTACCTCGTTAAGTCTTAAAGTAGTCTTTAGAGAGTTTATTAGCTGCTTGAAAAATGCATATATTCATATTTACGTCAGCATGTTTCATAGTTGTATGTGTGTGTGTTTGTGTGTCCAGTAATAGTGTAAATATGCAAGTTTGTGCTTTTTCGGGTGTACATGTTTGTCTGTATAAAGAGGGAATTTTGCTATTCATTGACACAAAGCTTTTCTCCCAATTAGAGTTAATGATCATCCCCTTCCAGTTTTTTAAAAAGGTGGTTGTCAATTAAAGCTTCCAACATTCCTTGCAGAGAGAGAAAAGAAAACAGCAACAATACAGAATAAAGAAGTGATTAAATAAAGCTTCGATGAAGTCTGGGGTTTAATTACATTAATAGTGCTTCATTTTTAGGTTTAGTGCCTCCTCTTAAACCAGTTTTTCAATTTCATTTGGCCAGAAGGAGCAAAATGAGTGCGGGAACAAAGGGCAACACAGCAGAGATATAGAAAGATAGTAGAGGTGGGAGACGAGAAAGGAAAGAGGCTGAGGAAGTAACAGCCATTATCACACATATTAAAGCAGTATGTCTACAGCAGTGGCTCTCCTGAGACCCAATACATAATAGGGAAAAAGAAATAAACTTGAGAATTTCTTCTCCAGAAAATAAGGTATACTCGACAGATCCTTGTCGGAAAAAAGAGGTGACTTAATCACCTGTCCATACATTTCAGGGTCACCGGGCTTTCGGAGTTTATGTCAGTAATTAAACAATAAAAGAAGATGAAAACGATTAAATAGAATGAAAACACATGTCAAGTTGTAATCAGGGTGTGAATTTCAAAGAATATTTCACCATTATGTGACTTTCCAAACTGTGGTGGTCTATGTAGTCCATTAAAACTACAACCTTTACAACCACCACACTGAATATTGACAGAAAAATTGCCATTTTGCTGCTAAACGAGCCCACAGTGCCTACATGTCCAAACCACCTGTTCTTCAGATCAGCTTCATGTTCTTGACTTCATAGTCCTGTCACTGCCACATCATTTTGCAGCCGAAGCATAGACATTACTTTTAAAATTTAAAAGCTGATGCTATGCTCTTGTCTTTCTTAATCAGTAATATTTTCCATCTGATTTCAGTCGGCCCATGTAAATGACTGTCTGTAATCTTAAAAGTCAGAGATTATAAAATAGGTCATGCAACCAATAAATGTCACAAGTCATCCCGGCTTCCTGACCTCAAGGTGTCTGGGGCAGTTATTTTTCTTGTCTATCCTCAAACAAACTCATAATAGCAGTGTTGACCAGCCCAGTCACACGAAAAGGCGTGTGAATGACTGGATAATGCGCATGGCTAAAGCGTGTAAGAAGAACGCCCTTCTTGCTTTAGGCGTGTCATTTTCACGCCATGGAGTCTGTACTGACTGCAGTGTAAATGCATCCGTGTGAATATGTAACGCTCAGAGCTAGTGACGTAGAATGAATAGGGAGAAAGACTGCTTATGGCGAGTGTGAAGGGAGGTGGATGGGTCCAACAAAAACAAGACTTTCAACCAGGAGACCGCTATTTTGTCTTGTAAGTTACGTTAGTGATGTTTGTCACATGATTTCCGTACTAATATTATGTTGTTTCCGTACGTGTTTCACTTAGTTTCCGTACTTATTTTAAACCCAACCATGACATTTGACTAAACATAAGTGAGTGGTTTTGTTGCCCCCTGCTGGTAGCCTACTGCACCTTCATACATGCGTGTAATATTCACGCCTCGATGAGTCAAACCATGACACTGACACGCTATCCTCCGGTGGTTAAGCAGGTCTATTACATGTTTTGGCGTGATACCGGGTGGTGTTGATTGTGGTGTGAACAGGTGATGTTGGAATCATGCTTCTCCAACGATACACGTAAACATCCCCGCAGACCTACAGTACACAAAGAAGGGTGTTATGGGTAACGTAGAGGACGTGCACACCTCTGAAAATCTCAACAACACTAGTGGAACTATAATTGTCCTGTAATAAGAAATGAAATATTAGCTTGGAAGCAAGTAATATTGTAAGTATTTAAAGAGATTTCATTGTAAATACTTCTTTTTCAGAATAGGAAGTGACCTTCTACCGAAAAAGTAAAAAACAGCTGTGTCTTCAAAGATGAGGCGGAGGCTGAAGTTGACTCTATGTTAAACTTATAGCATGGAGTTGCATTTGCTTCAAGTAGGATGGAAATTTTATTCAGAACTTGACATTTAAAAGTTAGTTATGTCACTGACTACCTACACAAACAAAGACAGAGTTTATCCGTAGGCAGGCACTGAGATAGCAGGTATGCACTAATAATGCCAGTCCAGCTGCTGTAGCTTCAGTATGAGATCAGGCTACTGCAACTGAAACACACTGCATGTCTGCCACTTTCTTTAAAGGACCAGTGTGTAACAATCAGGGGTATCTATTGGCAGAAATGGAATATAATATTAATAACTATGTTTTCTTTAGTGTATAATCACCTGGAAATAAGAAACTTGTTTTCCTTGCCTTAGAATGAACCGTTCATATCAACATAAGGAGTGGGTCCCCTCTACACAGAGTCCGATATGTTACATCGCCATGTTTCTACAGTAGCCCAGAACGGACAAAGCAAGTAAGGGATAATGTACAGCGAGCTACTACATGTCTTACCCTGTCTGGGTTTATTCCACAACAATGAGCGAGCTGTACATTATCCCGCTTATTATACGGCTAATTACTTAAGAAATCGATAATTTGACACAAATTCAGTCCGACATCAGAACTGCGCCCATAGCAACGTTCTGTTATAAAGACGTAACAGACCGTAGAACGCCGTGATTGATCAATCAGAATTGAGTATTCAACAGTGATGTGTAATAAACACTTTTAACTTTTCCTACTTGGACCGAAGTCGATAACGTTACTCGCCGTCACCGCCACTCTCTCTCTCTTGCTTCACCACTCACGTCCCTCGTACACACACACTCTACGCACTGGCTCTGCTCCAAATGACCAAGGCTACTCTTAGAACAACTGGCTCGAGATAGTGCCATATACGTTTTCAAGTCGGCCACCGTAGTTTTTCTACACGCTTGGCACACGGGAGAGGTTTCAGTTGGTTGCAAACTGCAACCTCAGCGCTAGATACCGCCAGATCCTACACACTGCTCCTTTAAAGCGATGCTTACCTAAGCCACCAATTTGAGTTTACCAAACTAGTGTTTTCAACATTGTCTAGTATCACACCTCACATTAATACGATTACTTCCCTAATTGAAAGACTTTTCATTCTTGTACAAACCCAGAATTCAAACACACTTAGCATGAAAGAAAATTACATATTGTTTTTAATCAAACACTCTGTCACTCACAAATGGACACAAAAACACCAGAGTGAGCAGTGCAGTTTCTTATAGACCTTGATAAAATAGATAACTCTCAAGTCCTCTAACTCTCTTTTTTGCACTGTATCCTCCCACTCTCTACTAAATCACTTTATACTGGATTGAAATGGTTGCATTTATGACAGCTACAGTACCTCCATGACACACTCAGCTGGTTCTGTGTTGTCTCCTTACTCCCGCTCTCTCTTGTCAGGTGTCTTTCTAACAACCAGAAGACTGCTTCGGTGTTCTGTGGCTTACATTTGATTAGCAGCAAAAAAAAAATAAGCTAGTTGTCAACGGTGTGAAATAAGGAGCTTTTGAAGACAAGAATATAGCCGTTAATGAGCTACATTCTTTATTTCTGTCTGTCACTCTCAGAACTACTTCTTGGCGTTGATAGCAAGGGTTTATGTGTGTGTAGTGTGGTATAGTAGTGTAGCGAGCCTCTCTTCTACTGTTAAACCAAGTATTTTTTCATACTAGAAACATATTAAAAATATTACTGAGGTTTTCTAAATGTCCCAGCTTTCAACAAAGTAGTTAAATGGAATGATTAAACAATTATCTAATTTGTTACTTGTTGACCATTTAAATACATCATGTCCTTTTAATAAATGCCACAGTCAGTAAAATGTTTGACCACAAACTGGTAAAAGATCTGCTGCAGTTCCACTGGTATTGTTAGCTAAGATCCAATCAATCAAATTTCCAATTATCCATGTGGCAACACCATGACATATACTAATATTCCTCTCAGAAAAATATGCAAACATTCATAAACAGAAACATTTTGGAATAACAAAAGCATTTCACTGGAGTTTTCTAGGGTGATTAATCCCTTTCTCATTTGCTACCAGACTTGCTCTGTCTCTCCTTTTCTGTCAATTACACTTTACCTTTTTGTAGAGCCCAAGTAGCTGTCTGATAAACCTCCAACTTGCAGTACTCACTGAGCAGAGGAGCCCAGGAGAGTTGAGTCAAGTTGTTTGTTCCCAGGGGAGAAGGGCTATTTCCTCAGAGGCCATCATTAGCAGAGTGTGCAAGGGCAGCACTGAGTTGGCTGAAGTCAAATGGATTTATATGGGCATGATGAGAGGTGAAAAGGATTCACTGGCGAGTTGTTTATGTTACAACAAGAATCTTCCTACTCCTAATTAATCTTGTATTGGCTGGGAAAATTCTTAATTAGTTTAGCTGTCAATCACTGGTCAATACAGATGGTCAGAGGTGTGTGTGTGTGTGTGTGTGTGTGTGTGTGTGTGTGTCTCCTGTGCTGGACAGAGCAATGTTGGTGTTGAGATAGATGTGGTCTGGCTATGAGAGTCTGATATGTCAACTACATATTTGTCAGTCACTATAATTTGTAGGCATTGTAGGTATCTTTCTTTTCTCTCTCTGAAGGAGAGTCTGAGTTGTAACATTCTGAAATATATATAGATCCTCTCCGACGCTAACAAATGTGTTACAGGAATTTCAGGAGTTGTATTCTCCTAGTTAGACTTTTATTCATATTATATCAGTGGTTTTAAACTTATGAACCTAATGGTTTTGAAGCAGGACCTGCAGTATTTGGACCAAGTTGCTAATGAAAAATAAGGCGTGCCAAACTCAGTATAGGCTACACTTGTGATTGAATGCAGATACATATTCAATCAACATTGCATATCTAATGCTACTGTGTATATATTTAGCTATTTGAACTATGTATACTGGCATCCTGAGCAAAAGAACAAATTTGAGATGAAATAAATTCTACCTTCTCAATTTCGGGTTGTAGCAGATTGGCATTGGTATGTGCATAGCCAAAAAATAATGGACTCAGGGTTAAACACCTTGCGTGTACCAGACTGGTGGATCGATTATATAAACCTTCCCATTGGCTGACTATTGCATTCAGTTCCCTACAGCCTCCCATTCAGACACTGAATTGAATTGATTGCATTATTTGTTGTTGATTACTGTTAACCTAATACATTGTCAGTAAAATGTCATATAAGGGATATATGATAATGTCCATTATCAGAAATTAATGGATTAATTCATTTCTAATTATGGACGCCTAGCATGGGCGCAGTTTGAACTTTAAGGTTAGGGGTTCACAAAAAAAATCTAGAGGGAATGTAATGTGTACATCACAGAGAGGACCAATGTATTGAGATGTGTGTAGCCTACATATTACACCCTCCAAATAGAATGCGATGCGAGCAAGCGTCAGCAATGAAATCAGTTTAATTACATGTTTTCTATTGAAATTAACTAACTGGCCGCAGACGACGAAGCGCTGCACAGCGTACTATTATGAGCTGAACTTTTGTCGGACAGCGCCGAAGTTGAGATGAGGATTTACTGATATGATACCTCCTCATTTCACTACAAACACCTAAATAAGGTTACAGCTGGCTGGAGGGAGATCGCCTGAATGTTTATTTAGGCTACTGTTGATGTATTGTGTGGCATTTTCAGTAAATATCGCAGCATAAAACCTGTGTTTTCTGTTTAAAAAACACTAACGTCGGAAGATAGCAAGTACTGCTAACCCATCTTTTAAGTGGTTTCGTCTCCAGTCTGATCTTGACGGAAAGTGCATATTTAATATATTAATATTCACTTTCTTCCTCAGGCGGGCCGCCCCCTCAGCTGAATTCTCAGTGGACCGGAGCCGTCACCTCATGTCCTTCTTGACCATGCTGGGGCCCAGTCCAGACTGGAACGTGGGTCTATCTGCTGAGGACTTGTGTACTAAGGAGTGTGGTTGGGTCCAGAGGGTGGTCCAGGATCTGATCCCCTGGGATGCAGGCACTGACAGTGGGGTGACATATGAGGTCAGTGAGAACATTGATACATTTTGATATTAAAGGGAAAATTTGACACCTTTTACATCATAAACACACTTCATTCAAACTGAACAGAAACAAAATAAAGCTCACTAAAACCACTAGTTCGTTTCCACTGTTCCAACAAACAGCAACTCTGATTTGGTCGAAATAAATCCTTAATTCACAGAGTAAGATGGGAAAATATATGCCGGCTGTCTCTCTCTGCTGGGCGTCTGCCCGTCGAGCAGTGCCCCGCTACAGCGGCTCGTTGGCGGCTCCCACTCCTTCTTCGGAGGCAGATCATTAAATTAGCAAAATACAATGACAAAAATGGCCCTGCTGGCTGGTTGTCTTTTCCAGTTAATCTTCGGGATCCTTAAGAATGTCTCCAGCATACCTCTGTTCGAATGAGGAGGAAAACTTGCACAGTTACGCACACACGTCTCTCTCTCGGGGTTGTCGTCGGTGACAACATCACACAAAAACTGCCTACACTGACATTCATTACAGCAGAATGATTCAGTTTCTGTTGGCAATGGAGGACAATTTGAGCAAAGGCACCACCAGTCGGTGTTGGCTCTCGGCAGCTCAGACTCTGGAGGGTCCTCGCGGGCCATATCCTCACTGCAGGAGCAGCAGCCTCGAGCGGCTTGTCTCAGGCTGAAAATGCCAGTCAGCCAAAACACTGTAAAATGTACACTGTAAAAAAATCTTCCCCATAACATCCTCTGCACTCATATTTCATGATGCTACTTTCACTGTTATAAACGTAACACAAGCGAAGTTACACGTAGTTCTTCTTGCCCTCAATGGCGTTATTGTCACGTCACTGGATGCAGGAAGAACAGATTTTGCAGCTGCGCCCCAGAGACACAGAGAACATCGGCAAGAACTGCAGGCATTTTTCACACTGTATCCCTAACTCAGCTAGATAGAGATAAAGTTGAAAAAAGGCAAATTCTCCCTTTAATTACAAAAAGTAATTTACTCAGTAATTTTCTCCTAAACATGAATACAAAAATCAAGAATATTTCCCCATTCTGTTACATGGGCTTGTATTATCTAATATAACTCATCTGTAATTTTAATTAATTCCTAGAGTGGAACATTATTTAACTGTTATTAATTTCCAGTCTTTTTAGTGAAGCAAACACTGAAATATTGGCATTAGTACAGACTTTTTGAAATGTAGATTTAACACATTACATGTCAGCTGTCACTGAAATATTTTGTGTAACAGCCTTTTCAAATGTATTAAATTTTAACGCTTACCAGTGATCATTACTTTAATTAAATACTAGGGAGAAAGGAACTTTATATCATCATCATGCAACAAAAACAACAGTGTCCTCTTGAATGTGTGACTCTACTCAGGTTACAACCCCATAATCCCACAGCAATCACATCCTTCTGTAAACTGCTATTCTCTCCACCTTTTACCCTCTGGATAACCTTCTTCCTCACTCTCATCACCAGCTGAGTCTCCCCTTCACACTCGCATTTTGACCTTGTCATCACGCCAACCTCTTCCTCTTCAACTGCCTGTCTGCTCACATTCACAATCACTCCCTCTCTCACCTCCGCACACACTGCTTGTCTGCAACAACTCAAGTGTCATCACCCATCCAATTTCTCCTTTAACAGCCTTGAACGTCTTCCCCTCCCGCCCTCACCCTGAGGTGCAGCACGCTCAGTGTCTCCGGTCAGCGCTAACAGATAAGGCTGCGCGTGCGCATGTTTGACCTAACTCTATGACGACACGTGTGAAACCTTTGGCTGATCTCTTGGAGCTCACCGATGAATCCACTGAACTGTGCTCTCTTGCTTGTTTTTTGCCGGAATAATTTCACTCTTCATCTTCCTCTCTCCCTTCTGTCTCTCACACACACTCTCCTTTGTACACCACGACTGTCCCTGCTTACAGACACTTGGTGGCTCACACTGACTAAATCGTACTGTAAGGGCAAGTCAGGCATATTCAGGAACTTTCAGTTTGTATTCTTTTTCTGTCTGACCTCTATGACTGGACTGACTATTTCCTCTGTTAGGAGACTGAAACTGGATTTTCAAACTGCGAGGAAGAGACGTTAGACAAAGATACTCTGTGATGTGAAAGGGAAAGGTGTTTTGAGAACAACAGAAAGTTAGTTATTCAACGTATCCTCATACAACAATTCATATGATATCTTACAAAAAGTTATTCCTCATTTTTCATTTGTTTTCCTACGAATGTCCAGCAACAAGTTACGCATGTGTCAATTCACGCTTGCTACGTATGTATACAGTCCAATTATAGGACATTATTTTAAAAGCTCACAGCTGATGTTATTTTTTATATAGATGTTAATTGCAAGCTATAGTACTGCTTACATGTAAACTACAGTAATATGCTTTAGTTATATAACCTATTATAGTTACATGCATTTTTTTTAATCAGGTTTATAATACCGTATACTGAGACTGTTGTCATATCACGAAAATCTCATACCGTTACAACCCTACATGAAGAGACTCAAAAATGTAAACGTTAAATGCCAACAAAACAAATGTTGCCGTATTTTTTGTGACAACTTGCTCAAATTGTGCTATCCATTATCTGAGAATAACGACAGAAAAGTATCATGTTTACGCTTTTTAGAAAGATCAATAAAAGAAACCCTCATTGTGCAGCAGAGCATAGTGGAACAGAGGCTATTCTGGAAGTGGGGTGGGACAAAATTGTTAAAGGCAAAGGCCTGTAACAGAGTAATGAAGTCCATTCTCTGTGCAATTACTTTTTTACTATATCTTTTAATTAGTGACCACTCACTACCCTTCTCCCAATCTTCCTCTCCCTCACAAACAGAACTGCTCTTTGCCTGTTTTTGTTCAGTTTGGCCTCAGTGGTGGGTGAAGGATGAGCTGGTCTTCTGCCTCCAGACAGCCTCTGGCAGTGGTGCTTCCATCAACCCCATGCTGGCAGACCTTTACTGTTGACTAATAAGAGCATCTCCCATAAACACTACAGCGCTCCTCCACAGCTGCTCTCCGACTTTGGGACTTGTCCTTTGTGTAACTTTGACTGACTTTGTGCTGATTGTAGTGTATTTTTCAAACGGATCCTGACAGTGGGTTATTTTTGAAATCCCAAAGATTCACAGCTTTGTGTTTTTTTTTTCTCTTTTCTTCTTTCTTTCTGTGTGCTTCTTTTAGTCTCCCAACAAGCCCATTGAGCCCCAGGACAAGATCCGTCCCCTGACCAGTCTGGATCATCCACAGAGCCCTTTCTATGACCCTGAAGGAGGCGCCATCACTCCAGTGGCCAAGGTGATGGTGGAACGCATCGCCAGAAAGGTCTGTCTCTTTTCATACAAGTCGATGGAAGCCCTAAACGGGCATGATTTAAAAAAAAAAAAAAAAAAAAAAAAGATTTAAAAAAAAATGTTTTCGTTATCTTGAGATCACAAGTTAATTATGTTGTTATCTCAAGAAAACAAGCTTTCTTATCTTGAAATAACTAGATAATTAACGAGAAAACAAAAGGTTCTTTTATTTTATTACTTATAATGTTTAGGTTAAATCAGCTGACGGTAAATGCAGTCAAACGGCCCAGATCGAGGTAAAAGCATGGCTGTATACATCCATGTATATATGTATACATCCATGGCTGATGGGCTTGGTGAAGTTAACGGAAGGATACACGTGTGACTACATCCGGTTTTCAAAATAAGGTGTTTAAAGGGTACATACAATATATGGAAATATGATTAGATGGATTATATTCACAAGCAGCATAAAACATGTTACCTGTGTCCCTTATAAATTAAAAAGAAAATACCACAAAATTGGGAGGGAAATGTCTTTATACTCTATCTGGGCAGTTTGAATGCATTTATTTGAACCAAACATTATAAGTTATAAAAGAAAACAACCTTTTGTTTTCTTATGATAAGTTATGTCGTTATCTCGAGAAAACAAAGCTTGTTTTCTAAAGATAACAACATAATTAACTTGTGATCTTGAGATAATTATTATTATTAGTATTATTATTAAAAAAACAGTCAGCTCTTGATGCAAATATAGATACTTGGTAGCTTTTATAGGAGAGTGATCATAATGCAGGCAATTGCATCATGGCAGTATATTTCAAAAGATAAAGGTAAACATTCAGACCGTCATTCACCGTTTGCAATTGTTAATCATAATGATAAAATAACAAGACTTGAATTGTGCTGTGCATATTCCTGCAGAAGGCAGTGCAGTGACCCAGTCATTCGTCCTTTCATCACAGCAAGTGAAAACAAAAAGAAAAGGTCCTTTGTTGCTCTGTTCTCCTTTGATTGCTACTCTGCAAGTTTTTTTTCTCTTCATAGTCACCCATTGTTTTATTGCTGTATTTTGAGGTGATCCTTCAGTACTTCCAGCTCAGCTCTGCACCTCCTCTTCACACATATAGGCTTCCTAGTTCACTCTTAACACTCTCGATTCTATGTTACACTGATATACCAGCCAAAATAGATTAATATAAAAACAGAACTGGCATCCTTTACTAATCTGCCATCGTTATGAACTATAGATGCATTTAAAAGCTTTAAAAGCAAAGACGGAGAGGAGGGGAGAGACACCTGTCCTTATTCTTTATCACTGCTCAGCAGGTACGACGGTGAGTTCAATCCTGTCCATCAATACAGTTATTGATCAATGCTGGATGTACTTGTGGTGTGCAGGGCGGGACTGGTGTTTCGCAAGGTGAAAAAAATCATTGGGACACCTGTCAACACATTTGTTTGCTGCTTTCGAAACTGAACAAAAATGAAATATAAGGTGCTAAAATTATATTCTTCATTTATATCAAGAATAAAAGCCTGCTGTACATTGCTTAATAACTCAAATGTGTTGTGATGCAGCTCCTAAAAGAAGTCTCCTTAGCCAATAAAAAATACACAAAGCATTGAAAAAAAAGTTAATTAAAACATGTATGGCCGGTATTCAAATTCACTCTCTCTATGAAATATAAACTTTTTATAATCATAATTTGAGGGGAACTCTGGCTGCAAACCAGAAAGGGATGAAAAGGTTAGCAGTGCTTCAGTGGCATCTAGAGGCAGCTGTGGGGAGTTTATTCCGTGATCCTTTTGCCACACATTTGTCATCATTTACACTTACACACACTCAGTTTATACTTCCATTCTTACACAGTACGTCTTTTCCCCGTGTATTGTTTTTGTAAGAGAATTTGTAAACTTATGCTGACCTTCCCATTTGCCGGCTGTCACTCTTTCTCATAGCTTAGAGAGAACAAACAGAAAGCCGAAGCAACAGAGCACCTACAGAGTGCTGGAGTATGTGCCAACATCACTATGTGTCTGTGTGTCCACAGGGCGAACAGTGCAACATTGTGCCGGACAATGTGGATGACATTGTAGCAGATATTGCCCAGGAGGAGAAAGAGGAAGGTCTGTATCCTGCTCCCATTTCTCTCTCTCTCTCACACACTAACAGCGTAAGGCTATTATAGTATCTTTATTCCCTTTACCATCTTGCAGATGACACCCCTGAGACGTGTATCTACTCCAACTGGTCTCCATGGTCCGCCTGCAGCTCGGCCACTTGTGAAAAGGGCAAGCGGATGAGGCAGAGGATGCTAAAGGCCCAGTTGGACCTTAGTGTGCCCTGCCCACACACCCAGGATTTTGAGCCTTGCATGGGGCCTGGATGCAGCGATGAGGGTGAGTATCTATCTAAAGACTGAAGGTTACTGTGTCCACGAGAAAAACAAAATAGTCCATGTAGCTGATGATGTAAAAGACCTCTGAATTAATTTAGAAGTCAATTTAATTAATTTCTAGAGGCGCAGCATCCACTAAGCGCCTTTACGAGCACTTTTAATCTTTGAGAATTGAAATATTAGGTTTATTGCTTCCATTGTTTTGACACTCTGAAAAGTGTTGGCACTTTCAAAAACTTTATCGTATCAGGCCATCGATAATACCCGAGGTACTATTCTACTGCAGCGATGAAGTGAGAGCAGGAGGAGAGGCAGGGAGAGCACTTTGTTTATATGGCAGGCTTTTAAATTTTTATAGCAAGTCAGGTTAAATTACATGAGGCCATTAAATATAGTTTGTAAAATGTTAAGACGGAAAGTAATTATGTCTGCTGGTTGTTCAAGGTTTATTTCCTTTTACATTTTTCATCCTCTCTCCCTACAATCATTTTTGCCTCAGCGGCAGCAGGCTGTGTGTCCATGTAGATCAGTCAGTCTGTCACTCTGTGTTCAACAATTTAATCAATAATGAGTCATTAGATTAGACCAAATTGTTGTTATTAGTAATGACTAATGAAACATAATGACTTAGATGACCCCTGACCTGTCGCAAAGTGAAAGTTTCCTTTGACCAAGATGTCCATCATAAGTATGGATGACTGATATTAATCAGTTCACATGATGTAATGATGAAACCAATCGTTGTTGCCCATTAAGGTTAATCAGCTAGGACAGATTGTGCTTTAAGAGGTTAATTATCTGTGCCATGTTTTACACCTTGAATGCTGAATATGGAGAAATATTGAGACCCATACTTATGATAATATGGTCAACTTTATTTATATAGCACCTTTTAAAAGTAAGTTACAGAGTACTGCAAGGGTGGAAAAAAGATTAACACAATTCAGCACTACAGTTAAATAAAATCCAGCAAATAAAAGAACAGAAAATGAAATAGAATAAAATATGCCTCAATAAAACTGCTCATTTATTCAAATATACTGAAAGTAACTCCTGCTGTGGGTGCACATAACACATCACGCTGGTGTCCTTCAGCGTAGCCTGGCTGGCTGCCTACACATATTATCAATGGCATGAAAATAATATCTTGGAGAGACTATGTATAAAAAGGGCTATACTCCTACATGGTTCGTCTGATGTGGATGTAAGCACCCTGAAATATAAGATGAAAATTGGCATTTTAACATCACAATCACTGATTAATTTCAAATCCAGTGAGCTGGAGTACAGATCAAATACAACAAGAAAATGTCACTGTTCTAATATGTACTCTCTGCTTTACCTCCATACACCAAGATCAGATGCTATTGGACTGATGTAATGTATATGGTAGGTCTATATAAACATTGAATTGAATTGAATAGATCTGCTCACGTATCTGTCACGATACCCGATCCAGCTATTTGAGTCAGTATCGGCCTGATATCGGTGCATTCTGAGTGCTATCTAACGTCAACATTAGATTTATTATACCGATTTAATGAGGACAAAGTCATACAAATATGTAATTCTGTACTCAACAAACTAAAATATTCCTTAATCTACTATAGTGGGCTTAGAAAACGTGCCGGGGATAGTAGAATTTTGTTGAGTTTGTGCCTAAAATCTTTAATTTCCACCCCTCCATATAAAGCATGCATACAGTGACAAACTACTGAATCCTGGCTATTGGTTATTCCATTGACTCTGATGTAACCACGTCATTAACTGATCTCTACTCATTCGGTATGACACTTCTTCCTAACTGGACGCAATGCGAACATCAGATTGTTTCAGTTTTTCCCAATGAAGATGTCCTAATCTGTTTTGTGCATTAGTAGAGAGGCAAAACGATGCGTCACTTGTTTGGAAAAAAAAAAAGGCTCGCCCTGGCTCTGTTTATGTGAAATTCCACGCACCTCCACCCTTTTTTCATTGGTCAAAATCGACACTGACAGTATCTGACAGTTAATCAATATCACGTTCTCTATGTAATAGAGAGTGACATCGCTCGTAGCATTTCTGGACAATTTTTCGTGCTCCATTCACCATAGTTTGCATAGTCGCTAGGATGTGTAATTGTTTTCTATGTAAAATACATAAGCTTTTCTGAAAAGAAAAACTGTTTTCACATGCATCCTCGGCTAAACTGGCATATGGCTTTCTGATTACACAAACTTCATTCTTGTTGGTGGAGCTACTTACTTTTATACTTTTCACAAACAGAAAATTGAAGCAGAGCTGCCAATGACATCCAATTAGTGTTGCATGTGTTCACTAATCTAAAATAACAGACATGTATGAGAATAAATGATCCCTTACATCTAAGACTTTTTCTTTTTTTCTGTTCTCTGTCTGTCTCCCACGTTTGAAAACAAACTACAAATTAATTTTGACAAGAAAGAAAATCTGTTTGTTTGTGTGGCGTGGAACCTGGACACTTTTAATGAGCCTACATTTACAGCCCTCCTGCATTCTTGTGGTTGATTGTGTGTTGTTTCAACGATGTTCAAAGGTACGATGATTACAAGACCGTACAAAGTATTATTAGACGGCTTTGTTGAATACTCGATTCTGATTGGTCAATTACGGCATTCGATGGTCTTAGCAGACCGCTGCTATGAATAACAGGCTGTAGCTATGAATGCAGTTCTGATCTCCGTACACAGCGAGCAGACTATTATGGCAATTAAATCATTTTAAAATCAATATTTAGTGTCAATTTATTGATCTCTTTAGTAAGTTGCCATGCAATAAGCTGGACAGTGTACAGCAAGCTGGGTCATTATTGCGTAATGAACCCCTTCAGGGTGATTCAATCTCGTCGGGATCCTGCTCACCCTGTCAGGGTTCATTTTGCAATAATGACCGTCTCGCTGTATATTATCCCTTACTTAGAGCATTCAAAATAAACTAATATGATTTTATTGTCTTTATTGTCCTGATGGAAATTTGTCTTGGACACATACAGTATCTGCTGTCAAAGGAACAATGCGTAACATTTAGTGGGATCTATTAGCAGATAACAAATAACTATGTTTTCATTAGTGTATAATCACCTGAAACTAAGAGTCGTTGTGTTTTTGTTAGCTTAGAATGAGCCCTTCATATCTACATAGGGAGAGGGTCCGTCATGTTGCTGCGCCATGTTTCTACAGTAGCCCAGAATGGACAAACCAAACACTGGCTTTAGCGAAAGCCTTTCACATTTTTTACGTTACCTGGAGGCCACCATAGTTCTCTGACACGCTTGTGAAACTAAACAGTATCAAATACACAATTTTTTTTACATTATTATTCATATAGAAACGGTTATACAAGAACTGCAGTTCAAAGTGGTTTACATTGACAGATTTATACCTTATTTCACTTCTATGTCAAAAAGGAAATGGTGATTAACTTTTAATCTAGCAGAAGTAATTCAAAATGAAGGAAGTAGAATGGCAGTGCTGTTGCATGGTGGGTTTATTAGCAGTCACTTGAAAGCCTGATTTTCTGTCCTTATATCTAAGGAGTCTGTTCCCTGGCTGCTTCACAGTGTGTCTCTCACTTTTTGGTACAGTGAACAGTAGAGAGAAAGATCTGATGGCATTGTAGCCTACCCACGGGGGCCAGTCTGTGAATATTAGATTAGATTTATAGACAAGTAACGGGATCTATCCTAAAGCTTACTGGAAGACAGTGCAAGAACTTCAGAACGGGGATGGTGTGAGCTCTTTTCTTTGGTCCAGTTAAATCTGTCAGCAGCATTTTGTACTAACGATGGATTTATAGACTTTTTGCAGAGACCTGAGAGTAACGCTCTGCATAAATCAGGCCTATTTGTAATGAAAACATGCATAAACTTCTCTCTATCTCAGGTAGTAGGTTATTTTATAATGTTTAGAAATGACAGAATGCTGTTTTAGTTACTTTCCTTAAGTGCAACTGGAAAGTTAGATCTGAATCAACGACACACACCAACCTAATTTGTTTCCTGCACCGTAATTTGTGTAGTTAATCATAAGAACTCTTAATCGTAAGCTTAGTTTATTGCTGTCAGGTATAAGATAATAATAAATAAACCATGTTGAATTGGAGTTAAATAACAAACCCCTTGTCAATTACAGGCTACATTATACATTCACGTATTGTAATGTAATCCTGTTCAAATGTTTCTGTAGGTAAAATTAAACGCACTGAGGCTCACACAATTTACATAAGAAACCAGTGAGTTGCAATTGTCTTTGTTAAATAGGTGTCATTGTATGTTTGAACCATTATCTTTAAATAAGGTAAGGGCATCTAAGTTTATTCTAGGTGAAAACAATTATTTGTCTTCGGTGCAATTCAGAATCATTTCTCCAGATGCCAGGACAGAATGGGCGTTTCAATTAGATGAAAATAACATCAATGATGGCCGCGAAAACAACAAAGTATTCTGTAGTCTATGGGCACACGCTATAAAGGTAATGGAAGAATCTCACAGGCATAAACTGTATATTAGACCGCAATGAGCCCCCAACAACCGGGACTACTACCGGATACAGCATAGTATTCCAATATTTTGTGTGGTAATATTGTATCGATACACAGACGTCAAGTATCGATCTTTTATTATATAAACTATTAACCTCTTATAATCTGGCATTGGGCCCGGCCGCTATTCTGTCTTTCAAAGGTTGTAGTGGGCGTAAAGATAGAGTGAAGATATTGGTAAGATACCCCACAGTCCAAATGAAACTAGAAAACCAAGGAATCGATTGGTACCATGTCATGTTAGCTTGTCGGGAAGAATGCTAAATAACGCTCCAAAATTACGCAAAAATGTTGGTGAGGAAAAACTGGCATGGCCATTTTCAAAGGGGTCCCTTGAACTCTGATCTCAAGATATGTGAATGGAAACTCTGAAATGAACAGAGTGAAAACTGTATCTTATTAGTTAAAACAGATATTGACAATCTGCATAATTTGCAATTGAAAAAGGTAATATATCGCAATATATCTTATCGCAATAATCACCATATCACAAATTGAAATCTACAATTAAAATCTACATGACAACATACATAATTAACCCCTATTAAACTACAAATTCAAAATTTTGAGTTTCCCGTGCCTTTAAATCATTTTGTCATTTTCCAAAATCACTGACCTCTCTTGAAGCTTGCTGACATCTTCCTCTTGGTCATTTTCCTCTTTAGATGCTTCCACCTGTATGTTGTCAGAGTGGATCACCTGGTCTCCCTGTAGTTTATCTTGCGGGATGGGCACACGTTCCCGGGAGCGTTACGTGAAGCAGTTCCCTGATGATGGCTCACTCTGCACCCTGCCCACAGAGGAGACAGAAAACTGTGTGGTCAACGAGGAATGCTGTGAGTTTTCCCATTTCCCTGCCAAGTGTATCAGTTAATACCATATATATAATGTAGCACTGTAGGTTTACTGTACCTTGTCTTTCCCTCTTGGCCTTAGCTCCTAGCAGTTGTCTGGTTACAGAGTGGGGTGAATGGGATGTCTGCAGTGCCACCTGTGGTCTTGGCATGAAGAGGAGAGAGCGCATGGTGAAGATGCCTCCTGCTGATGGCTCCATTTGTGGGGCAGAGGTGCTGGAGGTGGAGAAGTGCATGATGCCAGAATGTCGTGAGTAGCAGTACTTCCAGGACCACAGCTATCCTGACACCTCCTACATGTTTGCCTCATTAAGCAACGGGGCCGGTAGCCTACGATGACATACTGCTGATGAGACAATCTTACATTTAGTTTTCCTATAGCAACTCTAAACTTTAATCAAAGAGGATTTTCTTTCAGATTTAACTCTTAAACAATAAATTCAGAACAAAAAAAATGTAATCAGCTTTTGTCCCTGCATGATTAAATTGCCAAGTGCTGTTTTGCTTCTACTATTCATGATTTTCTTTTTTGAAAAAAACAATTTGATCAGTTGCATTTGAGTTAAAATGTTTCACACATGTATGCATTTGATGTTAAAATATTGTTACGTGTTACTGAGTGACTGCTGTTATGTATAGACACAATCCCCTGCATGCTGACTCCGTGGTCTGACTGGAGCGACTGCAGTGTGACTTGCGGGAAAGGTTCGAGGACACGACAGCGCATGCTGAAGTCCCCCGTGGAGCTAGGAGAGTGTACAGAAGACTTAGAACAGGTGGAGAAGTGCATGCTACCAGAGTGTCGTAAGTATTTCAATCCACACACCTACATGCTGTACATGTATAATTGATGGAAATTTATGATAATTTCATCTTTGTCATGCAACCTGGTGCCTTGATGCAGATACATACACACTACTGTTGTAGTTATTTGGCAGCACACAGCGCAGAGAACGGAAGTTAACGACCTCTGTACGGTGTACCTATTTTAAATTTATAATGTTTACTGGTATGTATGAGACGTAACAGATAAGTCCATGTGCTGTATTCACATTTAAGCTTGCGAAGTACATTAAATGACTGGCAGGAGTGCATTAAACATGACATGAACAGTTTTAAATAAGAGGTCTAACATCATAAAGGTATTACAAAAAATAGAATTAAGATAAGCAAAGATTTTGAGATTAGTCAGAGCTATAAGACCTCAGTGAAATTAATCTGTTTGAGGTCATTTGGAAACAGTTTCCATTACATAGTTTGTATTTTCCAAATGTCCTGTTCAGTACATATTTTGATAACAATTACTTAAACAAATTCAAGCGATCCATATCAAAAATGTTGTCCATGTTATATTTTTATGTAACAAAATTAATATTGTTTGATATTTTATTTTATTTTTAAACTCTAAAATTCAGATATTAGTATTGGCTTCAAAAAGTCAGCATCAGTTGTGCTTTTTCATTCAACGGTTATTTCATGATGAGCTGCGTGGTCAACAAAAAACAATGCTTGAAACAGAAGCATATTATAAAGCTATACACTATTTATTTTATTTGAAATGTGTTGGCATCTTTATCCTACTATTTTGAGATAAATGATACTTGAAGGAAGAGAAGCTGTTGCCAAACCCATGAACCTGCCAGGAGAAACACAATTTCTCACTGCGTCCACCAAAAGGAGTGTAATTCATGTATAAATCTGTGTTGTTGTTTTAGGACCTAGAGTTGTTAATATACCGTATAGGCTACTGTATGTATTTATTTTTCACGTCAGTGCTTATTAGTTTACAGCAGTGGTGAGGATGATCCATCAGAGCCATGTGAAAACAAATCCCACCCTCTAGCAAAACAGAAAAGTATTCTCTGTGGTGTCACTGTATAATTTAAGATAAAACACACTGTGTTTTATCCACTAGACGTGGATTCATATATATAATCCAGGATTTACAAAAAACAGACCCTATTTATCGTCCTCCTCATCAGCTACCACTGATATTGGTTTCCTAATCTGTCACAACTTCCTCTAAACCACTTTGTTTTTGTCTCCTCAGCCATAGACTGCGTCATGTCAGAGTGGACTGAGTGGTCCGAGTGCAATAAGTCCTGTGGGAAGGGTCATACGATCCGGAGACGCGTGGTAAAGCTGGAGCCTCAGTTTGGAGGGGACACGTGTCCTGAAACCATCCAGAGGAAGAAGTGTAAGATCAGGAAGTGCAACCGGGGACAAGCCAACAGCGACGAGAAGAAACGACGCAAGGAACAGCGTGAAAAGAGGAGGAGCAAACAGGGCAGAGCAGAGGTCGCCTCCGAGCATCCGGGTTGGTATTCATCCTCGTTACATTAAGAACTACTAACGCCACACAGAATATTAAAAACTGAGAGAAGCATTATTCTAATGGTCTCTTTTTCTTGGTTTCTATCTTCAGGGTGTAAAATGAGGCCGTGGTCGAGTTGGACGGAATGTACCAAGCTGTGCGGTGGAGGTATTCAAGAACGGCTCATGACAGTGAAGCAGAGGTTTAAGACTGCCCAGCTGTCCAGCTGCAAGGACAGGAAGGAGATCAGGGCTTGTAATGTGCACCCCTGCTAGGAAGGAGTAGGGGGAACGGGGGTGGAAGGGAGGGATGACAGTGGGGCTGGGAGCAGGACAGGGCATGGCACACTGTCGCACAATGATCCAATGCACTCTGTTCAGGGCTGAAATGGCACATGCTTGAATCTGTCTTGGTTAAATCCAAAGTTCAGGTCATCAAGATGAACTTAAAGATCTCACTCTGGATTTAAACTCTGCTGATTCTTCTGTGCTTTTAAACTAGCTCTTATACACATAAGACTCTTTTGCAAGATTACTGTAAACTTGTTGTGGTATAATATATCTTGAAAAATATAATTATGAAATATAAATTGATTTAATAATAAGATAAAGAACTGTTATATCTTGTGGTATCCTTAAGTAGTACAGTATATTCCAGACTTTAAAGCACAGGTGCCCAGCCATTCCAGTGTTTTATACGCCTTCAGTTGTTTTTAGGACACACAATGCCCAGTTGGCTTTTTACCCAGCTATATTGTTGTACATGTAGATGCACCACGATTGAGATCTCCTATGATTTTGAGCATTATTAGAAGATTTTGTTATTTTTTTCGCTGTGGAATTTTTTGATAAGAATGTGTCCCAAGATTCTTACCAAAGTCTTGTGTAGATGTTTTCTAGATGTCTTCTCCTCCTTTTCTTTATCTCTGTTCCTCTAACATATTAATATTTTGGAATAATATCACCTTTACAATAAAAGTAAATGTGACAACTCGTCACCTGGATCTGTCTTTTTATTTTGGAGGATAAAGGTGTAATGTAGGCAGTTGAAGGTTTAAACTTCTCTTGCCACTAGATGGCGATAACTATCTTAAAACATTGGCCTTTCATAAGGAAACTCCTGAGGCTGCTTGTTCTAATGTCATGCTGTACCAGCGGACTTATCCCTCAACTCCCCCCTGTACCTCTCTCCATAGATATAACAGCCACAAGGGGGCAGTGTGGTGAATGGAAGACATTCAAAACTACAGTGGGATTACATTTCTGTATTACAATTTGGTCAGTGGTGGAAGTAGTACACAGATCATTTACTTAATGTGAGAAATCAGAGATTTTTGGCTACTTTGCATCTATAACGTGTCTTCTTTCACACTAGTGGAAAGAAAATATAAAAAATACACATTTAGGTGTTTATGTTACTACACTTTGTCTATTTGCAGCTGTAAAATAGGTAATGCCTCATTTGCAAATTTAAACATTACATTTCAGAAAATTTGTAATACAAACAATAACTGTCTTAATGTGAGTAATCAACTGGTGAAGTTTCATGGTGATATCTATTAGATGACATTTTGGAACCTAGTCACCTAAATGCAAAATGTATGGAATTTTACAATACATATCTTAAAGGTGGTTTTCTCAAAATAGTTTTTTTCTCATACTCTGAGACAGAAATCTCCTCTTCAGTAGCACTTACATACACCACATTTTCCAGTTTCATTCATATCTATATTTTGAAGGTTTTTACAGAGGGGTTTGTTCATATACCATTCATAGCCTGATTTATACAACATTCTATTCCTAAAAACATGGCAACATTTTTTTTTTTTTTTATGGCTGTTGACAGTATTTTCTGATTTATGGAGTGCTAAAAAGAGATATCCAAAATTCCCTCAGTAAAAACCTTTGACTCTAATATGTTAACAAAATGAAACAATAATTTTAAACCTGGCTTTATCCAATTTTACAATTTCTGTTCTGGAAATGCATGCAAATTATACATTTCTAAAATTAAAAAGATAATGCTACATTTGCATATTTAAATTATTTTGTCCATGATTAATCGCAAATTAATCTCACATTTTGTATCTGTTCAAAATGTACCTTAAAGGGAGATTTGTTAAGCATTTAATACTCTTATCATGCGAGTGGGCAAATATGCTTGCTTTATGCAAATGTATGTATTTATTTATTATTAGAAATCAATTACCCCTACAAAACAATGACACATATTGTCCAGAAACCCTCACAGGTACTGCATTTAGCATAAAATATATGCTCAAATCATAACATGGCAAACTCAAGCCCAAGAACCAATAGAACCCATTTTCAGGTCAAAGGACCCTTTTGAAAATGTGGCCATGCCAGTTTTTCCTCACCATAATTTAGCACAAGTTTGGAGTGTTATTTAGCCTCCTTCATGAAGCTAGATAGTATGACATGGTTTATACTAATGGATTCCTTAGGTTTTCTAGTTTCATATGATGTCAGTATCTCCACTCATGCTCTAAAACTGAGCCCACTACAACCTCCGAAAGATCAATTGCGTTAATGTGTTAAAGAAATTAGTGGCGTTAAAACAAATTTGCGTTAACGCATTACTGCGTAAACTTTGACAGCCCTAGTTGAAACATAATCTCAGAAATGGTTTAATCCAAAAAATGATTGCCTTAATGTAAGTAATCAACGTGGGAGGTTTCATGGTGATATCCATTAGTTAAATTACATTTTACCCAATACACCTGGGGTGTCTCCTCTTAAGTAAAAACAGCAGTACGACAATGTGGAAATACACTGCTACAAGTAAAAGTGCATTCAGAATTATACTAAACTAAAAGCACAAACGTATTAGCATTGAAATAGACAATATAAAAAGTAGCAAAAAAATAGATGGACCAGAATGGCCTGGCCAAGAAAATTCAAAATAATAAAAATGCATACAGACTGAATAACGTCAAGTCAAAGGCAATGGAACAAGGACATCATTTGACAGTAATGCCCCTCTAGACAGAAATCGAGGAGCATTCAAAGGTATTTTGCCCCTCTTCAGAGAGGCGGTACTCTCTCTTTAAAGAAACATAGAGGTTGGAGTGCAGTGAATTTGTATGTACACGTGCTAGCTGGGATCTTGAAAGAATCTTCCCCCCTACTCTCTGGTGTAATCGGTAGGGGGAGGGGATGATGTTAGGCTTTCCTCACAGTGGGGACAGGGGTGAAAAATTCAATACACACATCACAATGCCATTCTTGTTTCCATGCCAACACAACCACACATGGGGGAAGCCTACACACTTCACACGCGTTGGAAACATGGAAAGGAAAATATTACCACTGTGATTGAGCTGTTAAAACAGAAATTGCTGCAGAGGCTGCGACAAGAGGCGCATGGGTTAAACAAAAAAAAAGAAGAAATGGATGAAGGATGTGTGTTTATCCTTTTGTGTGATCTGGTTGGAAACCCTGCTAGACCTCTAGTGCAGTGCAGGCTGGTGGTTATTTAGCCATTGTGAGATCAGACTCAGACTGGAAATCAACTCAGCGATGCAGTTATGCCAGTAGATCTTCCACGTCTCTGTGATATTATAATGAGTTGCCTCTGTCTGTGGACTAATTGATGAATATTTATATTCTAGGGGAAGGCCACACTGCTGACATAAAAACTGAACTCTCCAACCTCTTCCTCATTTAGTCTGATTCTCAATGAGCTTCAAAGGTTTCAATAACTGTGAATGAAATGCAGGTCCATGTTGTGGGGATAGAGGGACTCTGCCACATGGGTTAGCTAAGATCTTTTAGTATCACCTATCTGAAACATCACCTTTTTGATTTATATGTGTGCCTTAACATCTTTGTGAGGCAAGACACATGTATTCTATTACTGCAACACCGTTTCCTTATTTCAAAAATGCCTCCGGCACAACACTGTGTGGTGAAAGCCGTGCGCAGTGGGTTTATTCATAAGAGGTTTTACAGTATCTATAAAACTCACTGAACACGGAACATCAGTCTCTGATTTATTTTGTGTAAAGTCATTTCATACTCTGCACGTTGATCCAAACCTTTTCTTTTGGTCACAAATACTGATTCAACCATTGAAGACACTGTGTACCAAACCTATAACAGAGATGCAATTCCTGTACGAAATTAGGATTTTTCAAACTGTGAACATCTGTGTGCACATCTAATAATGTACTGAAGCTATAAATTGATACTCATGCAAGAAGTACATTTTGTTTTTTCTGTTTAACAACAAGACTACAGCCAAGCTAGCTAGGGCTGTAGCAATAACCACAATACCACGCTATATTGACAAGCCAACCACAGGGGATGGCAAACAACATCCACCACTGATAGATTCATGTTTGTTTTTTTAATTCTTTGCAGTGGGAGCGCCACATATTTACACTATGCTACAAATGCCAGCAGCGTGACAAGGCGCTGAGCATTCTGCACTGAGCGATGCAAGTTTGGTGTTTTTTGTTCTGGTCGCCGAGAGTTGAACATTTTTTAAGTTTGGGTAAAACACTGCGCTCCATTCCAGCCGTCCAATCACAGTGGTTTGATTTGTGACATTTTAGAGCAATACGAGGACATTAGACAAATATTTCACTGAAGCAGTTCCTAGTCAGAAAGGAGTGAGAAAGAGAATACATCAACTTTGACCCCATGGTGGTCTTGCCTCTAAATCAAAGTGAAAAGGCTCAAACAAAAATGTGCTTTCTTCCTAAAACAGCATATCTGCCTTGTAGCAATATTTGTATGATGATCTCTGGATAAAATTGTGCCAAAAGTTACATTACTGTCTGTTTCCTATTTGTCTTTTTGTTTGTCTGTAAACCTCATCTGCTACAAGTTTAAGCTATCCACTAAAACGAAATCTGTTGAACAAGATCACCATACGTTAGGGGATGTGGCTGTCCACTTATCATCATGATTACACAACTGTTACCTCACATCATCATAAAGCAGTTTAAGAATATAAGCTCTTAATAATGATACATAACTGCCCCCTTTCCCTTCGGTAATCTACAAGATAATATACATGTTAATGAAGCTTAATATACCAGCATATTTTTTCACTTAATTATATATTTTTGTATGAATCATTTTACATAGAAACAAAGCCAAGTCTTCAAATTATTGCATGACACATATTGCAGGCATGCCTCATACTGGTACGCCATCTGTCTCATGATGTGACAAGCTTTTTGATGCGTTTCAACGATCATTTGTCCTCTTCTGAATGACAGGGGAAAACCGCTATTAAATGGGGTTGGGTTATAGAAAGTGGATTATTATTGTTTTCTTTCAGTTTGACAGCAGACGTTTTGTTTCGCTTTGTCCAGGCAGTGAGGCACGAGTGGAAAAAGCTCTGTGGAACTAGTACAGTGTGTGATTGAGTTGGCAAATTCTGCTCACCGTGGTTTGATTTGCCTCGCAGCCTTTTTTTTAATGTGACTGGGTCAGTCTATTCATTGACAAACATACAAAAGGAAGGAAGAAATAAGTGAAGCTGCCCTTCAGTTTTTTTTAAACGAGGAAGGAAATGCAGCTACAGTATATCTCTCCTTGTTATTGGCCTCACAGGCAGTTCCTCAGTCTGGACAGAGAGACAGAGGAAATATAGGATTTCATAAACTAATAAACCTCAGAAGGAAAATCAATATGGTTGCTAACCCTGAAAAGGCTCTTTTCCACAAATGTAAAGACCACAGCAGCAATCAATGTTGTGAGTTTATAACCTGTTCAGACTTGGAACAGGAGGAATCGGTGAAAAGTCACTTGGCATTACAGCATCTTCAGAATATTTAGTTACATAAACAATTACAGTGTGTAGGGCAGAGCCGGGGTTTTTCTGTGTGAAGTTTTTCAGCCCCGGGTTGCAGATTGCCTCCCTGAGGGCATAGCTAATTATCTGGCTCCAGTGTTATGCATGTTTAATTTCAAAACTGGAATGGCCACTCTGCTTGTTGTCCTGCTCATTTTTTTCTCTCTTTCAATTTACTGTCACCCCTTCTTTCTAGCGCTGGCAAAGGCAAGGAAAACCCTTTTACAGCGATAGCACAAGATGATTTTCCTGTCATGTTATCTCCCTGTTGCTGGGGAAACGCATTTTGCGGGGATTCACAGAGCACTAATCTGAAATTGACTGGCATTCCACAGCAACACTACAGAGACCCGCTACGAGGCTTCTGTGGAGCCTGATTGTCATTGTAAATTAAAGCTTGAGTGGGTGACAACACAAATGAAAAACAGAACATTGAACAATGAAAGATTATTGCCAGACATGCTAAATAGTTTAGCACCTCATTCCCACTCAAATACAGTATGTATATAAGGATTTGTTAATACATATTGTTTCATTATATTTAATGGTATTTCTATTCTAAGTTAAAGGGCCAGTGTGTAAGAATTATGGGGATCTATTGGCAGAAATGAAATATAATATTAATAAGTATGTTTTCTTAAGTGTATAAATCACTTGAAAATAAGAGTTGTGTTTTCGTTACCTTAGAATAAGCCATTTATATCGACATGGAGCGGGTCCCCTCTCCACGACGTTTTAACAGTATCCCAGAACGGACAAACCAGACTCTGTTAACCTTTCCTGCTTGGGCCGGAGTTGATTATGTTACTCGCTCCCGTCGCTGCCGCTCTCTCATTCTTGCTTCACCATTCACTTCCCACGTACACACACACTCTACGCACTGGCTCTGCTCCAAATGACCTACGCTACTTTTACAACAACTAGCTCTAGAGAGGGCCATTCGCATTTTCACTTTGGCCACCGTAGCTCTCCTACATGCTTGGCACACAGGAGAGGCTTCGGTTGGTTGTAATCTGCAACCTCACCGCTAGATACCGCCAGATCCTACACACTGTCCCTTTACATAATTGTATATTTGTTCTATGTGAGTGTAGCGTGAAGGGGTTACAACTTACATTTCATTGTGCAACCCTGTGTTGAAAAATGACGAATACATGAACCTTGTTATAACATAACCCTTATAACCCTAAATAATAGCAGAAATTGTATTCTGCTGCTGCTTCTCTGACTTTACTCTAATACTTGTCTCACTTTGTCCTGAACTATAATCTCTACAAGAAAAAGGTCTGGGAATGAACTCTATTTTTGAATAGCCCTAATGCCCCATGGGACATGATGAACACTTAGGTAGGTGGATAGTATTTCACACTTTGCATGGCAGAATCTATATCAGCTTCAGGGTGTTGTACGGTGGATTGTAATATATCCTTTTCACTGCCAACATGCCAATATACAAACTGGGCAAAGCAGATGTCATTTTGCCTCCCTGTCTATAACTATATAACCCTCAAATGCACCTGATTTGTCCCTGGTTCTCTGCTCGCCATTTCAAACAGGAAACAACATGCTGGCCTGCTTATAAACTTTCTATCATTACGTCTAAACAATCCACCCAAATCTATTTCTGAAAATGTCTGCAATGCCACGGCTGAATCTCGTTTCATTTTAGAACTATATGGCCTAGTTTGACACCTTGGTCAAACTAGTTGAAATTTTTAAATTGTATGCATATACAGACCCCCTCCAACATGCCGCAACACTCACACCATGCACTGGGTGACTGCTTCTCCTGCTGTCCATATGAAGTGAATGGCAAGCATTGAGACGCCCCTCTGTCACCTGATAAGGTGGAAATGCACCGTTAGTTCAAACTCTCTGTGCAAGCAGCAAAGCTGTCTTGAAAGACAACGCCTTCAGAGAGGAGCGCTCCAGAGACTCTTCACCAAGGCCTCGAGCACCAATGGCAGTTCCCGCTGTGGGGAGGAGGCACGCATCACCGGGCGTTGTCTCCTGACCACCTGCGAGAACCGCTTCACGAGAGGGTGGCCAAACACCAGTCTGTTGCCAAAACCCTTGGGGCATGAAGAAATTGCTGCTGCATACACTTTAATAGTGGTATGAGACAGCCCTCTATCCATCAAACACAGCAAAAAGAAAAGACTCAATTGCACAGGAGAGGGGGTCTAGCCTCCTTTCCTCGCACCAGCGTTGGAACCCTCACCATTTTGCCCTGTAACAGGCAGTAGTGATACCGCTCTTGCCGCCTGGATGGTCTGCACAATCTGTACAGACCGTCCAGCCCTGCTCAGTCTCGCAGGAGCCAAACTTGGAGAGGATGGCCCAGAGTGGGCAACGCGCCTATCACACCCACCTCCTGAGGTCACAATGAATCAGAGGAAGATGCAGAGAAAAACAGCATTCACCTGTTCTCATGTCTTATTGCCAAAGTATTAGAACATAAAATCCGGTAAATAGGAGACACCACAAGAGTAAAAAGGTCCACAAACGCTACACAATTCTCTAACTTAAGGCTGCACCAACAGACAGTGTTTCTATTTTTAACAGAAATATTAGATTTAGTAGTTTTCTCACTCTGGAAACACCCTTAGGATTTGGATTCATGTCTTTATCTATTTTAGCTGAAAAACAACCGGTTTGATAGTCATGGCTAAATAGGGTAATTGTCTCAGGATAAAAATCCCAGATCCAGATCGCCACCAAGACAGAATCAATTATTCTATGGCCTGAGGACTATCTGTCTGCTGAATTTCATGGAAGTCTGTACACAAGTTTTTTGAGATATACTGTCGACTATCAGACACAAATCATGACTTTCTCAGCAGAGTTATTCATTTTTGTGAGTTCTTGTGATGAATGGACAGAAAGAATAGAAAGTCACAAAGAGGACACACAGTCTCATAAAGGGATTTGTTGTTTTTGTGGTGCTCTGTGGAAAATGTTCTCCTTCAAACTACTTCACCTTCATACCTCACAGCAATCTCTGATTGGCTGAGGCCCATTGCCCTACAGTCCTACAGGCTATCATGACCACGCCCCCCTTTTGGAAAAAGAAATACCATGTCCCTCGTTGACGGCAACAGATTTAACAGAGGAAATTTAAACAGGTCTCCAAACTTCTACTTTAAACAAACTGGTAATAGTAATAACGCTATGCTGAAGAGTTGCTGTGTGATCGCACCAACAATGAATCCAAAAACGTTGATCTCCGATTTGTTCCCCTGCCATGTCCTAAAAGAAATATCATAGAGGGGCTGCCATCCTCTGCCATCTTTCAGTCTGTCAACTCTCTCTCGTCTTGTGTTTGAAATATGACACCTGCTACTCTGAACTGAGACTCCGTATAGAGCAAAATGCATCAACTCTCAGTTTGTAGCGTCCGTCATCCGACTATCTATTGATAACATGCCGCTGATACGCCAAAATGAACTAAATGGGTTTTATTTCTGTTAAAAAAGTAAAATGACAGTGGGTATGTAATGTAGTCGATGTGTGCCCGGCCACCATGTAACAATGGTAACACTAACTACCGCGACAAGCCTACTATGGGATCTTTGGTTTTCTAAGGCGGCGCGGCCTTGAATTTTTGCAAAGTACCCGTATGTGCCAGTCTGATGTATAGGCTGTTGATACAAATCTACCTCATCCTAATTCATGTTTTTTTCAGAAATCATTTTATTCATTTGTTCTTTAATTTTTCGACAACACATTTCTGGTTCTGTTGGTGTTTTTGGAGGCGTTTCACTTCCTAAAAAACAGTGTAGACATTGACCGAAGACTTGGCAATCTGCTTGTGAGATGCTTACATCCTGCTTGCATGTGGCATCTGCTCTAGTCTGGGTTGCCATTTACATACAGGACTGGTTCAAAACATGCTTAAGTCAAATTTGGTAGGCTTTCATTGCCACCCTGTTGCGAAGTAGTTGGCCCCAGCTTTTCTTGAGCACAGAAACTGCAGTCCCATCTGTATCTAATCAAATATTTGCAAGATGCTCTGCCAAAATGTAAGCAGTGTTTCTCACCAGTACTCCACCTGAGTGCTGCTTATTATTACAGTGCTGCTTATTAATAAATTACGTAAGCCATCGCAAAAAAATAGGGACCCCTCTTGTTCCCCCTTGTGAGCTACCTTTCTTTTGCACTTTTTAAAAACGTAATTCCACATAGGTAGCAAATGGGAAAAATCGTACATACATGTTTTTTGATTGAGTGGGTATGCATTCACACACTCTGCATCTTGTTGTCTCACGACATCAATTCATCTTCCAGTGAGCTTTCATTCCCTGAAGGTGTCAATTACATTCAGGACATGGCCACAGATGAAGTTGAATCTCAGAGTCAATGTGAAGCCGCCAATAAGCCTGTATCAACTGTTCTTTTGGCCTCTACTGATTAGTGTGAGATAGACAGAAAAAAAGCACGGCTTCTGGCAGATTATATCACTGTTAATGTGGTTGGTAGCGAAATGGCATCACACACTTAGCAGGTGTGTTGCCCAACACCATAACAGACAGGACACAACAAGTGTGATGATGGTTTCAGCAGCAGGGGAGCTTTTTCCGTACATCGCCATCTACAGAGGATGCTTATTGTCCAAAGTGATTCTCTGCTAAATATATAACCTGCATTAACAGTCACACCATAATGGCTACCCTGTACCCCTAAGAATTCAATTGAAAGCGCTAAATAATGTGGCAGACATTTTTGGCAGCAGTAACATGTACTGTAGTGCCAACCAGACCGTGCCCAGTTAGTGTGATCGGTTGGAGCAAAGAAAGATTATCTGAGAATCAATGAGAGCTCAGTGGAGGAATGACCTGTTTATACAAGCTAATGGCTCCCAGTGCAGCGCCAGAGCATGTAATGGTTCCTACTAATGTTTGCTCACATCATTTAAACGCTCTCTCTCTGTGACTCTCTCTCACCAAGGAACTCTTTATCGCAGGCTTTGTAACTCTTGCTTCTTCCAACCCTGTTTATTGCTCCTGAGTTGGCTCTAGTGTTATTCCCTCGAACCAAAAGGCTTCAAGCTATTTTTTATTCTAGACATTGTAGGCTTGCATGGGGATGTGGGAAGTGTGTATATGTGTTTGCTTATGTCATATGCAGAATAAGCAGACTCAAAGACAAAGCAAGTGGGTTAAGAAGTCCACAGCTAACAAGTGTCTGTAAATATGGTTCTTATACACCTACATCTATATATTCAATAAAGTGGAATAGTACATCAAATGTCAATAGAACAATCAATGCAAGTCAATACTGTTTCTACTGAATCATATAGTTATGTGCACATGAATATTTGGATGATACTTCTGAGCTCCATAAACAATGCACATTAATCTATCTTTATGAATATGTGGTAGCCTAACTTGAGTCATTCTACATTCGGACATCTTACACATGAAGATAAGAGAGATACAGCCATGTCACTTTCCAATGAGAACATAACACTAAACTATACATCAAACTTCAAGCAAGCAAATCAAGCAAAAGGCCCTGAAAAGGACCATTCCTATGTAAATACTGTGTTTACTGTAATCTATTTAAAGATAGTGTTGCTGCTAATAGGTCTCATTTTAGATTTTACATGATTATTTGCACATTATGTGTGCTTAAACTAATATTTACAATACACAAGTTAGGCAAGTGCCATGTAAAGTGGCAAAACATTACAACAAGTACAAATTGTAGGAAATATTTGATGATGATAATGATGATAATGAGTGTGCACATGTAAATGAAACTTGCAGAACTTAATGGAATCTCAGACCATAGTGTCAGATCCAGAAGGTTTCTGCAAGAGAGGCGAAGATCACTGAGTCCCTTCCAGTGGACCACCATGGGAGATTAATTTGGAAAAAATATGAACGGTAGTCAACGGAGAGAGACAAATATTCTTTTGATGCCATTTGAATTTTGTCATGAATCACACATATGATGTTTGTCAATTTAAAAGATAATTTTGCAAGTCAAGAAAGTCACAGTTTGTTGAAAAACTATTGAAGTAAAAGACTGTGAAAATACATAATTAGAAAGACTACACACCCAAAAGTCGCGTAGTGACGTCTCTCTTGCTTTGTTTCGTACTGGGTCTCGCTCGTTCTTTCACTTCACGGCTGATAAAAAGACCAGAAGTCGCTGGATAAAACACATCAGGTAAGATAATGTTTCATTGGTGCGTGGTCAAGCTAAAGGAATGAGTGAGATATTTATTAAATAGGTTATTAACATTGCTCATTACTACTCATATGATGCTACATGTCAAAATGATGTATTGTGGCAGCTTTTCTTTTCCTGTTAAGAGACACAGTTGTGCCTTCTTTCACAGTTATTTGCATGTTAACAGGTTCTACCGCCCTTGTGACTAACACTGTTATCATATGATAACATTGTGCTTCACAGCTATACCCTAAACACAGTTTCCTAATTAGCTTCCTTCTGTGTTGCTAAGCAATCTCAACTGTGCCAGCAGATACAAAAGCCAGAAAATTATCATTTTTAATTGATAAATCTTCCACAATCATAGGCAGTTTTGGCTTCAGAAGATCAGATTATTCCACAACACTGCCTGCGTGAAGCATACAGGCTGAAAAAGCACAAATTCTCTGCTTGGAAACATATATCTAAAAACACATTGCAACATTCAAGCTTAAACTGGAGCTGTAAGTCCATGTGGCCCATTTCCGTGTGGATGGAACAGATTTCACCCAGAAGGAATCATTGTTTTCATCAGGTTTTCCCTGTCAAGTGCTTTCTCCAGTAAGAAACAGGTAGTCGGTTTCGGTTCAGGCTATTCCCAGCTGTTCTGCACCAGTGCCACCCTGATCCGACACTTGGTGAGCAGAATAGTGATCAATCCCTTCACCTACGAATGGAAACGGACAGCCATAACCAGAGACATAAGAGCTATAGAGGTACTTGCCGCACTGTTACCACGGCAACAGGCCGTGCGGGGGGGCATCATCATCGGCTCTCTGAGATTGGCTGTTGGTGGTTTGGTGCAATGGTTCAGCTTAGTTGGTTGTTCTGCCCTCCGCGAGAGACAGAAAGTGGTTGAATGGTTTTCAATCTACCTTGATCTGGTGGCATCAGATTGGTGATGGAAAGATGGGGAAGACTGTAGATCTGACTGCTGAAAGCCTGGGATAATAACATGCAGCTTGAAAAGAAACACGCATGATTCAATTATATAAAAGCCATATCAGAATTTACCATTAAAGACACATCCTATATTCATTTTGTGCCTCTCAAATCTCTGCCTGTCTATTTTCACTACACTTGGTGGAATGTAAGGGTCAAAAACTACATGTAATAATAAAGCAAGTCTAAGTTTTTAGATGAACAAATTAAATATTTATATTTATTTGCATATAGATGTATGTTCCCTAATTGCACCACTGTGATGTCTGTATTTCAGTTGTGTATGCCTCGCCATACTGAACCCATGGGACACATGTGCAATATACACAGCCAGCCTCACAGATTGTATCCGATAAATTATTACTGACACAGTCATGCAGTCAACATGAGATAGCCCATGGTCCCTAGGTGCATACTGTATGTTCACTGTAATATGAGCCCAGAGAACATGCTGTACTGAAGGATCCTAGCTGGCTCAGTTGGGCTTCACCAATATGGGAACAGGACACAGAGACTGGACCACATAAAAGTTTCTATAACAGTCCACTTACTTTCGGGGATCTATAAACACACACACAACAAATAAGGTTTACATGGATAAAGTCATTTTACAGGAGATTTCTGGGCTGGCATTGTTATGGCGATTAATTGTCTTGTGAATGGGCGCGTTGCCAGAGCCTTTTCTACACATGCATTATGCAGTACATGTAAGTACACATATTAACACAAACGGATGAATCCTTGCACACACACACACACCAACAAACACACAACCGTGAACCTTAGCCCTGCCCCGCTCCCCTGAGTCTATTTACAGAGCTCTCTCACTAAGATGTCGTGAACCAGCTGATGCTCTGGGAATGTGCAAGACTAACTGAAAGGATAGTTATTACATTGGTCACGCTGGCAACCACCCTCACACAAAAGATTTCTACATTATGATGTGAAGTTCAAGAGTGTCAATGCACACTAATAAGGTGCAACCATCCTCCTACTGAATGTAACACCTCCGTTTGCTTTACAGTATTTTGTACTTAACTATTTAATACTTTTGTGTAGGACAAATGGCATTTTATCATGTGTTACATTAGATATTAACAAAACTAGTGCAGTGCCTGATGAAAACATGCCTGTTTAGAACGGGCTGATATTCGGGCTGTTGTGTTGCTGCTTGCAGTTTTCTCGAAAACCCTCATACAATCAACTTCACACTCGACACTGCGCTTCCTTGGGTCCTCAGCAATAAACCTGCCATGATAAAGATGCCTCACTCTAATAAGTCGCGGTTACTCACAGTCAGAAACATCGGAGAAATACACTTGGCGGAGGTCATTTCCAAATAGGCATATAGTCGGTATATAAAGTAGAGCATGGGTTTAATTAGCCGGAGGTATTTTGCTGGCGGTAATGTTATTAGTGTTAAGTTAGTATAAAGTCATACACCAGGGAAATCTAGTCTTACTCACGGGGGGAAAACACACACAGGTCGCAGCTTACTCATGCTCACAACGGTGAAATACACTCTGGTTTGATTCTGCTTACAGTTGGCTATCTGCTCATGTTGACTCCAGGGAAGTGAAAAAGTGTCTGCTTGTAATGTTAGTATATCCAGCATCCATGTAACGTAAACTAGGCTATAACGTTAGTATGAGTCGATGAGCCGCAGCCTGCCCACTGCAGAAGTGAAGACAAGTTCGGTTGTTATGTTATCCATTGTTAGCGAGCTATATTCAGGATCCAGCTGCAGTTAACTGACCCACTGCAGATAATGTGCTCGATTCAGTCTGCAGAGGCCTGAAGGCCCAGATCGTGGCTGGGGCTTTAAAAAAAGTTTATTAATATTGAACGGGTCTTGTGTCCAAATTGAACCAAATTCGACAAAGCACTCCCTTGGGTCCTCAGCAATAGCGTAGGCTCGGCTATAACGTTAGTATGAGTCGATGAGCCGCAGCCAGCCCACTGCAGAATGAAGACGAGTTTGGTTGTTATGTTATCCATTGTTAGCGAGCTAGATCTAGGATCCAGCAGCAGTTAACTGAGTCGCGGTGTGCCCACTGCAGATATATTGAACCGGTCGCGTGTCCAAATTGAACCAAATTCAACAAAGCGCTCCCTTGGGTCCTCAGCAATACACCCACCAACTGTGAAGTCGATCGAATGAGCTGTTTTCAAGATATGCAAAGGACATACCCACCTACACAAAGACAGAGATTTCTGGCTTTACAGTTAGATTAAAACTTGTGAGTTATATAAGAATTCACCGCCCGTACAGTTGTCATGAAAAGGGATATTAGCTATAGAAACAAAAAACTTTTTTGTTTATCAGGCTGTAAACGTTTATTTCTGCTGTAAAGTTGGGCATTTTACCATGGGGATCTATGGGGATTGACTCGCTTTTGGAGCTAGCCTCAAGTGGTCATTTGAGGAACTGCAGTTTTTGGCACGTCCGCGTTGGCTTCATTTTTCAGCACCAAAGGTTTGTCGCTTGGTTTTAACGTTGGTATATCCAGTATCCAGCAGCAAAAATTGTAAAGGCCCGCTCCAGTTGACATGCTCGACTCAGTCCGCAGTGCCCTGACACCCCAACCCCGCTGCTGCACAGAGCGCTGTTCGCTTGTTTATTTAAGGTTTATTAATATTTAACGTGTCACATGTCCAAATTGCACTAACTTTGAAACTGCACGTCACAGACAGATATTCCTTGCTTTATAGTTAAATAAAATGACACGGTCAACATTACATTTTTTTTTGCTTCAGGAAGGAAATAATGTAAAGGGAGCTTTTAATCATTACTTTATTGTTCCATCAAACTGTAACAAATTGAATCCGTTTAATGTCAGCGCCATTGTTTCCTCATGTGTATGCAAATTATTTTCTTTCTAATTGCTATAATGCACCATGACGAAATATGGAACATCTGGGGGTCTGCTACAGACTATGTGACTACTAGCAATTTTGTGTTTTCCAAGTGATTTAAATTGCAATAATCATTAGCAAAGCAACGACATTCCCCAGTGCCTCGTGGCTAAATGAAACTGAGAGCGACTAAGCATTGCAAAATGATCCAATCCTTTCAAATGTAAATTCAATTTATTGTCCGCAAATAAAAGAATATTATTTCACGGCTCTGGGGCACCAGCAATATAAACAATACAGCGCTAATATAAGGGGAAATTATTTGCACTTTTGATGTAATTATGCCATTTATATTCTACAACCAACAGGTGTTAAATGAAAAATTGAGGAAACAGATTTTCCACTGTATTGGTGTACAGCAGTTATAGTGCTGGTTATTACAGAGATATATTGTAGACTTGGCCCAAGAGATCTATTAAAAGAGCAAGCTGCCTGGCATCAATTCTAGGCTTATTTCTATATTCTGCGGCTTACAGATTGAACCTGTGCTTGAGGTGTTAAGTCAAATATCCTGAATAACGTCGACATGTGAAAACAAATACACAGAGGTCAAAATTGTTCAAACTGTGTCTTGATTTTATACAAATACCAATTTCATTTATCTTTGCCCAGTAATAGTAGACATGTCAACAGGAGCTGGAAGCTGTGTGTGTGTTTATCTTCTTCTCTTCCAACTAAATCCTTTTTATAGGAGTGTCCTCCCACGAGCCTCAGCAGGTTTAGCAGGTGTTAACCTCTCTCTGGGAGGCTCCCTCCCGAGGCAACACACAGTCTAGCAGAGCAACACTTCTCATTCCCTTAGCAGCTTGCAGTCTGCCAATCACACAGGTGGAGATGATGGACAGGCAAGATGAGTCTCCCTCAGTCCCTAAGTGATATTACTTTCTGCTCCTGTTCAGCAGAAACCCACACTGTCTTTCCAGTGAGGTCACAAGGTGGCTCGTCAACAACGTGTCCACTTTTTATCCACTTTGTTATTCTATTTCTTATGCAGTCATATATATGCATTGGTTATTAATAATGCATAGATGTGTTGTGCATGCCCCAAGGTTATGGTGCATTCACATGTTTTGCACTTTTAGGGCTAACCAATGAGCACAGATTTCCACAGCAATTGTTATTTCCACAACAGGTAGACCATTGAATTGCCAATAAAGGACTTGATATAACTCCATGGTAATCTTTGAGACAATGGTTTGTGGTGCTGTTGGGTTATTAGTGTGTACGCCTCTTAGAATATAACAAATTTACAAGAGCTGTTGTGTTATATTACATTATATTGTAAAGCACTCCTGTTATTTTGTCCACCCTCTGTACAGTTCGGGTACTATGATTCAACTCATGAGCACAGCATAACTATTTTCTAGGACGCTTGCCCATTATGTGACAAGAAATTTCATGCCAAAATTATTTAATTGTTTCTACCTGCTCTTAAGCTACCTATACTTACCCAAATTATCTCTGTGTGTCTGTGTAAATGTTTGGTTCTCAAAAGTGTATTTTGGCCTTAACACTGTGTCAGCTCTCTGTCTTGTTATTGTCTGACAACTGCAGTAATGATGCCTAATAATTGTGGGAGGACATTCATAAATATAGCCACCGTCTTGGGAGTCTTGGAAAAGTTTGTCCTAATTTTCAGAAAGTGCCTGCTGCACAGAAAGTAAGACAAGTCAGTGCAGTGCTCATAGTTTATGAGCTAATCTTATGTCATCATACTGGGAAATGCAATAAAATTACCACCGCAATGCAGCTGTAGACATTTGCTGAGGGGTCTGTATTCCTGGCTATTATTAAATGTGAACTAACTAAACTAAGTTTTTCATTTGCTTGTTTTTCTTTAGGTCTTGTGTCTTGATACAGTCAGACATTTCTAATACCTTTAGGTTTCATGTCCATGCAGTACAAGCCTCGGTTTTCTCACAGTTAAAAAAATATACAGGAACTGCAGTCCACAATCACACAAATAAGCCAATAGATAGAAGCATAGCATCTAATTGTATATGACATGTATTGATTTTTCACCATCTTATTAGTCGAAGTACACAAACCTACATTTAATACAGTTAATGGAATTCAAAAATCAAGCTGGAGAGAGTAATATCTAATATCTGATTCTATCTAATCCAATTCTCTCTGGTTACAGAGAATACCATGTGCTTCTATGGTTATTTTTAGCATCATTCACACATTATTTTGCATCCAGGCTTGCAGAGAGGTTTGCGGCCATGCTTCCATTCAGCTAACACTGAACCTTTCAAAGTTGATGCTCTCATGGCTGAAATTATATTTTTTTAATTAGCAAACCTCACACTCAACCCCCACTTATCTTTAGATCAGATGATTTGATTTTTTTTTTACATTTTTAGTGGCCAATTGGTTGCACTCTTGGGAATACGCAGGTCTGATCGTTGTACATAATAGCACAGAGCTGTAGAAGTTGTGGAAAATGATTCAGTGGTGTGGTAGAGGTGCTGCTTTGACAACTCTTGGCTTGTTTGACAACTCTGCATTTCCCATGTACCATTAGTGCACTATTGGCTGTACTCCTACTGTAGCAGTGGGTGTCACAGTGTACTGGCTGCAATCGTTACTGTACATCCATTAGTCTTGTGGGATAAAAAGTTGTAAATGTTTCTGAAAGTATCCCTGCTGTGAATCTGACATGTCATACATTATGAACATATAAAGTTTCATTACATTTTAATTAGTATTGGAACATTGCAATAATCATTAGTCATATGATATAAATATGATCATTTTCAGGGTCATCATAATTACATGTTGTTAATGGAAATACCTGAAAGGGATTGGATAGATAGAGTCTAATGGTCACTCTGCATGACATCTATCCACTGAAGCCACTAGTGTTACAACACTGAGTCAAAGTGAGAACTCTGAAAACATCAGACAAGTCTAACTGCCAAGAAATACAGGACTTTAAACCAAGAGCCTGCTGTTTTGTTTTGTAAGTTATGTTAGTGACGTTTGTGACGTGTTTTCTATAGTTGTTACATTGTTTCTGTACATATTTTACTTAGTTTACGTACTTATTTTAAGCCCAACCATGACATTTTTCCTAAACCTAACTAACTGGTTTTGTTGTGTGGAGTACAAATGACATGCGAAAAGTCTAAATTGCGTCCTCCTGACACACGCAAAGTCCGTGTAATTCATGCAATTTACACACCTTCCCATGAGACTGAGCTGACATTTCACATCGAAGACATGTGCTGTATATTGTAAATTAGTTTATTACTGTGTTTTGCTCCTGAAATTGCTTTGCCAATTCTCTTTGATGATAACCAATGACATTGTGTGCTTGTGTCTGACAGGAGTCACTCACTTCCAATGCTCCCACTGTCATAATGTGGCACAGCACAGTATGAGAAATGTATGTCTTTGTGTTTTGGCCTGTACATTAAGTTGGATAATTAGCAACAAACAGCTGGAAGAAGCTGAGCTCAGCATTATATTTCTGTCTCTCTCTCTCTCTGCAGGCATAGCATGCCGCAAAACCAAGAGAGAGACAGATACTTTTTGTCTTAGCTCAGCAACAAAGTCAAGGGATAGTAAGTGGATACCTGGAGGTTCAATCATCACATCACATAACAGCAATAGGCTCTTTTGATAAGGATACAGTATAACTGGGGTTATACAAAGCAACCAGCCATACCGCCAGGATCCCAGAGATCATTATACCTCTCCAAGAAATCTCCAAGTCAAACCTGATTGTTACATGCTGACCAGTTTGATGTATGAAAGATAGTTAGGACACATGACTGTTTAAAGAACCAGTGTGTAACATCTGGAGGCATCTAGCGGTGAGGTTACCAGCCACTCCCGTGTTATAAGCCTGTAGAAGAACTACGGTGGCCGACGTAAAAACGCAAATAGCCCTCTCTAGAGCCAGTTGTGAGAGTAGTGTAGGTCATTTGGAGAATAGCGAGTGGTGAAGCAAGAGTGAAAGAGTGTGGCGGCGGATGTGTGTGAGGGAACACATGAGCTAGTGGAGCAGAAGACAGAGTTAGTTTAGCTTTGAAAATATCAAGTGAATGTTCAGTGGAAGTTGCAGTTTGGGCAGAAATAAATGCTGCAGCTCCTCAAGACCAACAGAGGTTTCCTGTGTCTTGTTTACTGACGGCTCAGTGGAGTGACGGGGGTTAACACAGTGGTTTGTCTGTTCTGGGCTACTGTACAAACATGGTGGCCGGCTCTATGAAGAGGACCCGCTCCTTATGTAGATATAAATGGTTCATTCTAAAGTAACGAAAACAAAACAATTCTTAATTTCAGGTGATTATACACTAAAGAAAACATACTTAATATTATATTCCATTTCTACCAAAAGATCCCCATGATTGTTACACACTAGTCCTTGAATTATTGCCTCACCTTTGTCAGGTGTTGTTTTTACCCTCCTCGGGGTCACAGGGGAATAGAGCCGTGCCACATATGTTTTACACTACACAGGTGAGAAGCAACAAAACAACTTGGGTTCATCATGGTGCACACCCACCATATGGTCACCTGACAGTTGTCCAACATGAAAAGCAGTTTATATACGGGAAGTTCCTTTTCTCTCTCTCAAATGCTTAGTTATAGACACACTATTTAAAGGAGCAGAAATCAGTGATTTCATCAGTGAAATCGAGTAGATTGTTATCTGACAAAGAAAGACGGTTTAAGATGAATGAAAAAGCAGTAATAACATGGATTCAAATACCTTGATCATGCTGTGTGAGCGAGCAATGTTTTGTCATAACTGTCCGGTTTCACCTCATTTAACAGGTAAGCCGTTGTGCATTAAATATATTGGCCTCAGTCAAATTGAAAAGGGAATAATTATAAAGTGCAGGGTATTAACTCCACAAGCGTGAAAACACTGGGGATGCTGATAAAGTCTATCAGTCTAATTAAAGTTGTACACTGAACAGTTCCTGTTAAATTCTGTCCTCAGTTTCCCATCACGGCTGGATGTGTGTTCTTCTCTTATTCCCTCTGGACAGCCATCACAGTTAGAGCATTTTGTTGGCTCGCCTTGGATCCTTCCTGTTTATCTCCTTATGTGGTATCAGTAGTGTCTTATGGGAAATTGTGAGTCTTGTGTGTCCTTACTTATCACTTCAAAGTGTCGTCTTGTAAATGAGTGCTACAAACATTTTGAAGTGTGCTCTAAGTATGATGATGATGATGATGATGATGAGGAGGAGGATGAATCAGATATGCAGGAGTAAACAGGTCAGTTATTCACGTGTATGCATATGTGATGGACATTATAATAAAGTGAGTGGGTGGCGTCGTACCCAAGCGTGATACTAGCCAATCTGTTGAGGTTAAAAACATCAAACTGTCATGATGACACCTACATACTCTCCCTTTGCCTACGTCTGGGTCATGTGTTATTTTGTGTTATCTTGGCTGTACCTCACCTGCCCACGAGGCCCCTTTGGTGAGCTTCCTACACACCTGCTTCCCATCAACTGTTTACCCCTGTGACCCGCTACCTGCCTGCACAGCTGCCCCTCACTGGCTCATTATATTACCTGTAACTATATACAGGCGTCTGTTTCCAGAGGGACTTGTCACATCATCCAAGCTGCCTCAGTGTTGGAGCCATTATAATTACCTTGCATGTTATCTGCTTATGTGATATCATGTTGTCTATGTTCTACTTCCCTGCTGATTCGACTGAGCTATACGTTTGTCTGATACTGCCCACCCATCAACTGTAAACCAGACTAACAGTTGAGTTAAGTGCTGTTTAACTTCATCTGCACTTGTCTCACAAGTTTGCTTTTGGCTACAAGTTCTCCCTTCCTGTATCACACAGCTCCAGAATAATTTGGGTATACGAAAGACAATTGCTGTATTTGAAACCGCCTACTACATACTACCGACAAACTCAGTATGCAGTATAAAGCACATGCTGCATACTGCGTTCCTCATTAGTATGCAGTATGAAACTGTTAAAGTGATTCATTTTGCAGTATGTTAGACCAGGCTCTAGCCTTACCAAACTCGTACCACTATTGCAACACTATTGCTTTTATTTGGTTTGTTTATGACCATTGTTTGCTTTAAGGAATACTGCATTGTTTAGCTCCATCAAAACAAACCATCCGTCAACAGGGAAATAAAAACCTTGTCTACGAGACCGGCCTCTTGAGAGAGCTTCAGCCGGCTAATAGCGGGTCAGTGAGTGTGACTGCCCGGATAGCGAGGTAACAACCCCGGCAGGCACTGGCTAGCTGTCGCCATCAACTTTCGGAAAACTGCCAATATTCAAAATCTACATAGTTGCTTTCTCGCCTCAAAAATTCTCAGAATTGGGGCGCTTCAGTAGCTCACCTGATAGAGCAGGCACCCCATGTACCAGTGTTCAGTCCTTACCGCAGAAGCCCAGGGATTGAATCCGAATCCGCGGCCCTTTGCTGCATGTCATCCCCTCTCTCTCCCCCTTTCATAACTATCACTGTCAAATAAAGGCAACAAAGCTCCAAAAAATAATCTTTAAAAAAATCAGAAGTGAATTTAGTGATGAAATAGCTACGCATTTTTTTTTTTAAAAACTGCTGTTGTTGTAGCCGTAGACTGTGCTGTTGCAGCGCTTTGCATTGTGGGATACAGTAGACAAAGTAAACTGCACCGATGCATACTGGAGTGGCCAAATCAGTATGTACTACTAGTATAGTATTTGGTTTCGGATATAGCCAAGATGCCATAAAACTGCTGACTTGGTTGTTCTGAAAGGTGAAAAAACTCCCTCTGTCAGTTTGCCTCAGATACAAGCAGGACTGTATAGCTATGCAAGAGATGGCTTCTAATGGGATTCAACTACTACGAAAGGGGAGGATGTATAATGTACTGTTACCACAGTCCTGGGGTTTTTAATAGGGTCACGATGATCCTCTTTTCAGACTTCAATCTCAACACATTTCAACAATCAATAATACCAAGGGAGCGAGTGTGATGAGCATACAGTTAAAGGTCATTATCAGCATACGTGACCACTAAACATAAAAAAAACTGTTGCCTCTTATTTTTAAATTAACTGACATAAACATTTAAGGGCTGTACAGAAAATTCAATATTTTTTTACTTGTCGATTTCTGTGATATTTGCCTTCATTAAAGTAAAACACTGTGATTTAGTGGTTTCTGTCAGACTTGTAAACCGTAATATACCAAAAATGCATGCAGACTGCCTGGTGTATCTAAATTTAACATTTTTAGTTCCACGAGCGGTGCCATCATCCATACATGTATGGTCACACAAATCCCAGCCTGAGAAATCTCTATTGGCTTTATGGTGAATTTGTCTCAGTGTGTTGCCTGAGTGTATTTTTTTTCTCTCTTACTTACAGTTTTTTCTTCTTATCCCCTCCCCCCACACACTAACACCCTACATTATTCTGTTCATCATATACACAGCACAATCTCTCTCTCACTATCTCTCACACACACACATCAAAATATCTAGAATTGGCTCTGCCTTTGTGCCTTTTGTTTTTTGAGACCCGATGCTCAAACCCTCAAGGCCTCTCTTTTAGCCAAAGAGAAAAATAAAGGCAGAGAAAGAGCAATTGAGATGAGAGAAAACACCATCCCGTCCTCCTCCTCTTCTTCTCTGCACAGCTCCTCTACGAACCACACTTTGTTTGATTCAAAGAATGCTGAGCGGCTCGGGCAGCAGATGTGAGATTTTCGGGGAAAATAACGAGTAATGAATCTCTTCAACACTCATCTAGTCACATATATGCTGTTCGCATGCCTGTGGCTGATGGATCCATTTGTCAAAGTGGTGCTTCCTATTCTCTCTCTTGTGTCTGCATTTAAAAGGAACATTCAGAAAATCCCATCTATTCCTTTCACGATTGTGAGCCAGTATTTTTCACATTAACAAGACTTTGTATTCTGTAATTAATTTGATTCACACATTCTCTGATGAGCTAGTAATTACAATGGAACTGGGAGATTTGTTTGGTTTTTGCGTGATGATGATGATCCTTTATGTTGTTGAACATGTCGAAAACCAAAGGAAACATTTTTTGATATATCCATCTCAAGGATTCACTCAGTGTGAAACACATGTTTAGGGGATCATTACCACCAAGACACCAAAGCCCTGAAACGAATGAATTGAATTGTGCTGCAGCAGCAGAGGCAAAGCCACAGTTTTATTGAGATTATCTGCTCAGCATTGCAAAGCCAAAGGCAGAAACTCCCACCATTTCTGTGACCAAAGGAAACATGGAATGAAAGAGGGATCCATGAAACAATAAATACGTCTCATTACAGATGCAACTGATGATAGAGGACAAAATCAATCAGAATTTATGTAGGGATAGCCAAGGGAACCGGCCCATTTGCATTTAAACGAACACCAACATAACATGGAAAAGAGGTCACCAAACTCGAATTTAACAAAGCATCCAACTTGTAATTGTATATAGCAAACATACATATCTGTAACATTGCATCTTGTGAAGAATATTTTATCAGAATCTATATTCATAGCATATAATTTAGGTGATATTACCAGCCAGCTCACACTATGGCATATGAATGACACGATAATTCGTAAGTCATTTTGTGTGCAATAAGAACGTTATTCTTGCTTTTGGCATGTCATTTGTACGCCATGTAGTCTGTGTTGACTGCATTGTAAGCATATCCACGTGAATAGATAGATAGATAGTAACTTTATTGATCCCGAGGGAAGTTTCCAGCATCCCAGTTCCATAGTGCAAACATATTAAAATATGCTATGCTAGTGACGTAGAATAAAAATGTGATTAAGACTGCTTACAAACAAACATAGGACTTTCAACCAGGAGACAGGTGTTTGTGTCCAAAAGTGTTCTTGACTTATTTTGAAAATACGATCGTGACATTTGTGACGTACCTTTTAGTGACATTTGTAACATGTTTTCCATACTTCTGTTACTTTGTTTTTGTACATATTTTATTTAGTTTCCGTAGCCCAACCATGATGTTTTTCCTAAACTAAGTGTTTTTTTACCTAATCCTAACTGCTGCTGTTACTGTATTTTTGTTACGTGACGTAAAAATGACAACCGAAATGAGGCGTACAAATGACAAAAAGGCTAAAATGTGTCTTCATGATATGCGGAATTTCCTTGTAATGTTGTGTTATTTATAAGCCTTCCCATGAGATTGGGTTGGATATTTCATAGCATAACAAACTGCATGCTTTCTTTTGTGCATCATATACATGTGTGTACACACTTGAGTCTTGAAGCTTGAAAATCCAAACACAGCCTTAATATTCCAAACCAACTATGGTTCAAAACAGCACAGTCACAAAACCAGCCAATCACAGAGGTTGTTCACTCTCCCAGAACAGCTGGCCCCTTTTCAGTCCTGAGACTGACTGATATCACTGCTACCTTTGGCTCACTGAACAATCAGACTTTTCTCTCTGTGCTAGCATGAATAGGTATCAGCATGGCAATGGTTTCAATCCTCCATCATCAGTTGCTTCTGACAAGTGATGTAGAAAGAAACACACACTGATGTCCCATGAGGTTCAGTGGTGGGTGGGACCCCTCCTTTCCTCCCTGTACACGCAATCTCTTGGTGATGTAATCATGAAACATGGTTTTCCATCCATATGCTGATGACACTAGGCAGCATCGCAAGTGTCTGCATGTCTGGCAGACTACTGGATGATGGCTCAACAATTTTAGCTCATTCCAGCCAAGACTGAGTTGCTTCTCATCCCAAGAAAAGGCTGTTCTTCTATTAATCTCTTCATTTCAGAGGAGGAAGTCACAGCCACCAATATGTACCAATGATGATTGATTGATTAGCTGATTGATTCAAATTAGGCATGAATTAAATTGGGAATAAACTCTTTTAATCCTGTGTGCATCATGAATTAATGATTTTGTGGCTGATGGAAATTCATAAAGGAATTTCTCGAATGTTTTAAACATCATTCGGATCACCATCCTCATGCATGTACACATACATAATATTGGCCTTTAATCACTCTAAGGACACTGCCCCAATGTTGTTGATCTGTTGAGCCAGCAGCTGCTAAATCGAAAAATACAGCAGTCCATGAGCAAAATATAATGAGTTAGAGATGCACAGAGAGAGACATGGAGAGACGGTGAGAGTAAAGAACAAAGGACACATATTAGGAAGTAGTTTACAGTGAAAGAAGACAGCAAGGAGAGAATAGGAAAATGATTACAGAATAAAAAACGGGGAGGAGGTTGAGTAGAAAAGATGCTGGAGCGTTAATGGATGGTGTGGAGGAGGCTGACAGAACGAGAGTTGAAGAGAAGAAATGGGCGAAGAGTGCCTTCTGTCTTTTACAGTTGCCATGGACACCAAGAAAGCTGACTTACTGCTGTGTGAAGATTTTTTTGAATGGAAAACACACACACACACACACACACACACACACACGATTACCACACATTTACTGCCATCATAACCACCATCAATTACTTGTCTTTCCACTCACAAAACTCCCACCTCCTTAACCGTTCTAAGAGGACAAGAGGACAGGTATTTTATAACGTGCTAACCACATTTACATGTTCTCTTTGGGGCTCTCTGGGATAACAAGGGCCGGAGGGATGTGTCTCGTGGTTAAGCGGGCCTTGGTGTGATCAGAGGAACATTGAGACTGTCAGAATCTTCTATTCCTCCGACCAAGAGTACCTCATGCTACAGTGTCAGCCCTTTTGGTTACCCCGGTAGTTCACATTGGTCACTATTGCAAGTGTTTATAGTCCCCCAGCAGGCGGACACGAACACAGCACTCAGGGAATTACACAGAGAAGGAGACTGGAGACCACACCTATCGTTGCTGGGAACATTAACCAGGCCAATCTCAGGAAGGTATTGCCAAAACTGCACCAACACATCCAGGTTTAACACACGTGTGGTGAAAACATACTGGATCACTGCTACATCCTGTTCCACCATTGGCTACAAAGCCCTCACCCGCCTACCATTCGGCAAATCAGATCACTCCTCCATCCTCTTCCTCCCCGCCTATAGGTAGAGGCTGAAATGGCAAGCGCTAGTCTATAGGACCATACACCCCTGGTCAGACCAATCGGACGGCATCCTACAGGGTTGTTTTGATCACGTGGACTAGGAGACGTTCCAAGACAGCAAACGACAATATCAACAACTACACAGACAGTCACCAGCTTCATTAAAGGGCAGGGTCCATTATTTTTGAGGTTTTTATATCATTATAGTAAATAATTCAGTATCAAAATACTATTTTTCCAAGCCCTTTAAAATATTTTTTCCACGTGACCTCACGTAGGTTTTTTGCATGATGACCCTGCAACATGTTCAGTATACATACAGCCTTATCTCGCCGTCAGACAGCCTGTTCCAACAGTAACTGTAGCCGTTATATGTCTTCAAGACCAGACCAGACTACATTCACAAAACAGTCATATTTTATCTTGCAGAAAGCGGAAGTGCAATCAAATCCCAGTGCAATATTCATCGCCTTGAATGCAATGTGTTTATATTTACTATCTATTTTTATTGTTTAATGGATATTCTTTATTGCTTCTTATATTTTGTTATTTTTTATTTTATATGTCTTTTTATATTTACAATTTACGTCTTTTCAGTTATGGCACCTCCCAGCAAATGTATTTCACACGATTGTACTAGTATGACAAACATCTTGAATCTTGAATCTCATGCGGAGAGAAGTCTTTTAGGATGCCTGCCAGGCTCTCATTATCACAAGGTAGGAGAGCACAATGTGCCATTTGTAAGACAGCAGAGCAAAGAGATAAACGCACACAGGGCACAGCTCATTAGAAGAAGTGTTTATCTTTGATGGGAGATGACTGCTGGGCTTTTTGTTGGTGGAACAAGCATGAAAATCACCCAGCATTCCCATTTATCTGTAATTTTACATCCCCTCATCCTTTTCTCTTATCTCTTTCTCAATTTTTCCCTTTTGAAATAATCAATTATCCTCCTGAAGCTCTGATATATCAATAGTGTGTTTGCATAAGAAAGCTCTGCTTGTTCCCTCTATTAGCATCCTCTTTGAACTTTCTTTCTTCCAGTAACCTCATTAATGATTTCTATACATCAAAGTACCATTTTACTGTATACTATACAACAGATTATTTCTCAGTGAACATCATGGATTAGCCTACAGCATTATGTCTTTGTATGGTGCATGTCTCTGACTGCCTGGTTACTCACTTATGATATTTTTTCCACTCAAGTGTAATATTGTATGCAGCCTGAAACCACATAGAGTCTGTGCCGTAATTACTGGGCTTGTCAATCACTGCAATGAACTCAGTGAAGGTGAAATTGACTTTGTGCCTTTCAGAAAGGAGTACTTACTGATCGGTTGAGTAAATGCATAACAGGGATGACAGCACAACAATGCGCACCCTTTGAAATATTGACATTGATTGTCCCATGAGAAATATATGGAGCTGTTGATTATAATTATGCCCTGAGCAATCCCGAAACGATTAGGAACAATAAAAAAATAAAGACAGGGAGATAAATCTCTCTCTCTCTCTCTTTCTCTCTCTCTCTCTCTTTCTCTCTCTCTCTCTCTCCTTGGTTGTGCCGGTTCCTAATTTCTAATTAGTTCAGGGTATGCAAGACAAATCATGGGTGTCATTGCAGATGAACCCATAGCTGCGGTTGTCTTGGCAGGACCACGACGTGAAGAGCTTACTGAAAAAAAAAAAAAAAAAAAAAAAATGTCTCTCAGCTGGGGAGTGACAGCAAATTCCACTGGTTTTAATGGTGTGGTTCTTTTAAGTTAATTCACACAACACTTGCAACTTATATGCATGGCTTTGTATCTTAAAAAAAAAAAAAAAAAAAAAGGATTTCACAGAACGAGAAAAAAAAGAAAAAAATCATGTCATCCTCTGATTGGCCACGTGCAGGCACGTAAAACCACACCAGGTTTCGTCGTGTCAGTCAGAGAAGTGATTCTGCTACAGGTAGTGCTTCTCTCTCAAATCCACCTTATTTCTCCCTATATAGTGAAATAGCTGCTCAACTTTTCCTGAGCTTTGCTACACAGCTTGAAGGCGTAAAAAGGCATTATACTATACGGACCGCCTGGTGCAGAGATATTCACTGTACAGAGAGAGTCCACACATTTCAGCACCCTGGACAGCGCGCGGCGCCGCAGTGGCGACGCGTGGATTCAACCGGTGGCTTTCAATCACAGCCAGCAGTGTAACTGAATGTTACATAAAAACTCTTTGTGGTGCACATGTGGAAAACGCGTTTTGCTCTCTGGATCACTTGGATTAGTGTTTTTTTGTTGTTGTTGTTCTGTTTCTAACACAGAGCGTCTCCATCGTGCTCCATCGTGCTGGGTGGTAGGCGTGCCGCTGCTGGAAGCTGTGCTGAGTATAGCGTGGTGGAATATAGGTGACTGACTGGTGGTGTGGTGGTGGTGGTGCCTATAAGAGATCCCTCCATTTATAAGGATGCTGGTGGTGGGAAATGCCTGGAGACAGAGATGACGAGATTTGTCAAAAGGCACTTGAACTATTGTCAGATCTTTGTTCGAAAGGGGAAGTGCAGAACGAGCACTGTCTGGATTTTATCTACTATTTCAGAGACCTCGCCAGGCCACGCTACACGGATTCAGGTGAGGCATCGTTGAATTTAATTGAATTGAAGTGATGTTTTGTGGCTTCTTTTATTTTGGACATTGTGTGCGTAAAAAGTCAAAAAGGAGGGTCCAAGCTATTGGTTCTTTGTTTGGAAATTTTGCAAATCTGCACCATGTTTCCTCACATTACTAATTATCCCATTTAATTATTTAATTATTCTTGCAACGAAATACACTTGCGCGGCGACAGCATCTCCTTTTTCAGCCAAAGAGAGCCAAATTCGCAGTTTGAACATTTTTAATTTCCATCTACATTCACAAGATTCAAAATGTGTGGTAACAGTCCAGTTCATTCGTGACACATGTGCACAGATGCCGGCAGTGACATCGTGCTGTCACAGGATGACACATCATGTACAAACTGCATGAACAGGCTTCTCCTCCCTGGATGAGTTGCGCTTAGCACCTGCAAGTGGCACACTTACTGTATCCTGCTTCTGTGAAAGTTTACCACAGATTTGAAGTCTTCCTAAAGCTAGGCAACTTGAAACATTTACGAAATGGATTAACTAGACTTTAAATATAACTGCATTTGCAGAAAATGACGTCGTTTACATCATTACCAACACCTTATAGGCTACCCATCTTCATCGGAATGGCATGCAAGTGTGTGCGCAAAACGAGGGAGATAATGTAAAGGAGCGAGGAAGTAGCCTATACTGAAACCCTCCACATATACTTACTCCATTCACCCTGCTTCCATTGTGAATTACCTGCTCCCTTTTCCTTCAACCTTTGCCTCCTTCCTCCTAATTTCCTCTATTCCTTTATCTCCCAGCTCTCTCCTCTCTCCCTCATTCATCACATAGACCCATCCTGTCTTGGGCTTTTCCATTCCAGACAGTGTGACAAGTGGAATTGCTATAGTAGGCTGTACTGTATAGGTGCTGTAGAGGAGTTGGCTATCAGGATGGCTAAGGGTCGATTTCAGTTTCAGCTGACATGTGTTATCCAGCATGATGGCAGCACCCATAATAGAATGACAAAGGAAGTAGATAATAAAAGATCAAAACTCCAACTAGAGTTCAGGATGGGCTTGATGGCATTCAGTGTTAAAGCTACAGTCGGTAACTTTAATAAAAATAATGTTTTGTCATATTTGCTCAAACTGTTACTATATCCTGACAGTAGTACATGAGACAGATAATCTCTGAAAAATCATGTTCCTCTGTGTCCTCCTAATGGCATTTACAAGATTGCAAGATTTCACAGCGCCGAAGAAAAACAACCAAACAGAGCCGAGGAGTCTCTGGACGGCCGTCAATCACTGCTTGTGAATTCCGATAAAACTGTCAAACTAGGCAGTGCTGATCAAATATGAATCAATATTCTGTTACTGTAATGCCTATTTCTCGCCTCAAATGTTTTCAAAAACATCTTGTAGTTTACTATTTTGCTCTAAAAATGAGAAAGTTTGTGACCCGGAAGCCATGTTGAAAACAGTCGAGCAAAAACCAAACACCGCCCACTGACTGGAACAAACTTTCTGATTTTTTTCACAGATTATCTGTCTCATGAAGTGTCAGGATATAGTATCATTTTGAGCAAATATGACAAAACATTATTTGTATTATAGTTACCAACTGTTTAAGGGTACTGCTCATGAACATGTCCGTTACAGATGAAGCTGGAACCAGTAGCCGGTTAACTTAGCTTAGCACAAAGACTGGAAGCTGGGGGAAACGGCTAGCCTGGCTTTGTCCAAGGTGTAAAAATGACAAGTTTTATGGGGAAAGGGGTTTATGTGCAAGATTCTTGGCCAGACTTTGTGGCAACCTCACAGTGATGACAAGACTCCAGGAAGTCACTATTCCCGGCCAAGATTTAGGCTGCTTTTATGTCATATCAGAGTTATCGTAATTACCAGTTTCTGAGTTGTAAACATGTCAACATCCCCTGGGAAATTTGGATTTTTCTGAAAGCTCCAATATTCCCAAACAAACACGGATGCCTCACGTCAGTCAAAGTCCGTCATTCAAGGTAATTAAAGCCAAATTTAATGAATGTTATATTGCATTATTTTCAACCCTCACATAGCCATCTGTGCAATCATACGACCATCTTGAATTATCCAATGACGTGAACACTCAAGTCGACAACATGGGAATCTTTCCTAATCCACTTTATATGATGTGAATGCAACATTACCAACACTTAACCCCCGAAAAAAACTTTCATTTTTAGGCTAACGAAATGAGATTAACTGTGTTAATTAATGAGCTTTAGAGGTGCTGCTAGTTTTCTGTTTTGTAGATTGTGTTACCGCAGAGCCAAGCTAGCCGATTACCCCCGTTTCTGATATTTAGGTTAAGCTAATTGGTCGTAGCCTAATTTTTACAGTTCAGATATGAGGGTGGTATCCATCGTTTCATCTAAGACTTGGCATAAAGCGAATGTGCACACCATTTAGTAACGGTTGCCAAAGCAGGATCCAAAGCACTGCTGTTTTTAATTGTAGCCATCTAATTAGTTAGACACGGACCATCAGGTCAATGCAACCAGCATACTGTAAGGCTAGAAACCAGCAATAGTCAGGGCCTTGAGGGACAACCAATCAGAACCACTCATGTGAATTACTGTATATTGTGGACTCTGTGTTCAAACTGTACTTCAAGGGGAAAATTAAGCATTTCCAATAACTGTATGAATACAGCTTTTATGCACAGAGATATGTTTAAGGCAAATAACATCTCAGGAGGTAGAAGTTAATATATTGCTTTTTCAGTACTTGCTTGCCTCCTACACTATTGCACCTTTAAAGGTCCTGTGCTATAAAACTGTTCCACCTTCTCTGTTGTGATGCAGTCTCTGAATCCTTCCAGATGTCTATAGATTGTTCTCCGCCAGGCAGGCAGCACTCTGCAGGCGGCCTGCCAAGCTGACTGTGGGCTCAGTGTCCTCAGATGGCGAGTCCCTCAATTTCTCCACATTATTCTCCCAAAATCACACGTACTCTGGTACTCACAGAATCTCAGAGCACAGAAAGGACAGTTTGTCTGAGTTTCTGTGAGAGGTCTTATGACAGCGCCCACACACACAGAGAACCAGTCCAGAATCAGGCAGTGCTGTTGGAATTAGAGGATAGGTGAAAGCAAAACTATTACTGTCAGTCTTTTGAGATTTGTTGCGATGAAACCATAGTCTTTGTGACATATTGCTTAATTTGCTTTAATTTAATATGCATGTTAATGGGCTAACAAAATATAAAAGCTAACTAACAAAGTTGTATAGCATTCCTTAGCAAATGTTTCAATTTCAAGTGTTCGCTCTACATCAGATGTGTAGTAGAGCTCGACAGGCGTGATTCAGTTCAAGATGATTCCTGGTTGCAAGATGTTCTGTGAAAGTTACTATTTGAAAAACATGTGCTTTTTCTCTTGGTGTGAAATCCTGTCTGTCAGATCAATGAGCAATCATCAAAGACTCAAACCAGAAACACGACTGAAATTGCATACAGCTCTGTAAGTGGAAGGAGATAGGATGTTTAAAAAAAAAAACACACATGTAAATACTAAAGAGCATAATTTTCTATTAATATAGAGTACAATAATAAGAAAAGGAACAAAGACGAGAGGAGTAAATGCAATGACTGTAAATGGACTGCATTTATATAGCTCCTTTCTACCGTACCGGACAAAACGCTTTACAATTTGCCTTTCGTTCACCCATTAACACACCCATTCATACACCGATGGGGTCAGAAAACCAAGGTAAGCAACAGCTCCACAACACATAATGGTAGAATTGTCTTCATATTATACTACACTAATTTATTTATTATAAATACAAGTTATCCTGGACTGCCAATTAAAAATCATTAATTTGATTTTAATGTGAAACAGTGGGTTTAGCCATCAAGCTGTTTTCAGATACTACCTGTTATTACATCCATTATCTGTAACCCCTTGTCCTATTCAGGGTCACATTTGCATTCTCTATTCTGATAATCACGAGGGGAACATCTACTTGATATGATGCTCATTAGGTTTTTATTATGATTGTTATGTTCTTTAAACCATATCTGCATGCTTTTCTTTTGAAATCCTGGAGTTTTTTTGCCTGATGAAGTGAAACACTGTGCTTAACAATGTGAGGGTAGTTAATCAGTAAAATCATTGGTATCTCTAAATTGAAATGGGATAATTTCACTCATTACTATGATTAAAGTAAATACACTGATTATACACTATTACTTTTCTTTTGAGTTTGTTTTAAATCCCTATAAATCTTCATCTGCACTGACATCAATAGAATCCCTTTGCTATATAACTGTAGGCAACTAATAGCCTGTTGCACAGTCAGCACATAAACTGGGCACAAGTCTGTATCACTGCCCTCGCACAGAACGAGGCTGAGCCAATAATAGACATGGTTAGGATGATACAGCAGATTGATGCTTTTAAAAAAAAAACACTGTGTGCAGGAACCTGAACTTTTTAATATTTTAATACATTAAATAAAAGTAAAAAGTACAGCAGCTATACAGGGATGGCAGTTCATCAGCAAAGACTGATAAGCAGAGACTTGTAGTGCACAAAGCAAAGTGTCTCAAAATCAATAACTGCCATGACAAAAGAGGGGGTTCAGTAGACGAACAATACATCAACCAATTAATAAATAGGATGTACCTTCACCTACAATGTCCTCCCAGCTTCAAACTATCTTTTCCCACAATAGTTTTTGCTCTGCAACAGTTCTAACTCACACAGGCTCCGCCCTCTACTCCATGGGTAATACTCTCCACCAATCACCAGCATTCATTTGACCAAAAAAAGTTTGCGCAAGCGTAGCCGGCCAAGCAGGATGTCCCTACCCAAAGATGTGCGGACCCCACAGTATATAAGGCTGCTCCAAAGGCGCCGGAATAGGGGGGATAATGAAACTTTTTGGTAGGATGCAACTGAAATGGGTAGAGCCATGGTCTAACCCTGCAGGGGTCAAAAAGACAAACAATAGACACCGACCACATTCCCTGGTTAATCAAGGAGCAGGAGAACATGTAGGTGTATCATGCCCAGAGGGGAGTCAGGTGCAACACAACCTGAAAAGGAGCACGACATTTCCAAGAGATAGAACCATGTGAGCAGACAGGGCATCGATTACAACATATGTCCCCGACACTCACCCCGCCGAACAAGGCCGCCAGCGCTGCCATGCTGCGTGTGCACGGACCACAGTGGGAGGGTCTATTCCCGCCTGTCTTTAGGCTAAAGAGATGCACTCACAAAGCCAGCCCGCCAGGCTTTTCTTGGAAGGGACTTTACCTAACACATCACCAAAGCACACAAACAGCTCCTCAGTGCATCTGATGGAGGCGTGCGTTCAACATAACATGAAGGCGCACAAACTGGGTAAAGTAGATGTAAACTTGCCACCACATAACCTTAATTATTCCAGTTCATAAGTTAAGTCCAAAGGTAATACATCATTGTTTTCTATTCTAGACCACGCACAGGACTTTTTAAGCCATTGCTTCAGCAGTCTTAGTTGTGCAGCACAATAGTATAGTTTCACATCAGGTAAACCAAGCCCATGACTCAAGTATAGAGAGGTAGAGTACACTTACACAGACTCTCTGAGCTTTACCTCTCCAAATAAAAAGAAGAGAACAAAGATTGGATCTTGTTTAAAACATACTCAGGGACCTGTATAGGGAGCATTTGACATAAATAAGTTAGCCTAGGTAAGAGTGACTGGACTCTTTCAATGGACATGTGAACAGTGTGTTAAGATAGACTTGAAAATAATCTGGATCTTTACATTAAGACAAGTCGAGGCTGAAATTGCAGCCCATGACAATAAGTGTACCCTTTGCTCTTGATGGCTGTTATTAAAGCTCATTAAGATTCGGAACAATATCTGTAAAGCTAGTTATTATTTCACCACACTATCATTATCTCTTAATTGCAAAGCAACTGTCTGCTGTATTTTACCCTCCAGTGGATGTATGTGAAATGTACTGCTTAAGGTTATATCGAATTAGGATGCAGTGTTAAGACACCATATCGCTCATCTGAAGACTTTGTTGTGACAAAGATAACAGTCATGTTATGAACCCCATTCAGTTCTGCTGTCATTGTGTTCTTGACTGAATACTTAATCATGTTTTACCTCATAAAACTCAAGCATCCATAGCAGCACAGAGAGTGAGGGGGCACAGCATATAGAAAGTGTATGCCTTTGATAATTAGTAGTCTCAGAAATGCACACCACCCTTATTATAATGTGACATGATTTTAAACTAATGTCATGTTTTTCAAGGCTGCTACAGCAAATGAGGCATTACTTCTGTTTGAGGTCTCAGAGAAAACGTTGTTAATTACAGTAGAATTTCATATGTTCTATACCTGTGATCAATGTTGACAGTACTTTTTACACAGCACGGCCACACCTGAATCCTAAATAAGTCTATTTGAATTTATGTTATCGGAGTTTTAAGTCAATTTAATCATAGGAGATATAATAATAGGGAGTTACACCCCTCTGGGGCTTACGAAGGCATATTGGGGCACTATAGGCAACAAAAAAGTAAATAAATTACAAAGCCAGAGGAGGAGGGTAATATTCTGAGAAAAAACTCAAAAACATTCTCAGAGATTAAAGTCACAATTTTACGAGGAAAGAGACTCGGAAAAATTGGGTTTTCTGTCAAGGAACCACATTGTTTCATTTTGCAAGGTCGGACCAACCTCATCACATTGCGGTCAAGCGGCAGCAATTTCTGTGGTCAAATTAGCTGATGCTAAAATTGTAGTGGTCCCATATACTGATAGACATTCATGGTAAATGTATTCAAATGGCTCAGATCGAGCTGTTAGGGAGGCAGTGGGAATAACACAAGCTGAGAGCTAGCGGAGGACTTGGCGAAGTTAGCAGAAGGATGTACTTAAACTTGTCTGTTTTTCAAAATAAGGTGTTATTACAGGTTATACAAAATACATATGGAAATAATATTATTTGGATTATGTTCACAAGTAGTATAAAACATGTTACTGGTATCCCTTATAAATTAAAACAAAAATACCACTAAATTGTGAGGGGACATTTTTTATTATAATAATTATAATAATGTTTTTATTAATGCTTTATTCTTTGACTTTCAAATAAAACAATTAAATAAATAATTCCTTGCATTGACTGATATATTTGATTTAAGGACATCTGTGACTACATAGAGACACAAAATCAAGCATTTTTACTGTATCAATTTAAATATATGCATGTATTTTATAGCACCTCAAGCATTCACAAAGTGTAACAGAATTTATGAGTTTTTCTCTCAGAAATGTATGACTTATATCTCAGAGAATATTAAAGTATTTTCTCGTAAATTTGTGATTTTTTTTCTCGTAAATTTACCACTTTAATCTAAAAAAAAATCTCGAAAATTCAGTTATTTTCTCTGCCTATTACCCCCTCACCCCGCTCTGTATTTATTATTTTTACCTAAAAAAAAATATAATTCTTGTTAATACTTACTTTTACTAAACAATGAAGTAGTAAAGCAAATTTCAACAAAACATAAGTGTTAAATGTTAATAATTAAGTACTCTTATTTGCCATGAAGTTATAAATTCCTTTGACTAGAAACAAAAAGTTCATATTATTGCGCAGAGTCATAGATTGGACCTGAGCTGTGTTGTGTTGCAGCAGTTTCTATGATTTATCTTTCAAAAAAGAGAATTCTTTTGGGAGAAGTCTCCCACTTCTTGAGAACATGGATGATTCAGAAAGCCCTTGATGATTCTGTTGGTTCACACCTAACCTCCCTTTACATGGTGACTCGCACGCCCTGTTCTGGTGTAAACAAATGCACTGCAGGAAAATTCATGCCATGCTTTGAAATCATAAACTCTTTCTTGACAGACCGCAAACTGGTGTGATCTTCTGTGTGAACTGGTGATACTTCTGTAGAGCTTTTATACTCCCACAGCCACTGCTTCTGCTCCTGCCCACAAGTACACTGACATACATTTATGTTGTGCATGTTAGTTACCTTAGTGTTCTTGCTGGAACATGTCTGGTTCTACTACTACTGCAGAAGACTTGGTGGGTAAGGTTGGGTTTTATAACACAGCTGGATAACAACAACCTTCATTTTACCAAAGTGTTATCTTTACACAGACATCTTCAATGTGCTGGCATATGCTTGGTATGCCGACTGCTTTAGCAGAAGAGATGGAGAAAGTCTGTCTGACGACTTTAAAGGTTATTTCAACATGGATTTCTCGCTTTCGTGTAAATTTTGTGTTGATGGCTTTGCTTTCTACTTCACAAATAAAACAAGTTGGTTTTTACCAACTTGTCAGCTGGCCATTTTTCCACTGTGTTCATTTATTTACAAAATTATACACAGTTGAAACCATAGACTTAATATAAAGAGGTTGTAACCTCAAGACTTTCAATCCCCTCTCTCCAAAACTGTTGTAAATATTTTAAATAGTTGTGAATAAAATAACAGCTCAACTGCTTGACAGTATCACAGTATGAACAGGCATTTGCTGCTGCTTTTGTTTCAACACACTATTCCTCCTCTGTTATCTGCAAAGGGCTGGAAATTACAGCATGGGAGCCGATCCACTCGGGTGGCAGATATGAGGCTCCAGAGGATAATTAAATAAATGGAGTTAATCCTAATTAATCTTGTGGAGGAGTCTTTGTCATAATAAAGAAAAGAAGAAGAGAAACTCGAAGAAACTCTGTCATAGTAAGATAAAGAAAAATCTTTTTTGTTGTTGTTACGTAGTAGGGGTGTAAGAAAATATCGAAAATATTGAATATTGCGATATTATGTTTTGTGATACTGTATTGATTCTCAGAAACACTATCAATTTTTAATTAATAGTTTACATGCAAAGATTAACTCAACCAATGTTTGCAAAGATATGCGCCCTCTCAATTAGGGATGCACCGATCCAACTTTTTCAGTTTCGATACCGATAGCGATACCTGGGCCTTGTGTATCGAGTACCGATTCGTGTTTAAATAATAAACTGAATGCCTCACTGTGTGGAAGTGACTGGGACATTCTTTCATGTGTAAGGCAACATCAGGCTTGACTTAAACGTTGCCTTCCTAACTTTGTAAAACAAAATGTGACAAATAAATACTTAGAAAAAAATGTATTGAATTGTTAATTATAATTAAAATAATAAATCGTACACCGTAAAAAATCTTCAAAATTAACAGGAATTATAATTTAAGAGTAAACCTTTTTAATGCAGCAAACAATTGGTCAAAACTTAAACAGGAATAAAAATTCCATTATATACTGTATATAGTATGCAAACATAGAATTTAATTGAATAGATCGGCCCCATTGCCACCGATATCCAATCCAGCTATTTGAATGTTTATCGCCCGCTATCCAATCTGGTATCGGTGTATCCCTACTCTCAGTGTATGTGCCCTCTCAAAGTAGTGCTATGATGTTGGATGTTATAGGGACTGTTAAATGCTAATGTGGAATCCCCTGTACTGATTACATAAAAAAGTACACTGTTTTTACTCAGATTTTATGCATAAGGTAGTGTGTTCTTCATATGACAATTTCCATAAAATTAGACTTAAAAAATCTGAAATATATTGTCTTGCTTACAGTATCGCAATATTTCGCAATATATTGATAAATACCCCTGTATCATGATACATATCGTATCGCCAGATTTTTGCCAATACACAACTCTATTAAGTAGTGCATTCTTCTAATGTGGCACCACAGGTGAATGAGATACCAGCTTAACATATGATGAAATATTTGTAAAAAGGTTTTCACACTACTTTATATATAAAAGTTGCTAATGACTGTGATGATGAAGGAGTAAAGGTATAGTTTTGCAACAAAGCAGGAAGCAAACTGAAATCAATGCCAGATCCTTATTTCCTGTCTCTCTTGTCACCTTCTCAGATATATCGGTGAGTCTGCTGTCACTGGTAGTGACCGCCTGTGGCTTGGCCCTGTTTGGGGTCTCTCTGTTTGTCTCCTGGAAGCTCTGCTGGATACCATGGAGGGAGCGTGGGCTCTCCCCCACCACCAAGGAGGCCCATGGGCACCTCAACCCCACCATGAGCCCTCCGCCCTCGCACTTCGCACCGCGGCAGCCAGTTTACACAGCCGTGGACCCCCCGCCTCACAACCGCCGTGAGTCATCGCATTGCCCCGTCGCCAGAGAGCCCACTCCTGTGGCGTCTGTGGTGTCAGTGGATGTTCCGGTGACCCCCGTCTCCCCACCACCTGTGGTCCTGGCCACACCAGAGGCAGCTATGAAGATCAGCCACACATCTCCAGACATCCCACTGGACGCCCAGATTAAAAGCCGGGAAAACGGGGTTCACACCAACCCTCGTATGCAGAGACAGACCACTGAACCCCCACCCTCTGGCCACCTAATATCTGAAATTGGGTCAGTATATGATTTTTGATTCTTTTTTCTCTTAGTCAGAACGATTTGAACATCAATTTATTCTGAAAAACCTTGTTCAAAGTCAAAGTTTAACATGTCCAATGCCAACGTTTTTCACATAGTTGTTTTCTACAATATCTCTGCATGACAACTACAATATGTTTAAGGTTAGGGAAAGATTGTCGTTATGGCAATACAATTATTAAAAGTGCGAAATTCAAAATTCAAAGCATTAATAGAACAGCAAACAATCTGCTTTGTAAAGATATAGAGGAGTAATGTCTACCTGAGCAGAGAATAAAGTCACTCTCCCTCTGTGTGTGTTGTAATCTAAACTTCTGATAATGCCTTCCCGACCTACTGTGTCTTCGCAGAAGCGTAGCACCCCTCCTCCAGTTCCCCCTCAGGTTAACACTGTTAGCTCTGTCAGCAGTGTTGCCTTTGCTTGCAATATTTGTGCTGCTGGCACCATTAGCTGCTAGCCGCCGGCTCAGCCGTCTCCATGTTGAGAGCTGTGTGGAGGCGATAGATACTGTATGCTCTGAATTCTGTATCGAGCAACTTTAAGGTATGGTTAGGGTTAGGCCACTAAAACACTCGGTTTAAGTCAATTTAAAAAAGCACATGTTAATCACAGGTCTATGACAGGACGTCTCCTGCATTTAATAAATTATGGTCCCATTTAGAGTAAAATAGATCATAAAGCAGGGTATGTTTTATGGCGTTGTCCGGTCTGAGTGTCACAGTGATTATGTCCACTTCTCATATACAGTCTATGATACATATAGGACACACTACTTTCTGCACTTTCTTAGCACAAAACGTTAGCACTAGGTGTAAATCATGAGGTGCAGAATCGGACAGTGGGGACATCAATGCCTACATGCCTTTTCTGATTCAATCAGTTGATGTTGTATGGTGATGTTTGTTGTTTTCCTCTGCCCACAGACAGGGGACGATTCGCAGGCATATGAACCTGTCTAACCCAGACTTTAACGTGGCCCAGTTCCAAAGGCAGGACTCCCTCACTGGGATGGGGCTGGGCCTCGGTCGCCTCAAACCTGAGCTCTACAAACAGCGCTCCCTTGAGGGCGATGAAGGCAGTCGCAGAGGAGAGGGCTGTGGGCGCCTCCACTTTATCCTCAGATTTGACTGCGACCAGGAACAGTTAATAGTTAAGATCCACAAAGCAGAGGACCTCCCAGCCAAGGACTTCTCCGGTACTTCTGACCCTTATGTTAAGATCTACCTGCTCCCTGAACGTAAGACCAAGCACCAGACCAAGGTGCACCGCAAGACGCTGAACCCTGTGTTTGATGAGGTCTTCCTGTTTCCCGTGGCGTACTCTGAGCTTCCCACACGTAAGCTGCACTTCAGTGTCTATGACTTCGACCGGTTTTCACGCCATGACATTATTGGCCAAGTGGTTGTGGACAACTTCCTGGATCTGGCAGATTTCCCCAGGGAGACGAAACTCTGCCGGGACATCCAGTACGTTTCCTCGGTGAGTCAGCACTTATGTTCAATATGATGTCATGCTCACTTAGATATGCCATGTTACATTTAACTGATTACCGCAAAAGGTGTTTTAAGAAGTCTGACAGATTTGCTACAACTTTATTGAGAGCTACATATTTGGCTCACATTTTAGCCCTTCATTTCAGCACCCAGCCTGGTATCACCACATTTGTGGTCATTTTGAGTGTTATCACTAAGCACGGAAGTCTGGTGACTGGCGAGAAAGTCTGCGTAGCGAGGAGGACGGGGTCGATGGATGGGCCAAACAAACACATATCCTACACCCAGGAGGCCGCTGTTTGTGTCCTATGTGAAACCAAAAGTCAAACGTTGACTTATTTGCATTGACAACTTAGATACGTAATTTAATTTACATAACATATGTACTTATTTTAACCCAAACCATGATCTTTTCTTAACAATTTGAATAGAATTTACAATGTCAACCACATATTTAAACAACAAATTCTCACTCCCAATTTAAATACCGCCGCTTGGTCAGTGCCCCACAGATCGACGCACGGGGTACCCCTCTTGTATTACTTTTGGACGTGTCAGGGAGAGCGTGTCAATATATGCTTGTAACATGCCCTTTCAAAATAAACGTCTGTTTTCACAGGAAGTTGGGTTTAGGCAACACAACCACTTAGCTAGGGTTAGGAAATGTCGTGGTTGACGTTCCTGAGTTCCTCTGCTTTTTGACGAGTTGTGAAATAGAACGGGGCTTTAAACGACACGTGAAAAGCTTCAAATGACAGACATGACACGTGAAATGTCCTTAAAAGTGGCTTGTTATTTATAAGTCTATCCATGAGTTCACATTGTAGCACAGTCTGTCTCTCACTGACATTATAAAGCATCAAATAAAGTTGACTGCTTTATTAAACACACTGAGCTGTCAGCTCTGAATAAACAAGAGAAGAATTGGTTGGGAGGTAAAGTCAATAGGTCTCACTTTGAAGAAGAGGACTTCTGTGTCTCTCCCAGCTGGTGAGCTAGAGAGTCTTGAGGCAGTGAGTAACGTATCTGTTCAATACTGGACATAGTTCTCCCCTGTACTATTTTACAGACTAGCCCCTACCAACAATACATCTCAGGCATATGTACTGACACATAATAACCTAACATTTGCTTCATTGCCTTTTCAATCTTTGAAATGTATTTACGAAACGTTGAGGAGCAGTTATTTAAAACAATGAAACTCTGCAGATGCAGAAATTGTTTTTATTAGAGGTGACTGGTTAACAAAATCCCTTCCTTTTGTAACAAACATTTTTACTGTCCACATTAGAGGAAAGGACGGAGAGACATTTTCATTAAGAAACACATTTACTGTATCTACTACTTATCTAAATTCAGTACCCTCTGCTGGGACCATCCATTTCTTAAACATATGTAAATTAAATCCAGGGCAAGACTGCCTAAGGTCAACGGGATTTAAAGCACCTTACCATGTTACCTTATTGAGTGTGTGTGTGTGTGTGTGTGTGTGTGTGTGTGTGTGTGTGTGTCTGTGTGTCTGTGTGTGTTTGTGTGTCTGCGCTCTTGCACGTTTATCTTTGTGAGGACCAATTGGATTTTTAGATCTCGGTAATGAAGAAATGTTTGCCAAGTGAGGACATTTTGGGGTTAGGTAATGCATTATGTCAGTGAGGGTCCTAACAAGTATAGAATAGGGCTGCAGCTGAATTTTTTCAATGTCAATTAATTATTTTCTCGATTTGTTCTCTGGTCTATAAAATGTCAGAAAATGGTGAAAAATGTCAATCAGTGTTTCCCAAAGCCCAAGAGGACTTCCTCAAATGTCTTGTTTTGTCCACAACTCAAAGATATTCAGTTTACTGTCATAGAGGAGTAAAGAAACCAGAAAATATTCACATTTAAGAAGCTGGAATCAGAGAAATTTCTACTCAAACCGATTTTCAAAATAGTTGGCAATTATTATTTGACACATAATCGATTAATTTTTTGTTGTTCACAAACGTGTGTGAGAGAGAGAGACAGAGAGAGAGAGAGAGAGAGAGAGAGAGAAAATATAAAAAGCGCAATAGCATGAGGTCATCAGTGCCATTATTACTGTGCTTTTGTCTCTGTCCACACAAGTCAAAGGGTCGTGTCTTGAAGGTAACAGGCAAATTGCGAAATCTGATCTGAAATCTACAAAAACTTGCTGAGACTCGCTGAGACTCGCTGCCGACGACATATTCTAACCTTAACTTTTCGAGGTCAATGGCCAACCTTAACCATCTCGCGAGAGTTTCCCGACCTGTGGGTTACCTTCTAGACACAAACAAGTCAGAGCTCAATATGTTTTGGATTGTTTCCTGTTAGTGATCCCTTGTAGACGTACAGCTTAAATATGCCTAACAACTCTATTGTGTATAATGTGCAACATTCATCAATATTTATGGGTATACATACACTGTATGTATATGCTTTCAGTGATTGCTTCATTGACAGGCATCTCAGCATGTGAGCTTATCCAGATGTAATGTACAATAGATCCCTTTCTTCATGGCAGACTTAAGTGGCATTAATGAGACTCCTTGCCATCGATTGCTGCAGACAATTCATTACATCAGTGAAGCAAGATCAATGTGGCGCAGGTGTTTGTGGTGGGTTCTATTCATCTAGCTCCTGCCCTCAGTTTTATCTATTAAGATAACATTATATTTTCAAAAGTAATTGCTGAAAGTCAGTCAGTCTACAAACTATAATGGATGTTTACAATGGACAGTTTGGATCATAAGTCACCTTTGTTTTCTCTTCCTAATAGGTTTGACTAACGTGGGGTTTGTTTACAGCCTGTCTGACTGCTCAGGTCTGTTGCCCTGTTGGATCTTTTTTTAGCGATGTTGAAGCATCAGAAATATGAGCTATGTGATATCTTTTGTGAAGACAATCATAACCGATGGTCCGGAGCCCAGAAAAGAAAACCAAAGTTGTAATATACTGTAGCCTTTTCTTTAAGACAGCACTTTAGCATGGGACCATATGCCTGTGTGTAGCTGTGTGTGTCTGTCTCTTGTGTATCTAATAAGCAAAGCAGTGAATGAGGCAATCAGTCACGTTCACAGTTTCAAAATCACTTTTACATGCAGTACAACTTGATTACCTCTACCAAACCTCAGAATAATCTAAAATCAAATTTAGCACTTGAAAATCTGAAAGGTCATGAACATAACTAGCCCTCGGATATTTTGTTCCCTTATTTATTTTGGTCAGGTTGTTGTTTCTCACAGAGCTGCAAATCACGAGCATACCAAAAGAACACATCCATAGATATAAAAGATATAAACAGGATAAGAGCAAGGTGAAGACCTGAACACAAGTTATATTCACAGAGCCTCCCTCTCTGCTAAACAGCCTCATCCTGCATTAGGAAAGTACGCAAAACAGCCAAAGAGCTGATAGAACAATGGCCAAGCGTCAGGGAGAGGAATACACTGAATTTGTCAAAAAGAAGCCTATTAAGTATGTCTGATTGTTAAAAACTCAACAAAAACAATACACAATACAGAGAATTGTATTAAAAGTTCCTAAAATTAACAGGAAAACTCATCTCTGATGCAATATTCACAGAAAATAATCTGCTCATTTTACACAAACGTCCTGCAGTTATTGCGTTCGCTATTTGGGTTAATTGCACAATTAATCAGTTGTTCTGTACGGTTATTGTTATACATTGAATATAATATGAAATATCCATAAAATATGTCACTCAGTCAGCGATCGTCAGTTTGCTCAATGATAGAAAAGGAGTCCCTTAAGAAAAAAGGTTGTAGTATAATAAACTTTGCATTATAATAAAGGTGGGTACTCAGCCTTAGGTCAAACTTGCATGTCTCTGCCAAATTGTAAGGGGAGCCCTTCTAACAGTCCAAGAATTAAATATATCTAAGGAAGCCAAGCAAAAGCAGGCAGCTGCAGAGCAGACACAGATGATCGCAGACGCCTGACAAGGAGCAAATCAATACAGGAGTGGTCTGTCAGGCAGCTACTTATGAAGAACCACAAGGCTAAGTAGAGATAGATTGGGCTGATTTGCAATGCCAGAAAGCTATTATGACAGAACATGTCAGTGTATGCTTTTTTTTTTGTTTTTTAAGATCATTGACTTAATTTTTTCTAATAATTTCCATGAATCATTCAAATGTATTGTTAATATTGTGGTTTCTCTGGTTGCAAAAGTATGCTGGGAAAAAGGTTACGGTAGTAGAGTGACTCTTCTGGTGTAAAAGCTTAGGCACGGTGACATCAAGTATCACTCTTTTATTATATAAACTATTAACCTCTTCACAATCCGACAGTCCGCTAGGTTGTAGCAGGCTCAGTCTTAAAGCTAGAGTGAAGATACTGAAAGATTTTTTATGAATTTGTATGACAGAGTACTATACTGTGACATTTGTTTCATATGATACTGGAAAACCTAAGGAATCGATTAGTACCAACCATGCCATGGTAAATAATACTCCAAAGTTACACTATATTTTGGCGAGCAAAAACTGACATGGCCATTTTCAAAGGGAATGCTGAAAGCAAAAGTTTACATGTATCCATCCGACAATCTTTGCTTGACCACACTTAACTGCTCTGAAAAAGTAAATGTAGGCCATGACGGCCCTTCACACAGTACGAGCCGCACGGCAATCATAACCACACTTGGCATCCACAAAGTCAGCAGCTGTGTCCCACTTTCATGATACATACAAACTCTAACTGGGTTTTGAGCACGGAAAAAGAAGAAGCACTAGTATATAAATAGTGCATGTCAATATGGAAAGTATATTAACTTGAATGTGTGAGGTGTTGATGGACACTATGGCCTTATACTGTAATACAGTGCACATAGGAAATGGAAGAGATACTCACCACCAGAAAAAGTTTCGAGACAGCTGCATGAAGATCCTGTAAAAAAAAAAGAAAGAAATGTTTCTTTTAGTTAAGTATAATTAGATGCAGATGTTTGACTCGTCTTGTGTCATTTCCTCACCTCAATTGAACTCAACTTTATTTACATGTCTCTTTAAACAACACGGTTGACAAAGGAAAAGTAAAGAAAATCATATAGTCATTACAATGTCATATCTGTACAAACGGATGAAGTACATTGGTTTCTTGTAAACTAACAGTGAACTACTATACTACTGTATAGTGTTAGTATGTAGTGTTACTGTGTAGTATGTAATCGGGGCATTAACAGCTGGAGGAGCAGCAGGGTGACACATTTAGAGTGCTCTCCCCTGTGCTTCTAGGGTCACAATGTGTAACTGCTGTGTTTCTTTCAGGCTCCAGCCTCTAATGAGCCCTATAAGCTCACAGGGGCAAAAGTACACCAGCTTAACACCAGCTTGACAGATTCATAGACACATAAAGGGTCATGCAGAAGTGGGTGACTGCTTGGCCATTCCAGCACCCTCAGCACTGTGGTTGGAAAGGTGGGAAATGGAGAAAATGACATGAAGCTATTTGTTCTGTCAGTGCATCAGTTAGAAACTTGAGGGGAATACTGATATTGACAGAAAAATTATTGATATTTTCATGTAAATTCTCAACATCTGCTCATTTTGTGGGGCCGTGCTGACGCTTCTGCTCTTTATTATTGATTGTTACTCAATGTTAGCCAGTTGGAATAGAATGGTATGTGACAGGTGGCGATGGGAACCAGAGATTCACAGTATCTGGAGCGCTCCATTCTCACACTGTTAAGCTTTTTTTTTCAGTTTCACACTATGCACACACACACACAGTACACAGACTCTTACACTTGCAAAAATGCTTGTTCTCAGACATTTGCACACATGCCCCACACATAAACCCTCAAACAAGCTAATCATCTGTGGACACCAGTACAGAAGCAGGGCATTTTATATGCATTGCAGTAGAGACCATTTATCATAATCACTGTACCGATTTATTGACTTAATTGACAGAAACAACATGATTATTAAATCATGATTGCCAGTGGGATTGACCATATGGTTTGTTTTATTGCCAGATTTGGCTTGTTTAGCTCTGTAATAGAAACAGACACACAGCATGTTTTTTTAGGATTTTAAAAAGGACAATCACACTACAAACAAAAGCTTTACAATGTATTACTATAAAAATGTGGCCTCTTTCTGATTTCTTTGGTTTTATTAATCATTTTGATTGATGATTTTGGCTTTTACATAATAAACTAGAGTGCTATGATTTCCGCAATGCGGAAAACACGGACAGAGTCACGAAATCTGATGATAAAAATGGGATCAGCTGTAAGATGCGGAATATCTTGGAATTTGCCAAAATGTGGATGCAATTTATGAAAATCATGGTTTTTCATGCCATTTTTGCGGGGGACGTGGAGGAGGGGTCATCTGTTAGTCATCCAAAAAGCTGAATAACTTGATACTAATAGCTAAATTCAGAGCACTTTATTTTACAAAAGGTTGAAATGTTTTGTTTGATTGCTGTATTGAAGCACTTTCATTGATAAAAAAAAAAAAATAGTGCAATGTGTTACATCAAATTCATTGATATTCTTAAGTTTTGAATATTTATTTATAAGTTGTTGACATTTTATTCATCCCCCACATGATTCTGCACTTGTTTCTGATGATAAAATGTACTTAAATCCTAAAACACAGAATTTATAAAAATTAAAACCGAAAACATGGAATTTGGTAAGAAATAAACTGAAAAAAAAGATTTCATAGGTCCCTAAAGATTTACAAGTGCAGTATGTGCAAATTGTGAAATTAGGGATATGGCCTGATTATCCGAGACTTGCAGTGTGACATTCGACCTGCAGGTAAATGCCATTTGCTGCCCTAATCGCTCTCTTCCCACTTGCACCTCTCGTGTATGCACAAAGCCCATAAACCATGAAGCGTGTAATGCCCACAGGATACTTCTGGGATGTGGAAAGCATTTTCTGGAGTGATTGTCAGTTAATCCATTATGCAAATTAAAATGCCTTAAACAATAGCCTTGGTGAATACTGATTGTGATTGTAACAAAAGACTCAAGATACATTGAGATTTCGGTCTCAGGAGGGGAAGTCAAACTTTCTTTCTCTCCCTCGCATCCTTTTTCTCACACTCATACTCACAGACTACAGATGAAAACAAGTTCCATATCACATAAAAGGACATTCATGCTCAGCAATGCTGACAGATGGTGGAAAATGGAAGAAATGTGTGCAAGTGAGAAAGAGTTTGTGAAAAAGAGAGGGCATCGAATATAATCATTTTTTTTTTTTATCTTGACCTACTTTCATAATGAAATTACAATTTAATTAAACTTCGTCAGACTCTGCTAAGCCCAAAGACTTATATGGTATTATGCATAGGACTGCACTGTATCTCATACCATAAAAAGGATATTATTTGCTCTTTTTTTAAACAACTATTTATGTTTTAAACTAATTAACCCCAGACTTAGGCTCCAGTTATAAGTAGTATACCTTTTTTCTGAAAAAAATGTTCATGATTGTTTTTCACACAGTGACAATAAATGTCATTGCTTTGGGTTGTTAATTGATTTCCAATAAGAAATATATACATAAATTTGCATAAAGCACACTTATTTTCCCACTCCCATGTTGATAAGAGTATCAAATTCTTGACAAATATTCTTTTAAGTTCAATCAATCAAGAACAATTACCAAATAGTGCCTGACAAGTGTGTGAGACATTTACCTAAAACCTGCTGCAAAAATGAAATGCGATAAGCCATTGATCTCTCCTGCTAGCAGATATCCAATAGACCTGTCTCTCTTAATAAGTGAACTGTAATTACATATTTGTCCCCTCCCTTTCTACAGTTTACTAGCTCAACCTACATCAACCACAGTTAGCACAGTTAACAAACACCTGGCTATACTGTCCAGCTCAAGCAGAGTAAATTGTGCATTACAAAGGCAACTTAGATAGCACACAAAAGGGACTATTTTACAGAGGTGAAAAGCAACAATTTGAGGCTCATTTCAATCTACTTTCATCACCCAATATGTTTGAGAAATTATATGCCATTATCTCATCTCAATGACAGTAAATGGAGCAGCTCTGAGCAGCAATGTAACACCATCGATTCTTAGCTCTCAGGTTTTATGTTCACACACTAATTATACTCACTGAGCTTCCCTTTAAGAATGATAACACTGAAATTTAATAGCAGATGACATGATTCAGAATACCAGCGCAATCTTCCTGACAAACCAGTTTATCAGCGAGAAATTCTACTGTAGGAGGAGTTGTCTTCACCAGACACGTTTGTGTGCTTTCCTGGTTCTCACTTGTTTGGTGGAGTTATTTTAAGAGCAAGTGATAAGTGAGCTTCTGCCTCTCTGCAGCTCAACAGAAGTCTCCATGCCGGGTGAAATGTGGGAGGCTTTTATTTGGGCAATGTGACAGAAAAAAAAGTATTCAATTCTGTAACCAAACGTCAGATGGCCACGCCATTATTCTTCACCTTCAGCCAGTGTGCAGTAATGAAACGCAGCGGTACTAGAAATAATGTCATTAATATAATTTAAAGAGCGAATTACAAGTTGCTTTTATCACTATAAAAGAAATAGACACTAGGGATGTTACGAGAACCGGTACTCGTTTTTCTACACTACCGCAGGAACCGTAGGTACCATCAGGGCTTGAGACTAATGGCGTCCCTTTATCCCGGGGATGATGAAAATGTGTTTGGAACCCAGTAAACTCACTACAAGTCCAGGGGACTTTCTGTATTTTCTGTGATAATGCTACATTGCAAACAACAAATCGGTGTGGAAATCGGCAGGACGAGAGCTAGTTAACGTTAGCTGCGCGATGCAGGACTGTGCTGTTTACCGGCTGCTAACAGTTAACGTTAACTAGCTCTTGTCCTGCCGATTTCAAAACGAGAGCTGCAATTGATTTACATTATGATGTGTTCAGGCTGGGAGAAAGTTAAATTATAACGTTATCATGATGTGTTCAAACTTAATCTTGTAAGATTAAGTTTTGGCAGAAACTTGAATAAATACAGTTGTTTGAAGGAGATGTTTTCACAGCAATATAATATAGATAATACAGAGGGAATTATGACCCGTTTAATTTCCTAACAAACACCAGTATGCAAAAAAATACTTTTGTTTTTTACCTTGGTGTTGAATTGGTATCGACAATCGTGGAATTTCACTGGTATTGACTACTAAATTTCTGGAATCGCGAAATCCCTTAAAGATACAAGCATGACAAAAATGTGTATTATATCATATATCAGTATCAAAGTTAAAGCTTATTATAGAGTAAATGTGATTTGTGTTGTCTTTCAGGATAATGTGGACCTTGGGGATCTGATGTTTTCACTCTGCTACCTGCCCACTGCGGGCAGACTGACCATTACCATGATAAAGGCCCGCAATCTCAAGGCCATGGATATCACTGGTGCATCTGGTAATTAAAAACTGATACTGTCTAATAACTGCAGAGTCTCACTGCTATCCTGCATGAAAATGAATGTGTTCTGTTTCTCTCACTTGCACAGATCCCTACGTGAAGGTTTCACTAATGTGTGATGGTCGCAGACTGAAGAAGAGGAAGACCTCGACAAAGAGGAACACTCTGAATCCAGTCTATAATGAGGCCATTGTCTTCGATGTCCCTCCAGAAAATATAGAGCAGATCAGCCTTATGATTGCAGTGATGGACTATGACCGGTTAGGAACTTTTAAAAGCCTTTATATAAGTCACACAGTATTTTGCACCAGAGTTTTGAGTCATTTTTAATTCATACTTGCTGCAGGACAATGATGAAATATTTTCAGAGTGCATTGTAATGATTTTGTAAACTCTAACTCTTTTCTTCTGTCACATAAATAGTTTGACAGTTTTCACACTCGAGATGTGATGCATCATGGTTGTGATCACATTTCTTCCCTCTCTCCCTCTCCTGCACCTACAGTGTAGGACATAATGAGGTCATCGGTGTGTGTCGAGTTGGCAACGATGCAGACAGCCTCGGTCGAGACCACTGGAGTGAAATGCTCACATGTCCCCGAAAACCTGTCGCCCACTGGCATCCTATTGTTGAGGTGAGGTGACTTTACTTTGATCGGTGTGACATGTGTTCCCATGCATGCACGGGGACTGACCACATTTTGAATATGTACACATTTTGTTCTTGCTAAAAATAATTTGCTGCTAGCGCTGTCAAAACTGCTCTTACGTGTAGGTTTTAGCTCTCAGGCAAGAATATGGCCCGTGTGAAACTAAAAATAACATTGACTTATTTAGTCATGTCAGTCGTTAGTCATGTGGGTCGTTAGTCAGTGAAGTTAAGGTCAACCACAACCGTTTCCTAACCCTAACTAAATTGTTGTGTTGCCTAAACCTCACTTCCTGTGAAAACAGAAGCTTCGCAAGTAACGCAAGAGGGGTACTTTGTGTGTCGGTCTCCGATGCCGAGGGGCACTGACCAGGCGGCGGTATTTGATAAGTTGGGAGTGAGAATGTGTTGGAAATGCAGCAGTAGTAGTAAGGGGATTTACTCAGTAGAGGAAACAAAACTAAATTAATATACACAATACATAATAGTATGCTGCCAACACGTTTGGCACACTAACTGGTAAAAATTGACAGTGAGGGTAAAAGAAGATTACTAAAAGGCAAATGAATGGATTACTGACATTTGTGGAAAACAAATGATTATAAAAAATAAGTATGAACAACACAAAAGATTTTACAGCAAGGCTGGTGAGGCCTGCTGGATGAAAAGCTGTAAAGTGTAAATGAATAAGTGATTAAGCTTATCACTGCCCAGTCATTAAGGCACAGTGGGCTCATTACTATTCACTGATAAAGTAGTGTGTTGTTACAATGAGGCTGTGAAAAGATTTTTGGTCAGCGTTAATGGGAATAAGGCTGCAAGCTACTGAACACCAAAGTAAAAAGCAAAAAAAAAAGAAAATCTGCCCTTTGATAGAAGTTGATAAAGTAAGCTAGAAACCCAGATACATATATCTGATTTAATAATCATCTGTGAATAGAAAGTAGTGCCCTCCAAAAAATCCACAGTGGGTGATGCTGTGTTTCTGAAAGTACATGTCTGGATCTGACAGCAGAAACACCTGCTATGGAACAGATCACATCTTGTGCCAAAGTTACCATGGCGATGCACAGTACCTTATGTAAAATTGTGCTATATTTGAGACTAAAAAGACAGTTTTCAGCATGCGGCAACCTCTGGTGCTGAGAAATAAAGCCAATGAGGAAATGCCAAAAACTGCAGTTCTTCAAATGGCCACTTGAGGCTGGCTTCAAAAGCGAGTCAATCCCCATAGAAAGAAATAAACATGTTTACAGCAAAAACAGTTTTGGTCTTCATAGCTAATAGGGTGAATTTTTATATAAGTCACCCTTTCTAAATTATATAGAGAGGCGAAGTCCAGCCCCTTTTGGTAGATCACCATGGGAATTTATTTTGGAAAAAATATGAACAGAAGTCAACGGAGAGAGATAAATATTTTTTTGATCCTGTTAGAATTGCGCCATGAAACACACACATGATATTTGTCAATTTAAAAGATAATTTTGCAAGTTAAGAAAGTCACAGTTTGTTGTAAAACTGTTGAAGTATAACATAATAAGAAAATACATAATTATAATGACTACACACCCAAAAGTCGCGTAAGTGACGTCTCTCTCACTGAAGCTACGATGCCTGTGTGTTTCGTACTGGGATGTACTCACACAAATGACATGTCTTGCTCGTTCTTTTGCTGAAAAGACCAGGAGTTGCTGGACAAAACAAATCAGGCAAGATAATGTTACATTTGTGTGCGACGAGAGCTGAAGATTACTGAGCTGTTTCACACAAAACTAAATGATATCATAACAAACCTACGACAAATTGTGACTTTCTTGACTTGCAAAATTCTGTATTAAAATTGACAAACATACTGTATGTGTGATTCATGGCGCACTTCAAACAGGATCAAAAAATGTTCTCCCGGCGTTGACTACCATACATATTTTTTCCGAATTAAGGTCCCATGGGGTCCACCGGAAGGGGAGGAACTTTGCCTCTCTATCAAGGCTTAAAGTTAGGCATAATGAGTGCATGGTCACTTTGAGTGACAGGTGGGTGCTGTACCAGGTTGCTAGCTGCTAGCTGTCTGCTCTTCTGTGTCACCCGGCCCCGCCTCAGCTCCACCGACGATCCACCTCTTTCCCCATTTTTGGATTACCTGTGAGTTAGGCTGCGTCGTCACTGCCAAGATGGCAACAGTCAGAGCCACTCACTTTGAGCTTCACAGCGGCTCCTCAGAAACCTATGGGTGGCATCACGGAGACAACATCCATATTTTATACAGTCTATGGTTTTAAGCCCACAGTTAGCTTTGTAATTTACTAGCTCCCTACACAGGGCAAATCCCTTGTCTTTGAGAGTGTGCCAGTTCATTCATTCTTAGTCTTTATGTTCTTTTTTTATTTTAGAGTGCAGTAGGAAACTAGCGAGGGAGACAAAGTAGATAAATCTTTGATGTGATTCCATCCCAGGCATGTATATGTATATGTGGGGGTACATGTGGTTCCGGAAGAAAGACACTCAGATCTCTGTGGGCAGTTCATGTTTTTAAAATGTGTTAAATAAAATAAATGCAATTACCCAAATATCTTCCCTTGAAAAAAAACCTTAAGATTTACTGGGAATGCAGAAGAGTGGATGAGGCAGAGAGCTAAGAGAGACTATAGAGACCCGATATTCTGACAGCAGAGAAGAGAAAGTCTCGCTGAGAAGTTGAGGGATGGTATCTGACCTGTGCGCTCAAACTGGAAAGAATGGCTTTATTGTGTGTATTTCTGTGCACATCAAAGGTCTGCGTCTTGCAAAATACAAAGAGACAGTGACAGTCAGAGAAAACTGGAAATTGAGCTCGTTATGTTTTCTGGGCTATCTGTAGTACTTTTAAATCTTCATTGGAGCCTCAAGAGAGCCCAATAACTTACTTCCTCCCTATTCATTTCAGTCAAAGGTGTTCTGTGTTCACATGCCCCTCATCCTCACACCACTCCCGAAGCTGTAAAGACCTGTGGTCCTAACATGCCGATAGGTTTCAAATACAGCCACGTCTATTTTTTAGGCCGCATGTTATTTTTCGGGCGGCTGTGGCTCAGAGGGTAGAGCAGGTCGTCCAACAATCGTAAGGTCGGTGGTTCGATCCCCGGCTGCTCCAGGTCACATGTCGATGTGTCCTTGAGCAAGACACTTAACCCCAAATTGCTCCCGAAGACATAGCCATCGGTGTGTGAATGAGTATTTAGATTAGATCCTGATGGGCAAAGTTAGCACCTTGCATGGCAGCCTCTGCCGTCAGTGTATGAATGTGTGTGTGAATGGGTGAATGCTGATATGTAGTGTAAAGCGCTTTGAGTGGTCGGAAGACTAGAAAAGCACTATATAAATGCCAGTCCATTTACCATCTATTTACATGTCTGTTAGCCAAGTAAGCCACTTAGACAAGCGTTTTATCTTTTTTGCTTACGGTTGGCAAATGAAAATTTAGCCACAGTCTATTCCAATAAAACTGAATACAAAAATAAACTGTCTTCACAAAAATCCAAAATAAAATAGGAGGCATTCACTGATTGTTTTACTGCCCAATTCATAACTCTGTAGGTGGTTGGTACATTTGTTTGGAGATTCCAGGATGAAAAGCTTTGAAAATGTTGGCTCTGGTTTTATTTGATATGACTGTACATCTGTTTCTATGACTGTGTGAAAGAGGATTATTTGTTCGCAAATGCATGGCACAGCTCTAACTGTTGCTACATTGACTCTTCTCTGCAGTACCAGGGAACCACTAGTAGTAGCCAGGGAGGATCCTGCAATTCTCTGAAGACGCCTCCTTCTCCGTAGCCTTGAGCAACACTTCACATAAGAGCACCTATCAACCTGAAGCCTTGGCTGTACGTTTGGACAGTAGTGCTGCTGAGTGCTGCACACATATGGTCCTAACAAGAAGAATGCAGACATCGATAAACTACTGTGGAAAAGAGAGACACAAACTGTCTTGAGCTCTGCTCAGTTGGATCAGTTGCATGTTGAATGACCACAAAGATGGATGTTTTCTTTTCTATAATGTTCCATAAGAAAAACAACAGGCGTATGCAGACATTTTAAGTCTGTGCTATTCCTGGGTTTATACAGTAGTTGCTGTTTTTTACATAGTCTTGTTACTTGTTTTAATGAGGTGAGTCTGTATTTGCACAATGTACTTACAACCAGTTGAACTGCCATACTGTTATTTATTTTTATTTGGTGGTGAATTGGTGCATGAGGTCATGGTTTGGTGGGATATCTTCTCCTCGTTTGTTTGTTTCTATTTTTGGGACTACGATGTGTTGTTCTGTCAGTTGATGTGCAGTGACGGTTGATTTCTAGACAAAGTATCTGTAAGGAAAATATGTTAAATGTTATCAATAAATATTATTCCATTAAAAAAAAAAAGCAACCATTGTTTATCTCTGCCAGTTCAATTACAATTTAATGGTGCAATAAATCTTTCTTCATTTCAGGAAATATAAGAAAAAAACACTGTCTGACTTTAATTCTACATGAAACGAGAAAATCTGTGAAACAATAAAATATGAAAATTTAAAAACAGTTTGAATTATATTGTTAAAGTTGTAATTCATTTTGTAGAATGTCAATTATATTACTGTTTGAGATTAGTGTTATTAGAAATGCAATCCATAAAAAGACATTTTCTGAAACAGGCAAGAAAGGCTGCTTGTGCGAGAAGATTAGGAATGCCTGCAGGCACAGCACAGCTCAGAAATGAACCAAGGCCAAATTAGCAACTCCTCTAAAGCAGATTAGAAAAAAAACAACTTGGAAATACCTTATCACAGCACACATTTGGTTCCCCTGGCAGTGAACAATCAATTAAATTTCAGACTGTGCACACACTGGATTGGAAGCACTCAAATGAGTTGGTCCTTATTTGGCAATTGGATTCTGTTTTGCACGTAAACAGGAAGTAATTGTTAGTTTGATATAATCTTTTTTCCATCCAGGACTGTGTCTGACTCACTGGGTGAGGGGTGAGAAGAAATAGAAAAAATAGTAGCAGTGACCAGGAACTTATTTGTCCTAATTCAATTTTCCCCACCCCCTTTTGTTATTTCAGTTAAAAGGCAACTTTGGTATTTTTCAACCTGGACCCTATTTTCCCATGTTTTTTGTGTCTCACTGACTAATAGGGACAACAATTTCTGAAATTGGTCCAGTATTGAGGGAGAGCGCTGTAGACGGCAGCTGCTCACAGGCTGCAATATGGAGCTATTGGGGCAAGCTGGCACCGTCATTTACGTCCACTAAAATTGTTTGTTTTTGGCATGACAGACTCAGATTGTTAATATAAATCTGTTGTAATGCTGACAGACACTTATAATAACAATCTGAGCCTGTCAGTGGCAAAAACAAGCACTTTTAGTGAACGGAACGTTACATTGACGCTGCTCACTTGCCATCGCAGCTCGTTTAGCGGCTGCCTGTTACAGTGTTATCCCTCAATACTCAACAATTTTCAAAAACAGACAGACAGACAGACAGAGAGGTACTCAGTGCACGCACTACACTGCATGAACTGTATCTGAAAATTGTGTGTGTGAGTGAAAGAAAACCCTTTTTAATATTTCAATAAACTAATGTTAAAGGTACTGTTTGTAACTTCTTACACATATAAATCGTGTCGGTGTCCCATGCGTGCTTGTGTGTGGCTACGCTGTTCCAACACAAACTACACGGAAGCACCAAAACCGCAAAGTTATATTTAGTGAAGCCCGTTTTTCAAAACAGTGTCAACTCTTCCTGCTCCAGCCCCCCGACCACGGCCAGAAGACACAGGGGAGGTTTGGTCTCCAGGGCATGCGCGCACACTACACCCTGCAGAAGACGGGAGTCTGAAGGGGTGTAGTTGAGTAGTAGTTGAGTTAAGTCTTTTTTTTTATTTTATTTTTTTTTATTAATTAAAGGCAGAATGATAGGATGATCTTCTCCGCGCCACGGGCGCACTGACTGTGGCTGAATGTTGTGTTAATGACGTCAGTGGCACCAATCTGGTGATGACAGACAAGGATCATACCATCAAGCAGAGAGAGGCGGGGGGGGTGCGGCGCGCTGACGGTCTACAGGTACAGAGCAGGAGGGAGAGGAGGAAAGAAAGAGAGAGGAGTGCGGTGCGCGAATAGCAGACAAGATGAGTGATGGTCGAAAGCGAAGCAGCATGTAAAATTACGGTATTCTGGAAATTATAAGGTTTAGTATAATTATACTGAATCATTATAGTGATATATGTGCACACATACTAATCATAGGTCAAAACAGCGCTACATTTGGTTGAATTACAAAAGGCAGAAGTGGTAAAAACGAAGAGCCGTTTGGGAGCCGAAAGAGCCGGCTCTTCTTGGTGAGCTGAGCTAAATGAACCGGCTCACTAAAAAGAGCCTGAATTCCGATCACTAAAGGTAACACGCAAATTGAGAAACTCGCGATGTGGTTTTAAGGTTAGGATAGGTCGTCGGGCAGCGAGTCTCGCAAGAGTTTTTGTAAGATTTGTTAAGTTACCTTCTAGACACGACCTCCTCTGACTTAGCTGCGTTAACAATAACACTGTGGCTTTTATGTCTCACCTGCTGGGTGGTCTTTGGCCTGCTGCTCCTCATCTGTCCAGACTCTTAACTCCTTTTCATTTCGTTTGTCTTTTCACATTCAACTCAGCTGTCTTGATTTAATTTGATTACTTCCTGACAGACCTCTGACATTACATGATGGACGGATCCACTTGAAAGGGTGGGGGGAGGTACCACTGACTGCACCTGCCGTAGGTAACCTATTGATAATTTTAGGACCCCTAATCAGATGGGCTGTTCCAACATCAGGTGGGCCGACAGGTCAATTGAAAAACCACAAATAAGAAACATTAAGAATAAGAGGGCAATTAAAACTACTTATGTTTTTTATTTTTATTTTTATTTTTATTTTTATTTTTATTTTATTTTTTATTTTATTTATTTTTTTGGGATGAGTAATTATTAGCCAGAATGATCCACACCAAATAGTAATGCACCAAATCGTTGTTTGTCAACCACCAATAAACCTTAAAGAAGAAGAAGAAGAAGAAGAAACTACTTATGTGTTTGATACATTTCTTATGGACCAATGAGAATTTATTCAGAATTTGTAGGCTATTACTTTTTCTTTATATAGGCCTAGATGTATATTTTGCATTGTTATTTTATTGTTATTTATTTTTACTTTATAAATGAACTTATATTTTCTAAAATAAAAATAAATAACAAAATGTTTCCCTACATGCTAGTGGTGGCCTTGCAGCCCATTAGGTAGGTTGACCCATCTGGCATTTGCCAGAATTGCCAAATTGCCAGTCCGAGCCTGCATGAATGGATGGATGGTTAGGAGCAGATACAGATTTATTTTAGATATTCGAGATTATGAGAGTTTCACGTATATCCTATATGTCATATGTTTCTAAGTTAAGATGAAAGAGACGGGAGGACCAAAAAGGAACACCACACTGAAGCACTTGCTGTTTAATATTAATATGTATCCCTTGTTAAAAGGAGCTGAAGCTGATAAACAGCTGAATCTGATAATGCCTTGTACTTCATGGGTGTTAATTGCATGTGCTAGCCAATTTCATCCCATGCTTCATCTTTATAATTTATTTTATCTATGCACGAACAGAATGTACCATCATGTAACCATATCATGTATCCATATCATTAAAACATTTGAGATGATTGCTCTGAGCCACTTGAAAGAAACTGTAATCATATAACTGGTTTGCTACAGTTTTCCTATCTAGCGAAGGGAGAAGTACACGAGGCTTTGCTGCATGTTGCTGTGTTGAATACTCATATCTCGTTTTCCTCTAACCTGAATGAGGAGCTTAAAAACATGAACAGATATAATATATAACAGATAACCAAAATAACTTCCTTCAATCATAAACAAAGTTGACCCATTTTTTTTTCTCCATTTCTTTATCTGGTTAGGCAATTGTTCATGTCATAAAATATACTGTACCTGTTGAATGCTGTTAATGTATGTCCCCGTATATATGACACATGGCTCCATGTGTTAATGTGTCCAAGTGTGCATGTCACTTTTCATGTTACTCGACCAGAAGAGAGGATGATATCAATCAGTGTATTTAAAAAGAAGAAATAAACGGATCCATCAAAAAATAAAAATAAATCAAAAAATAAAGAATACATAAAATTAAATATGTTGTATATACAATTTAAAATAAATAAATAAACTACATTCTTTCCTCACTTTTTATGTCACCATTCAGTTGTTTTAATGTCCGCCCAACCTCCCAAAACCTTCAACTTCTCAATTCAACAACACGGTTGGTCTTGTGGTAAACATGGTGGACATCCCCTCAAAAAACTGTTTCTTTTCCTGCGACCTCACAGTTGTATTCAAGATCTATCTCATGATATAACAGAAGCAATGTAATTTCCTTGTGAGTTTAACTGTCTACCTGACCACTGTGCTGTTGCGTCTGTCACTCTCATAGTGTAGATACGTTATCTCGATGGAGTTTCCTTGAAGGCTGCTATCTATGGATGGTTTGATGTTGTGGCTCTCCTTAGTATGAGTGTCTAGGGTCTCCACTCCCATATTGCCTTCATGACAGCTATCCTTCAGTTGCTGCCATCTCCCTAATAACCATGACCTTGTCCATTTACTCTGTCCCTGATTACACCTCACCCTGTGTGTGTGTATCATGATGGAATATCATCTAAAAGAGAGAAAAGAAGAGGGTGGGAGTGGGTTGTCATTGCAGAGACAGAGGTGTGTGGGTTGCTTGTTAGTGGGCGCTGTTTATGACACATTTCTAGTAGGCTGCACAACTGTGATCCAGCCAGGTGGATGGTAACAAGGAAAGGGGAGAAGTGCTCTTTTCATAAATCACTTAACTTGGTGGTATAATTATCTTTCTGACATTTACTCTACGGCACCGAGGTAAATAGTATGACAGTATGCCAGCTTCTTATGTGCAACAACTGATAGCAATTTTCTATTATGAATTAAATTAGTGTGGTTGTTGCTACACTGATTCTCAATTCTTAAAACATTTGTTTTCACAGAGTAGCCTTTCACACTGTACTTTAATGATATTGACTCTTAACTCTAAGTCTATGAAGCCATCTTACCTGGCTGAGCCACTAATGCCTGCATATTTGTGCACTAAATATGTGATTAGCAAATTAAGATGAGCCAAGTCATCCCCATGGACAGCAGTGATGCCACTGCTCATTCACTAAATCCAAAGACATTAGTGGACTGGAAGAATAGCTTGTTTCATAATACTAGATTTATGTGTAGCTATTTAAGTGTAGCAGTATTATTCTTCTCATCTGACCCTGGGTGGGACAACACACAGGCGTATTTGTGATGCTCTGCATTATTGTGTGTCGACCACTGGACAACAGGTCAGGCAGGAATGATCTGTTGACTGTTTTGAAACTACATAATGTGGTCCAGTTACGCACTGGAATATGTCTTGTCCAGGTGAAGTATTTTCCTGCAGTCTTGTCATAGAGTGCTCCAGGGATGACGTATTGTTGTAGGCCAACCAGGAAGTGCAGCCAAAATGCAAACTCGAGGCTTCAAAACGGCAATCTGCAAACCAATGGGTGACATTACGGTGACTACGTCCACTTTTTATACACAGTCTATGTAAACAACATAAATATTTCTGAGCTGCAGTAGCCTTGTGTCTCTAGTAAAGCTGCCACTGTCGAGGTTGGACCCACATTGTTAATGCAACTGTGACTGCTTCTGTTAGTCCTATGTACTGTAACAATCAGGGGAACACATACATAAAACATGAAGAAAAACAAAGATATTACAGAATTTAATTGCGTCCCTGATTAAATTATGCAGAACTCCAGGAGGAAATCTAACGTTTCAAGTATCAGCCTTTTTCAAAACCTGCGAAACAGATAAGAGATGAATCAAAATGAGATTTGGAGAGGTTCAAGGTCAACTTTCAATAATGTGATTAACTATTAAATGCAAATTACATCTGTAATAGAGGTGACAGTGTATCGCAATGCTGGGGTGTCCTCTTCTGCTTTTACATTTTGATGAGGTTTTGAGTGTCTTATTATCCACACTTATAGTGTTTAGCATTTCAAAGCTGTGTTGTGGTATGTTACTCTAATTATGCGGTTGTCTAATTACTTTTTTTGAAATGAAGAGCTGTGGACACATACAATATTTAAACTGGTTGATTTGGTATACATGATTACAGCACTGTAAGAATCCATATCTCATATAACTAGTTCTTTCTTTATGCAGCTGAAAAGCAGTCTAAAAAGACAGAAATATCTTCTCTCGGGTGTGAATGTTATGCAGAAGACTGGTTGTCATCTCCTGATGTGTGTCCCCCCAGCTGTGTACTGTATCCCAGTGTCCTACATTCCCATAATAAACTGAGCTGGTGAAACATCTCAGGCTCCTTGAAAAAGGTTTTAATGCTGCACTCTTAACATTACATAAGTGCTATTTCACTTTAGTAGAACATTTCATTGCACTATATGGGAATGCTGACTCTCTTTAGTGTCTGGTTTGCTTTCCCTCTGCACATGTGGTCTCTAAAGCCATTTGTGGTTGACTTTCATGAACTAATACAAAGTACTCAAACTTCCGCTGGACTGTATGTTAAAAATATACAGTGGACTGAACCAAGCATTACAATTCCATAATTTCCATATTTGTTTCTGTAAGCAGGTCATCAATACATGGAAACTGCAATTAGAAAAGCATCACTGTTTTATCAGTTTCTGACCTTAATCCTTTTACTTAATCACAACTGCATTGCTGCTAAGTAATTTACTTAGAGAGACAAAGATGAAGCGAGGGAACAGAAAGAGGATAAAGAACAGAAAGATAGAAGAGGGGAGATGGAGAGAGAATATCGCCTCCTCAGAAAGAGATGTCTTTTCCATTTTCTAGTGTCTTACAATGGGTTTGTGTGTGTAATGAATATAAACAAGGCCCTAGTGTAACCTCTCATACTTTGTATTTTCCTCCTCATCCCCCCCATTGATGCAATGATTGCTCCCACCAGCTGGGACAGGATCTGCTCAGAGCGATCCTTAAACTGACCATGGCGAGCTCATCTTCAAGCTGATCGATTCTCCTCTCTGTGGAAACTACATTACCCTGAAAATTATGATCAAGGACTAAAAAAACATACAGCATTATTGTGCTTGTATAAAAGCATTTATATTAGAAATGGTGGTATTTCCATTATTTATATTATATATCTTTATACAGTAGTTGTCCCATAGGCATAGCTAAAGGTGTACAATAGCTAAAGATGTTGTCGAGGCAATTTTACAGTGCTACAAGTTGTTAGGCCACCTAGTATCCATGTTTTGACTCCAACTTTCTTGTGAAATCCCAGTGTTCTCACAAGTAGAAGTGGCAGGCAAAACGTTGAATTAGGGTTTATTTTATGATGATTTGTAAACATGCAAATTCTCAATAAAGATCTGTAATAAAATAAAAATAGTATTCAATATCCCCCCCACAATAAAAATGTACCCTAATAGCATTTTTATTTTTT